>NC_138772.1:151666850-151989350 GCF_965119305.1 Pelophylax lessonae
GGCTGACTGCCGCAGTAAATATACTGTGCGCAGTCGGCAACCGGTTAAATCTAAATACATTTTCTCAAAGTACAAAAAATACCTGTTGCCCTGCCACAAATCTAATGTCCCTGTAACTTTCTGAACTGATATCTCAAAGAAAGTTATCAGACTTTCCAGGTATCCTCTATGGACTACGGAACACCTCCCCTTATTTAATGGACATGAGAAGTAGAGGAGTTGTTCTATAGTCTTAACACTTCTTGTTCTAGGGTGACACAGGGCTGCTGATAGAGGGGGCCACTATTCCTCCTGTAAGGGGCCCGGGCACACAGGGGGGCCCCAACAGCACGAGGAATTGGTGCTGTCGGACGGAGGGGCAATTACAGAAGGAAGCCCTGTGTGGCTCTCTGCAACAGCTGAAAGCCAGTTTCTCCACCTCCTGCCAGCTTTCAGCTGCTGCAGGGAGAGACACAGACACAGGGCATCATTCCTGTAATTGCTTCTCCGACACCGATCCCCTCCCTGTTTTGCCTGCATTTGACCCCTCCCGTTCCTGTGTGTCCCCCCTTTCACTGCCCCCCCCCCCCTTTTCCCGCAGTGCTGCAGGCTTCCTTGTCCTGTAAAAAAAATAACAAATTGTAAAAAGAAAAAAAAAATGATAATTAAACATTCCAATAATTAATAAAAAAAAATTTAAAATAAAATAATTGTAAATATTTTTAACATAAAAAAAGTTATACGTTTTATTTGTTTTTTTAATGTTAAAAAAAAAACAATTAAAAAGGGGCAATTCACACAGATTTTCTGTTATGTTTGTGTCTGCCAATAATGATTTTAGTGTATTTTTAGTGAAAATATTGTCTTGATAAATTCGGGGGGGGGGGGGGCTGTCAGGTAGGCTGTACGGGGCCCCATGATTTCTAACATCAGCCCTGGGGTGACATCTCTCCTCGTTCATAGATACAGTGAAATGAGTGAACATTGTCACCCTAGGATAGGAAATGTGTTACCAGGATCACCAAGTGAAAATAAAAAGAAAAAAGCACACAAAAATAAAATCCAATACAGCTGTCACATCTAAGGATTGGTAAGCTGCTATATATTATTTTTTTTGATTTTGGGTTTAAATAAACTTTAACCTGTTGCCAACTGCCCACGTCCATTTACTGCGGAGCGTCGGCTCATCTTTGCAGAATCACGTACCTGTACATGATTCTGTACCCCCAAGTCTGGGGCGCACACGCATGCCACCAGCGACCCGCTTCTGCTGTGATTGGACACAGCGGGTCCTGCAGACTCAATGTCTGCTGACACTCAGCGATCGTTCAGGAGAGAAGCAGAATGGTGGTCTGCATATGTAAACAAGGCAGATCACCATTCTGTCAGTAGGGAAGGTAGCGATCTTGTGTTTCTGTTAAGCAGGAACATGGATCTCTGCCTTCCCATAGTACAAACACCTCCCCCACAGTTAGTAAACGCTCCCTAGGCACACATTCAACCCTTTGATTGCCCCTAAGGTTAACCCCTTCCATGCCAGTGTCATTAGTACTTGGTGTCCGATTTGTCCGCCGCAATATCACATTCTCGTTATAAGTCGCTGATCAACACCACTACTAGTAAAATAAATAAATAAATAAAAATTCCTAAATATATCCCATCAGTTGTGAATGCTATAACTTTTGTGCAAACCAATCAATATACGCCTATTAGGATTTTTTTTACCAAAAATATGTAGCAAAATACATATTGGCCTACATTGATGAAGAAATTTGATTTTTTACATTTTTTTAATGGATATGTTTTATAGAAGAAAGTAAAAAGTATATATTTTTTTTTTTTACAGAATTGTCTGTTTTTTATTTATTTTTTTTTTGTTTATATCGCATTAAAAAATAAAGTGATCAAATACCACCAAAAGAAAGCCCTATTTGTGTGAAAAAAAGGCCATACATTTTATTTGGGTACAGCGTCGTATGACCACGCAATTGTCAGTTAAATCAACGCAGCAGTATCGCAAAAAAATGGCCTGGTCATGAAGGGGGGTAAACTTTCCCGAGCTGAAGTGGTTAAATAATCCATCCAGGGGTATGTAGTTATTTTGTATTTTATTTTATAAATTAGTGATGGGAGAAGGGAATAGTGGGATACTCCAAATTAACTATGCATAATTGGTTGAAGACTCCTATTTTCAGGTACAGTCAGGCTGTTAAATCACCCTGCCACTATGGGTGAATTTAGATTAAGTCTCTTTCCTCCTGATAAGATGACTTGGTAAGCAATTATCTTCAGGACACTCTCACTAGCATTCTTTTTCCTTCACTGCTGACACTCGTCCACTGACTATCCTACATTTGTGGTGGCCCCCCTCAGGTCAGGCCCCTTGACACGATCCCCTGTACTCACGATATTGTTTTTCCAGGGTCCCCAGTGTCTCTCCCTCAATCAGCACCTCTGAGTTCAGCTCCATTCCTCTGGCCCTCAGGACGACCTCCTGAGGCCACGTGCCACTGCTACAGAGGAGGAGGCAGCCGCCACCCTTCCTCTGAGACTCTGCTCTCCAGCCAAAGACCTCGCAGCACATGTGCTCCTGACTTTTATACAGTATCCCAGACTGCGACCTGCCCCTGCCAATCACCAGGACTGTACCAAAGCCTGTGCATCCATTTGTCTGGTTTCCTCCCACTGTCCAACATGCTTCCCTATTGGACCAGTGTCAAACACTCTTTAGACATAATGAATCACATGCTGAGCACAATGAGCAGACCTAACTCACAGATCCTGCTCCCTAATAGGCAGAAAGCAATATACGTAGATTTGCCTGCTGCTCCTCTGATAGGCAGACAGAGCCAAAAACTCTACTCTCTCACTAGCACCAACCTAGGAGGGTGCTACAGTTAGATGTTGGGAGTCAGTGCCGGGTGTTGGAAAGCATAAAGTCCCATGTCTTTAAAACAAATGTTGGCATGGATACACTTTATACACTATATAGTCAAAAGTATTAGGATGTCTGCCTTTACAGGCACATGAACTTTAATGGCCTCCCACTCTTAGTCTGAAGGTTTCAATATTGAGTTGGCCTCGCTTCAACTCTTCTGGGAAGGCTGTCCTCAAGGTTCAGGAATGTGTCTATGGGAATGTTTGACCATTTTTCCAGTAGCTAGTTTGTGAGGTCAGGCACTAATGTAGGATGAGAAGGCCTGGCTCGCAGTCTCTGCTGTAATTCATCCCAAAAGTGTTCTATCGAGTTGAGGTCAGGACTCTGTTTAGGCCAGTCAAGTTCCTCCATCCTCTCTCATCCATGTCTTTATGGACCTTGCTTTGTGCACTGCTTCAAATCATTTGGCGGAAGGGTGATTATGGTGTGGGGTTGTTTGGAAGGGAACTCTTAAAGCGTCAGCATACCAAGACATTTTGGACAATTACATGCTTCTGATGGCCCCTTCCTGTTGCAACATGGCTGAGCACCAGTGCACAAAGCAAGGTCCATGAAGACATGGATGAGAGAGTTTGGGGTGGAGGAACTTGACTGGCCTGCACAGAGTCCTGACCTCAACCTGAAAGAACAGGATGGGGATGAATTAGAGCGGAGACTGCGAGCCAAGCCTTCTCGTCCGACATCATTGCCTGACCTCACAAATGTGCTTCTGGAAGAATGGCCAAGCATTAACATAGACTCACTCCTAAACCTTGTGGACAGCCTTCCCAGAAGAGTTGAAGCTGGTATAGCTGCAAAGGGTGGGCCAACTCAATAATGAACCCTACGGACTAAGATTGAGATGCCATTAAAGTTCATGTGTGTGTAAAGGCAGGCGTCCCAATACTTTTGGCATTATAGTGTATATTATAGCACCTCCAAAAAAAGCCAATTTAAATAAAAATGTAACAAATTCCTAATTTCTCACTGAGGAGATGATTCAGGATTACACTAGAAGGAGCTGGTACTGGGGAGTTGAACTATGTTGATCAGATTTTATAACATTTTTGAGGGTACCACTGTGTTGGTATGTGAGCTTTTCATTTTCCAAAAGAGACTTGAGGTTCCCACTGGTCAAACGAGGGTGATGTGTGAGAAAGCTAATGTGTGGAAATCAATGTCCAGCAATATTTAATATTCGATGGTTGAATATTTTCTGGGTCTGTGTTTTCAAGCAACATGTCCTAAATATCTAAGTTTGGATCATTTAGTAGCAGATGGAGAACAGTGAGCTCATAGCTTAAAATATACAGTATCTTCCCAATACCTAAAACGTTCTGAACATCTCTGCATTACATGAATAGAAGTTCCCATGTCCCTGTCGCATTTTGCACATTTAGGACAAATTATACATCCCTACTGTGATCCCTGCACCTGGGTATGGTAAACTCTATGAACAATAAATATTTCAGTAATCTTTTGAAAAAGAAATAAGGAAGGTAAAGGAAAGGCCTCCAAAGAATCTGACCATTCATCCTGAGAGAGTGTCCAAGTCACTTCTCCGTTACCACTCTCCAGTGATGGTCAGGCTGGGTTGCAAAGCTAAGAGTAATGCCTCGTACACACGCATCGATAGTTGGTCGTGAATTTTCGGCCAACATCCGATCGGCCGATTTTCGGCTTGTTAGTATGATGCTTTCGACAACCGACTTTTCGGCCGAACAAAATCTGGTGTGCATGCTATAAAATTTTTGTTGAAAAGCAAAATTCGGTATAACCCAAAAAAAGGAACTGAGCAAACAGAGTGATATTTGACAAAAAATAAATGTAAAAATTGGGAATTTCTTCCTCTAGCGAGCAGCAATAAAAACGTGAAAACGCAATATGTGATAAAGAAAAGGATTATTGCGCTCAGCAGTAAACTCACAATAAAGTGCTAATGCATAAACAGTGTTGTGTCTCACATAGATCACATTAATAAATAAACCAATATGAATTCATATAAATCCTTTCATAGGTGAATAAATATATCAAATAAATAAAGTCCTTAAAGTGCTCGGTGCAAACTACTTGTCTCAGCAGCAAATTGGACTTGATATAAAGTGCCTTCACCAATCACCATGCACCCAGTGCTCAGATAAAATACTTCTTACCAGAAGAAGTTGACCCCTTGGTTATAGGGGGTCATAACCAGCATGTGTCTCCACAAGAGCTCCAGGTTCTCCCGATACTGTCTTCACATCTGGTATGTAATAGGCCAGTAATATAAAGGTAGCTCCGGGACTCCAGACATCATGTTGTAGGAAATAAGAAGACTCCAATAGTGTAATATTGTCAGGTAAACAGATTTAATTTAAAAGTAATGCACTTACTACATAGCGGTAAGTAGAACGCCACAATAATACAGATCGTTCGGCTACTTCTGGTGGATGGGACGCCCCTTCCGCATCTGCCTGCACTTTAAGGACTTTATTTATTTGATATATTTATTCACCTATGAAAGGATTTATATGAATTCATATTGGTTTATTTATTAATGTGATCTATGTGAGACACAACACTGTTTATGCATTAGCACTTTATTGTGAGTTTACTGCTGAGCGCAATAATCCTTTTCTTTATCACATAAAATTTTTGTTGGCCGTCACCAGAACGGCCGATTTTCCGTCAGTCAGTACAGATTTCGGCCGACAAAAATCAGATGAGCAAGACTGGGCATGCTCAGAGAAGAAAAAACACACGGAAAGTAAACCAGCACATGACATCACTTCTGAAGTTGGTTGTTGTTGGCCGAGAAAATTTGTGTGCAGTCTAGAGCACATTTCAACCATCACAACAACACTGGACAAAAGACAGCCGATCGGTCGGCCGATAATCGTTGCGTGTGTACGAGGCTTTAATCTTTATATAGCTTGGCAATTAGGCATTTTCTAGTTGTTCCCAGTTAAGCTGTTATTGTAATTAACAGGGTAGTGAATGTAGAAAAGGTGAATTGCACACTCTTGGGTTTGTAATGTGCACTGTGTTTGTAAATATAGAAAAAAGTATTTTCGGGGCAGGGAGAAATTCTGTTCTAGGGTTTGAAAGGATTTTTTATCAGTTACCTCAAACACTTGGTACCCTGCCGCTTGAATTCTTTCAAAGCCTTCAAGGTTAGTACATTTTTGTCGGGTTATATTATGCCATATAGACATGTATTGTGATGCTGCGTGTTAAATAATCAACTTCATAGCTTCCTAGACTTTGTCGATAATTGTCAGGGTTGAGGAGACTCTGCGCCTTTCTAAATGTGAGGGAGATGAGTGGGCTCAGTGGATGTTTAGCCAATACATTAGCCTCCACATTTCGAGACCCTCATCTTAACATTTGGTGCAGTTGAGAGGCCAATAAGTACAATTGAAGTCGATTATTGCATTAGGAAGAACCAATTATCCCCTCGGATTTTGGCAACTGAAGAGTTGTGAACTTTATCTTGGCCTGACTGACTTTTCCATATAAGGCCTTTGAAGAAGAAATCAATCCAGCCAAAAAAATCTCTGTGATATCTATATTGATGTGTTGTGTAGAAAATCTGTGGCATTCATATCTTGACCATACTGACCTTCCATACTACGGACAGAAGCAATTTATACTATGTCTGACATTAGGATTTAAATTTCCCCATCACAGGTAGTATATTTAACTTATGATAATCCTGTTTATTAGAGGAGACCTGTATGCCTAAGTATTTAAGCACATTTATCATTTTTATCTGGCTGGCATTTGCTGGAAGTGGATGCATAATGGGGTCGATTCCCATAAGTACTAATTTATCCTAAATAATGGAAAAGCCTAAAAATACTCCAAAAACCGAAATGAGAGACATCTAATTGTCTAGGAAATTTGTTTTATCACCAAAAAACAACAGTACCTCATCTGCTTATTGAGCTACTGTGTCCACTCCCAGGAGTCTGCAAAACTGCTACGTTTGCTCCAATGGTTTCTGCCAAGGGGCTCCAAGACCAAGACAAATAATAAAGTTGACAGGGAGCACCTCTGTTGTGTTCCCCTATGTAAAGAGAAGGGTACTGACAACATATTCTGAACATTAATACAGTATGATCAATAATAACAGATATAAGATAAAAAAAAACATCTGATGATGTAATTCTCAAAGCCAAATTTGTCCAGCACCTGCCACAAATAGTCACACTGGACACTGTCAAAGGCCTTGTTATCAATATTTTCATAAGGAAGCTGTAAATTTAGATAAAGCTGGTGAATATTCATAGCAGTTGTAGCGCTACTCCCTGTAGGGGCCGCTGGTGATTGTGGTCCATCTCCCACCCTGCACAGCCAGTCACAGGAATTTCTAAACACACCAAGTCAAGAAGAAGTCCTTGAACTTATTTTTTATTGTTTTATTAGGGGGTTTAATTTGGATGGGGATGAGGTACATATGAAATGCCCACTCGATTGAAGATATGTATATAAGGACTGAACTATATACATCACTGTTATATACAACCTCTACAACCTCCAAGACCAACTAGCACTGTGGTTGGGGCCTGACACTGGCTCAGCCAGACCCAATGCAAATGCCCTTTGCAGGCAGGGACTGCGGGCCCCTATGCAGCAAAAAAATGGTAGTAGTTCTTAGTGCTAGCTGTCTCACACGTGGCTACTGCTCCCAGTACCACCTCTTCAGGCCCTGCCAGCCCTCCTGGCTGCAGCTGCCTCCTTCCACTGCCTGTACCACCAGAGTCCTAGTGGGTGGCTCTGCACCCATCCCAGACTGCTCCATCCCAGTCCTTTCAGGCGTGCCTCCCAACCCTCCTAACTGTTCATTGTTCCTCCTGGGGACTTTCCCAGCAGTTTTCTCCCGCTGTCCTCTCCTTGCTCCCGTGCCTCCTGTCCATGTTACCTCCGTGTGTTTTAAAAGGATCCTGTCCACACCCAAGCCCAGGCCCAAGATCACCCTCCCCCCCTCAGACTGGGGAGCTCCCTCGAAGGCCACCAACAGCCTAACACTCCATCTCCATATTCCACCCGAACAACTCCTCCCTAGCTGGGCTGACCCTGAGTATTTGAGTGGGCCTGCTAATCCAAATTGGGGATTTGTTAGGGCCCTCAGAATACTTCCCCTCCCATCTTTCTAGAAGGTTCCAGTACATTCTAGAAAAAGGGGGGAGGTCTCAGTGATTCTGCCTGTGAGTCATTCAGCCCTCCCTGGTTCTCTGCCCAACCCAAGAAAAACAGACAGGCTTGGCTGCAAGCCAAGCCTTCATAAATTTACCTATACTAGAAATAAAAAAAACAATTTACTCTTCTAGCACTAGAGGGTGTTACACAGGAGAATGTGCTGTTATGAAACCTGACTGATCCGGATGAACAAGTTTGTGAATATATTTGTCTGAAGTTAAAAAAGGGAGAGCAGACACATTTTTAGTATTTTTTGGTCGGGCAAATTTTCAGTTTTTTTAGGTGACAATGGCCTCACGCATTTCATCCCTTGGGAGTAAAACTGTAACTTCACCTTTGGGGTAGTTACACTTATATTGTACATTTTCCTGCCCCCAGCCCCCTGCCAGTCCTAAAGTTATCAGATCCAATGACATATAGCACACAAAGCTGTAAACCACTTGGCAAAATTCTTCCAAGCTTTGTGAACTCTCCATTTAAACCCTTTAAAGGGTTTTTTTCTTAACGTCTGTGGAGTACAAACTCTCCGTAGGATTGAGAGAAGAATGCGAAAGGCTCTAAAGATTTTGGCCAGCAGCTCTGCAGCTTTGCGGGCAATATCTCGATGGATCGAGGACAGTATGAGACTGACTGGGGGACTGGGGACAGGGCAAACTACAATATAATGGCAGATAATGTGACACTTTAAACCTGGAAAGTTAATGCCAGTGCTCATGCCCTGTATATATTTCTAGTGCCTACTCCTCCACTTTAGTCTCTCTCAAAATATTGATGAAGAGATTGTTTCAGCTACAAGATGGATAATGGTGTTTTCAAGCAAGAGACTGTGCAGCTATAACAATAGAAAGAAAAACATATGGGTTAAAGCAGATCTTCACTGCATCTGAGCACCACAAACCAAAAACACTATTCATTTTTAATATTCAAAGCAACCCCCCATCCATCCTTGTCTCCATGCTTTATTCTGTTGAGAAATCACTTTGAAAAACACTGGCCATGGCCATTTTGACTAAGGGTAAATGATTAATGTAGCATTTACATCCTGGAATCCATCTGCCCTTAGCTCATGTATGACAGGATGTAGGACATATGTCATCCTTTGCCTAGGCAAGAAACCAGGAAGTAGCTGAAGAAATGTAAAAAGAAAAAAATTAAAACAAGTAAATATGATATACTTTCTTATCTATTTACTAATGCTAGCAGCATGAGGATTAAAAATAAAATAAAGTTCTTATTTGTGCAAAGAAGAGAATATTTCAGCATTGTATGGTTTCATTTTGATTTGCCTAAAACATATTGCATCTTCTGCTTAATTACCAGCACTGACAGATATATCAGTTGCATATTTTAATAACTTGAAGTTAAAAGCTATAAAGGTCTCGAAAGGGCGACATTAGTAAAGAACAGTGTATTCTCATTGAGGACATATTTTGAGTTATTATTGCAGTATTCAACTCATCTTGATGTGACATTTTTACAAGATTCCTTTTCCACATAAAATTGACTTTCCATTCCAATCTGCAATTGTTCTGATTTCCAAAAACTGCCAAATTGTTCAAATGTCACTTTCTTGCAATGTGGCTTCAGGACTTAACAATAAATCGGGATCAGAAGCAGCAACCAGTGCTAATTAATGCGTATGGGGGAAGGGGACAGGGGTATGGAAGTGTTGAATACTGCAGTGCTAGAACAAAGGATAGGTAGGACAAATGGGACCCCTGGGGGGACCATAAACTGACTTTTATTGCTAGAATCTGCTAGCTAACAACATCCCGAGAACTGACAAGATTTCTTGATTTAATAATGGATACATATGCATACAAAATAGGAACACAGAAGGATTATTAACTCAATTATGCCACTGTATTGTTAAAGTAGAAGTATTATACATCTTTTACATGATTGTCTTTAGACTGTTTTCGTTCACTAAAACCTTTTTGTCCTTATGGCCAGTACACACGATCAGAAAATCGTACGACAAATACAGTTTTCAAAGTGATCATATAATAATCTGATCATTAGTACACAGCTTTCAAGACCCGATCATGACAATTCATGTGAAATTATCAGGGCCGGCCTTAGGTGTTCAGGCGCCCTGTGCAAGCTAATCCTGTGGCACCCCCCCCCCCCCCGCACGCGTCACCCCCCCCCCCCCCCCCGCACATTGTTTCGCACTTTATTTGACTTTTCTTTTTTATGATCACTAATAACTTAGCCCTCCTTACATTAGAGACCCCCACAGAGCCCCCCCCCTTACATCAGAGACTCCCCCCACAGAGCCCCCCTTACATCAATGACCCCCCCACACAGAGCCCCCTTACATCAGAGATCCCCCCACACAGAGCTCCCCTTACATCAGAGACCCCCCCACACAGAGCCCCTCTTACATCAGAGACCCCCCACACAGAGCCCCTCTTACATCAGAGACCCCCACACTGAACCTCCAGGCTGTGGTCACCGCTTACCTCCCGCTGTGCGGCCTGATCATCTGCGAGCTGTGATGGCCGCACGGCGCCCCTGTTGCTCATGGCGCCCTGTGCGACCGCACAGCTCGCACACCCCAAAGGCCGGCCCTGGAAATTATTCGATTAGACAAACACAAAAATGTTTCTCGTACGATATTAGATTATACGATTTTCATTTATTCAGTACAGTTGTCGTTTGAAAATACAATACAATTACAATACAACACATTCCGAATTTTTATTCTGTGGTATGAGAATTTTCGTCACTTTAGTAAACTATTCATTTTCAAAATGATACTAACATGGGATTGGACAATCATTTGTCCGATAATCTCATCGTGTGTACCAGGCATAATTCTCCAAAAACAATTTATCCACATCCATGACTTAATGGCCCTGTAATCTATTTTTCATGAAATTGTTTTTACTGTGTTTTTCTGCCTCCTTGTAATGTGCTCTGTGATCGCCTGAAAACTGGAATTGTCTTTTACTTTCACGTTCAATGATACTGGTAAACAGGACAAATAGAGAAGGTAATTCTCCTTAACGGGGACACAGAAAGCAAAAAAAAAAAAAAAAAACAGGGGTTCTAATCTATCTCTGCTCTATCCAAAACTAAAAAAAGTTTTGTCTTTAGTTTTATTTAAAAAAAACATAATTGAATACATTTTTTAAAAACCAGAGTTTAGAGGCACTACTTTGTAACATCACTGATGAAGAACTCTCTCAACAACACGTTTGGTACATTTATGGTATATGGAGTGGCTTTGTATATATAGTGTATTTTGTATATATTTTCCTTCTTTGTTTATTAAGAATGATGCTAAAAAAACATTTAAAAAAATGTTTCTCAAGAAAGGTACATATGAAATATTTTATACTAGTATTAGGCATTCTACTCTTGATCAATGTTTTTATTAAAAATATTATTGAGATACAAGTTGGGTATGGTCGCAATGATGGATGATATAAGTTATATAAAAAATATATATATATAATTCCAAGACTGAAAATGCTAACTGAACAAAAATATATAAATATATATATATATATATATATATATATATATATATATAATATAAAATATAAATGTACCCCAATAGAATGAAATGTGGTCTAAGACTTTGGCAGGGCATATAAACACTGACCTTAGGGAGGGGGAAATTCCCTCTGAACCCACTGCAGGGCCAGATTAACGTAGGGGCTATTGGAGCTGCAGCTCCAGGCCCCTACCTTTATATAGGCCCCAGGTTGGCCATATTCACTGTTACCGCTCTTCTGTCACTTGTAAACACAGAAGTCTGGCTTCTATGCTCGCTTCCCCAGGCAGCACCCTCAGAACCTCCCCACACAGCACGAAGGCCGGACAAGGAGGGACAGTTGCCGATGCATGGATGTGTTTATGGGCTTCAGAGACAGCATCCATGTGGAATTAGGCATGCATGGCTGCACCCTTCCTCCTCTGGGTGCATGCCAAGGCACGGCCCTTAAGGCCCTTCAAAATCCTCAGTACCAAGCCCATGATGCTCTTAATCCGGCCCTGACCCACTGAGATTATGTTTTAGGACACCCGGGATATATTATAATTTCACTTAAAGACCAAAAGATGTAACCTGCCATTGAGAAATCTGTAAGTATGAACCTCAAAAATGTATTGGAGAGGGTCTGCATGAAGGACAGGAGATGAGCAAAAAACTCAGAGAACAAGACCGTCCTGAGGTCTGTAGACACAGGAAAGAAACTGGAAGGGAGAGCAGAAAGCATAAGAAAGATATAATGCATCCTTATTTTAATTTTATTTTCAGAGGAAGGATCAACTCCTCGAGATATCCTATCCATTATGTATATCCATATAAACAAAATCATTGTAGGCCCTTTACATCTAAGTATTGAGGATAAAACACTTTCTGTAGTAAGAATACGGCTGCTTGCCAAAAATGCAAGAAAAATATTTCTCTTTAAATTCTATGGGACTCTTCACAACACTGCCCTTTGGGTGCAGCATGTTTTTTAAAGTTCAGCATGCTGCATCTTTGGTGCACTTTTCAAAACAGCACCAAAAATGCAGTTCCCCATTGAAATAAATGGAAAAGGCATCAAAAATGTGGAGGCATGCTGGGAGTCAGGCACCCAGAAAACGCATAAAAAATGCATATGTGTTTTTAATACAGTTTTCCAATGAAGCTATGTGAAAGCAGTCTACATTGGAATATGACACTGGTAACAAATACAGTAAAACCTGGGATTGCAAGCATAATTCGTTCTCGAAAATTGCTTGTAATCCAAAGCACTCGTATATGAAAGCAAATTTCCCCTTAAGAAATAATGGAAACACACGTGATTCATTCCACAACTATTTATTCATAAGTCCCCCATTCGACAGTCTATATAAAAAGAATATTGCAGTGTGACTTAAAGACAACTTCAGGTAATGCCTGGGTAAACTTCCTGTAATGTCGGATTCAAATCACATCAATTAAGACGAGGGTCCGACTTAAGGTCCATACACACGATAAGAAAATCGGGAGTACTGTACAATTTTGTACAACGAACTATCTGCAGATTTTTTGATAGTTAGTTTAGTGCTTTTGACAGCTGATTCTGACTTTTCAGGTGACAAAAACTGAAGGTGCAGGCTATAAAATGTTTATCGTACGTGAACATAACACCCAAATTTCCTTTAATTTGTACAGTTTTCTTCCAAAAAAAACCATAAGGCTACATTCACATGTCAGCATATGGATCGCGGCGCGATTCCGCCCGCGATCCGGAGATCATTGCAAATCGTGCGACGCCTGTGCATGGCCCGTGATTTGCAATAGCACCCCAAACGCTGAGCGATGTTGCCACGATTTCAGCCTGCCGAATCGCGGTAACATCGCGCAAAAAAAAAAAAATCGCGGGACGCATTACGCCCAAAAAAGTATAAGAGCTTCTTTGGAGCGTATTGCGTCCCGCGTTTTTTTTTGAGCGATGTTACCGCGATTCGGCAGGCTGAAATCGTGGCAACATCGCTCAGCGTTTGGGGTGCTATTGCAAATCACGGGCAACGCACAGGCGTCCCGCGATTTGCAATTATCTCTGGATCGCGGACGGAATTGCGGCGATTCTGCCCGCGATCCATATGCTGACATGTGAATGCAGCCTTAGAGCAAGACTAGGTATGCTCAGAAACAAAAGAATACATGCAAAACAATTCAACACATTACGTCACTTCTGAAGTTGTAATCTATCTTATGAAAATTTATGTATGTTGATTAACCCTTTTCACTTTCGATATGAGACTAGCATGCAACAAAAAACAGACAAATATTCATCCTATAATCTGATGGTGTGTACCAGGCTTTAGCTGCTTTTACAGGCATTGGAGCTTTTATTTCATAAAAAGCTTGTGGCTTTTTTGTGCTCTTGTGCACATTTTTTTCTAATTTCTTTGAGCTTCTTTGAGCTCTTTTGATCTTCTTTGAGCTTTTTTGAGCATACACGGTTTTTTTTTCACAAACCCTCCCTAATGTCTATGGGCAGAAGTTGCATAGAAGTCGCCTTGAAGTAGTACAGGAAAATGTTCTAAAGACGGAGCGAGTCAGGCAGTGCTACTAAAGACAGCTCTCATGGACTAAAATGGGATTTCTCTACTCTTTTATACTCAGTTGTGACATGATACTACTTGTATTGCAAGACCTCGCTCATTTATTAAGTTAGAATTTATTAAAAAAAAAAAAAAAAAAACTTCAAAACACTGGCAGACCAAGTTACTCGCAATCCAAGGTTTTACTGTATTGCAATTTTGTATGAATTCCACATGGTCAGCAGCAAGAATAAATTGCAACACTGAATATTATCAATAGTCATGAAACTTTGTGGTAATAGCTTAGCTAAACAAACCTCCTGTATATCAGTCTATATATATAACTTATCTGAACAGGATGTTTATGCTGTAATAGTGTGCAGATTATATAACATCAGTAAAATGATACTCAACACAAATACTGCTGCAGTGTTCTCATTTTCAGCTAGCATTTTGTTTTTCCATATTTTCAGTTGAGAAACCCCTGTTGTTTACAGAGCTCAGTAGCTCAGAATGTACACACATTAAACTGAAAAAATTGATTCAAAGCAGCGATTAGGTCTCCTCTTTCCAGACTTGTATAAAGTACTCGAAATTTCTACTTGAGTAAAAGTACAAGTGCTCGATCAAAAAGTGACTTGAGTAGAAGTGGAAGTGCTCGCAGAAAAAGTTACTTAAGTAGAAGTACTAAAGTATTCAACATTTTTTTTACTTAAGTATTGCAAGTAGTTTTTTCAAAAAAAATTGCTACTTAAGTACTAAAAGTAAAAAGTACCAGTAGTTTTGAAAAAAAAATTCTACTCAAGTACTGAAAGTAGAAGTACAAGTACTGTGTTATGTAGTTATTAAAGAAAGAAGTCAAAAGTTTGAACATCATATTGTTTTTTATTATTTCAAATGATTTATTTAAATGATTAACCTGTGTTTGTTAGTAGTTTCTTGATGCACTTTAAGCACTGTAGCACCATTTATTTGTTTGTTTCATATTTTCTTTTTATTGGAAAGATTTGGTATAGCAGCTTTTATTATACACAGCCTTTATTTTCGTATGCGCTGATTTACAAATGACATTATACACATTTTTTTTAGCTTTATGCAACCTGCCATCTACTGTTCTGGCAGTGGTAATTTTTTTAAAAGTAACGAGTAACTATGCAGCACAAAAAAAAAAATACTTGAGTAGAAGTATCGAAATCATCGAAAAAATGTAGTGAAGTAAAAGTAGAAGTAGGAGAAAAAAATTCTACTCTAGGAAAGTACAGATACCGCATTTCGGTACTTAAGTACAGTACTTAAGTAGTTCTACTTCGTTACTATACATCTCTGCCTCTTTCCCCCTATCTCAGTTCAGCTAAGACAGAGTGAGTATATTCAATATATACAGTAGGGAAAGTAATTATTTGATCCCCTGCAGATTTTGGAAGTTTGCCCACTTACAAAGAAAGGGAGGGCCTAAAATTTTTATCATAGGTGTATCATAGGTGTATTTTAAATGATAGAGAAAGACTATCAACAAAATCCAGAAAAAAACACATGATACAAATGTTATTAATTGAGTTTCAATTCAGTGAGTAAAATGAGTATTTGATACCCAAGCAAAACATAACTCAGTACTTGGTGGAGAAACCCTTGTGGGCAAGCACAGAGGTAAGATGTTTCTTGTAGTTGGTTCCCAGGTTTGCACACATCTCAGGAGGGATTTTGAGTTCACTCTTCTTACCATATATCTTCCGCGTAAGCCAGGGGCGTAACTACAGGGGTTGCAGGGGTTGCAATGCAACCAGGCCCCATGCTCCAGGGGGCCTGTGCGTCTCCCCTGTACACCTGGATAGGAGGGACGGGAAGGGGGGGCAGCATGTAGAGAAATCACTGCCCTCCTTTTTTCCTCCTATAGCTGCAGGAGGAAAATAGAGGAGATTGGTTCCTCTGTATGCTGCCCCCGCCACTTCTCCTATCCAGTCTACTGTCTCTGGGCCCGTGTGTGCTCCCCTGGTCCCCCCCACAGTGCTCCCTCCCCTCTTCTGCCGGCTGCTGCAGGGGATGTGTTCCAATACTGAACCAGGAAGGGTTGGTAAATATGTAATTTACCAGCTCCTTCCTTTTCTGAATGGACAGAGTCATAGTCAGTGACATTGTAAAAAAAATTAAATAAAATGATAAAATAAAATAATAATAATAAATAAAATAAAATGATAAAAAATAATACAATTAAAATACCAAAAAATAAAAACTACTGACACCAGTGGGTGAACTTCCAGGATCGCAAAGGTCACACTTGCAACCGAGCCCTGGCCTTCCACCACCGTGGAGAGGCTCCAAAATGGAGGGAAGGGGGCCCACTGCAGAACTTGTGAAAGGGTCCCGCTGTGGGACCGTAATAAAGGGCCCCACAAGGAGAGTAAAGGGCCCCAGGATCAGTGGGAAGAGCCCCAGGCTTGAAGGGAAAGGCCCCAGTCAGGGGTCCAGGGGGCCCTTCATGCACCGGGCCCTGAAGGTTCTAGTTACTCCTCTGGCGTAAGCTGTTTTAACCATACCTGTATGTATCAATAAAGACTTTATGCTTGGATTTCTGGAGTTGCCGGCTACACTTCTTTTGCAATAGCTAAAAAAAAAAACAACCTATGGGGCCCAGGGTTTTTGTGCCCAGCTAAAGACGTCTCAGTGATCACATGGAAACCTGACCAATGAATTGCTGGACAGCATTCAACAGTTTCTGCATCATACGGTGAGTATTTCTTTTTTCTACAAAGATCAGAGAAGGACTGGATGGAACATATTATTTCCTACACGTTTGCTACACTAATAAAAAAACACTAATATAAATTCCCTTTAAGAAGAGATAACCTGTGCAATTACCTTTGTAAATTGACTTTTACAATCAAAATACCTCAAAATCAATAAACCAACATGCACGTGGTAAATTCAAATGATCCCTGCAGCAATGCCTTCACTAAATTGAAAAGAAAATTGTAAGAGTGGAAAAAAAACAAATAATGCACAGTAATGAAAATACCACATACACTGTGCTTTTCTGAATTGAGCCTAATCCTCCTTGGACACGGTACTGATGCATTTATGCCGGATTTTGCTGCTAGAAAGTTCCTGAATTTAAAAAAAAAAAAAAAAGAATATAATCCATATAATGCTAACTATTTGAACGGAAAAATTGCAGAATACTTATTTTAAAAGAGTTGTAAAGTCAAAAGGGTATTTTTTATCTCAATGCATTCTATGCATTAAGATAAAAAACCTTCTGGGTGGATTGACTGGTATCTTTTTTCAACCTCACTAACTATGTAACTATGTACGTAACAGCCTCCCCAGCACCACTTAATACTTACATGGGCCCCATCTCTATCCAGCGATGTCCATGAGTGTCTTGGCTATCCAAAACTCTCCCTCCTGATTGGCTGAGACACAGCAGCAGCGCCAGTGGCTCCCGCTGCTGTCAATCAAAGTCAGTTAGCCAATCAGGAGAGAGAGGGGTCGGGCCGCAGCTCCATGTCTGAATGGACACAGGGATCCATCCATTAGCAAGCATGTTCTTCCTTTTGTGAAGACACTTGGACACTCAGGTTGAGTAGTGTTATTTAGTGTTAGGTTCTGCAAGAAACGCAGGGTGCCTTGTAGTTGGCCTTGCAGCTTCCGCATGCATTTGCAAATGTGTGTTAACCACTTTACAACCGGAGGATTTTGCTGTCTTCCGTCCAGGCCACTTTTTGCGATTCGGCGCTGTGCGACTTCAACTGACAATTGCGCGGTCGTGCGACGCCGTACCCAAACGAAATTTACGTCCTTTTTTTCCCACAAACAGAGCTTTCTTTTGGTGGTATTTGATCACCTGTGCGATTTTTACTTTTTGCGCTATAAACAAAAAAAGAGCGTTTATTTTGAAAAAATAACAATATTTTTCACATTTTTTTATATGAAATTCCCCCCAAAAAAGATGTAAAAACCAATTTTTTTAAAAGTTTTTGGCCAATTTGTTTTATGCTACATATGTTTGGTAAAAAAAATCGCAATAAGCGTATTTTGATTGGTTTGCGCAAAAGTTATTGCGTTTACTAACAAAGGGAAAGATTTCTGTCATTTTTGGTGTTTTTTTTTAACGCGTAATGGCGGCGATCTGCGATTTTTTTTGCGGGACTGCGACATTGCGGCGGACAGACCGGACCCCTGACTGACATTTTTGACACTTTTGGGGGTACCAGTGACATTACTGCAGTAATCAGTGCTATATATATGCACTGTTACTGTAAAAATGACACTGGCAGGGAAGGGGTTAATTTTATTGGAGAGGGAGGGGTTAATGTATGCCTGGTGCTTACTGACGTGTAGGGGGGGAGGTGACTATGTGATTCATGGACAGATCGGATGTCCAGCTATGCTGAACAGTCCGATCTGTCACTCCCTGTCACTATGGAGATCCGCCCGCTGTGTTTACACACAGCGGGCGGATCTCCAGACTCGATCCCCGACGATCGGGTAAGAGCAGCGGCGATCGCCGCTGCTCCTCCCCTGGCCCGACTCCCGCTGTGAATGAAAACAGCGGGAGCGAGCCTCCGGCGGCGCGCAAGCGCCGCCCAGAAGGGGAGGAGTCCAGTCACGTTAATACTACGTGACTGGACGGGAACGAGCCACTCTGCCGCAGTAGTATTACTGTGAGCGGTAGTAGAGTGGTTAACTAAACCCCTGCTTTTAACTTATATTGTTAGACAGGTTTATTTTGGTTTGTTAGCAGACTGGTGGGTAAGTATTTCAAACTAGGGACCGGCTGTTTTTCACACACCTTCATTTATCCCCTCTTGCTTTTCAATTGACTATTCACAGGGATGGAGACACTGAGCAGTGCTCGCCAGTTCTCACACAAAGTCTCAAATTGCCCATTTCTTGTATGGACACAGGGAGCTGTGACTCAGCTCGGGTGCCCCCATAGCAAGTTTCTCGCTGTGTGGGCACTCAACAGGAGGGAGGGGCCAGGAGCACAGAAGAGGGACCGAAGAAGAGGAGGATCTGGCAAATCCAACTGCACAGAGCAGGTAAGCATAACATGTTTGGTATTTTTATTGAAAAAAAAAAATCAAGACTTTACAATCACTTCCAGAAATGTAAGAGGTGGGATTTAGGCCTTATCTGATATTATTATCAGATACTGACCAGTAAGGCCTATTGCACACGGATGTATTCATTTACTGATGTTTTTACTGAGGATCTTGCTGACAGATTGACCCTGAGTTAAAAACAAGTAAAAAAAAAAGTTAAGTTCTATAAGACTGTATAAGCGTGTAAAGATGCATGTGAGTATAAATGTGCAAAATTCTTTATGCTCTTCTTGTTTCCAGTGTGGCAATTTACGCATTTCTGCGTGTACTGTATATACTTGCATATACACACATACTATATTTGTCAATTCCCAGGAGAATTCTGACTGTTGCCAAAGGATGCCAAATGTGGTCCAACACCATATTCAGTAACAATTTTGTTCTTTTACCTGTTTCCATAATTTTGTCCAACCCCTGTATGTGTGTAAATTACTGCACTGAAACATACATTTTTTTTTTTTTGTTGCCTCAGAATTAGGGTTGAGCGGACACCTAGATGTCCGTGTTCGACGGGTTCGGCCGAACTTTAAAAAAAAGTTCGGGTCCGTGTCCCGGACTTTTACCGAACTTTTCCCGGACACCGAACCCCATTGAAGTCAATGGGGACCCGAACTTTAAGGCACTAAAATGGCTCTAAAACACCAAAGGAAAGGGCTAGAGTGCTGCAAATGGCAGCAAAACGTAATTAAGAGCATGGCAAGTGCTCTGCAAACAAATGTGGATAGGGAAATAACTTAAAACAACAAAAAAAAACAGAAAAATAAAACAATGTTCTTCTTCATCTCTGAAGGACGAGGCCCATATGGAGTAGGAGGGAGGTTGAGGTGGTGGTGGATGTGGCGGTGACATAGGCGTGCGCACAGGGTGTGCTGGGTGTGCCTGGGCACACCCTAATCACCTAGGGCACATAGCATTGCCAGTGAGGAGATGGGAAAGATCTCCCTGGGACCTGCTCTGCTCTATTTCTCCTTGCCTACAGGTACATGGCCCCGATACATTACTCTCCCTGCTGGCAAACACATGCATGTGTATTTCAACTTTGGGGTGCACACCTTAATGCAATAGGCTGCGCACACCTATGGGCGGTGTAGGTGGAAGCGGCGGTGGAGGAGGACCAGGGCCGGATTAACAGCATCATGGGCTTGGTGCTGAGGATTTTGAAGGGCCTTAAGGGCCGTGCCTTGCCATGCACCCAGAGGAGGAAGGGTGCAGCCATGCATGCCTAATTCAACATGGGATGCTGTCTCTGAAGCCCATAAACACATCCATGCATCGCCAACTGTCCCTCCTTGTCCGGCCTTCACGCTGTGTGGGGAGGTTCTGAGGGTGCTGCCTGGGGAAGCGAGCATAGAAGCCAGACTTCTGTGTTTACAAGTGACAGAAGAGCGGTAACAGTGAATATGGCCAACCCGGGGCCTATATAAAAGGTAGGGGCCTGGAGCTGCAGCTCCAATAGCCCCTACATTAATCTGGCCCTGAGGAGGAGGACGAGGTAGCCAACACTGCTTCTTTTCAAAAATTTTAAATGAGGGTACACCCCAAAAGAGTGAGAAAGAGCAAAAATGGAACAATGGGTGGGTAAGGTCGGTATCCATTGCTATTCTGCATAAGGTACGGAAAAGTCCCGTGGGATCCATGCCTGGTTCATTTTAATGAACGTGAGCTTGTCCACATTGTCTCTGGACAGGCGGCTGCGCTTGTCTGTTATAACGCCCCCAGCCGTGCTAAATACCCGTTCAGATAATACACTGGCTGCAGGGCACGCCAGCACCTCCAAGGCGTAAAGGGCAAGCTCAGGCCATGTGCCCAATTTGGAGACCCAGAAGTTGAAGGGGGCAGACCCGTCATTCACTACATGTAGGCGTGTGCACACATACTGCTCCACCATGTTGGTAAAATGCTGCCTCCTGCTAAGACGTTCCATCTGAGCTGCTGGTGCTGCTGTTTGTTGTGGCGTGCTGACAAAGCTTTTCCACATTTCGGCCATGCTAACCCTGCCTTCTGAGGTGCTGGCGGTGCCCTGGTTGCGTTGGCGACCTCCTCCTCCTCTGCCTTGTGCTTCCACTGTGGCCCCGCTGTCAGATGGGAATGCCAGCAGCATGGCGTCTACCAGCGTGCGCTTGTACTCGCGCATCTTGCGATCGCGCTCCAGTGAGTGAATTAAGGACGGTACGTTGTCCTTGTAACGGGGATCCAGCAGCGTGGCCACCCAGTAATCAGCACAAGTTAGAATGTGGGCAACTCGGCGGTCGTTGTGGAGACACTGCAGCATGTAATCGCTCATGTGTGCCAGGCTGCCCAGAGGCAACGAAAGGCTGTCCTCTGTGGGAGGTGTATCGTCCGTGTCCTCTGTATCCCCCCAGCCACGCACCAGTGATGGCCATGAGCTGGCCTGGGTGCCACCCTGCTGTGAACATGGTTCCATCTCCTCCTCCAGCTCCTCCTCCTCCTCATCCTCCTCATCCTCCAGAACTGTGCCCCTGCTGGACAATTGCGTCCCTGGCGTTTGCGTGTGCAGGAACCCACCCTCGGAGCCCCTTGCGAATGACTGCCCTGAAAGCCTTGGAAATGTTACCTCTTCATCCTCCTCCTCCTCCTCATCCTGTGCCACATCCTCTTCCATCATCGCCCGAATTGTTTTTTCAAGGAGGCATAGAAGTGGGATAGTTAAGCTGAGAACGGCGTCATTGCCACTGGCCATGTTGGTGGAGTACTCAAAACAGCGCAACAAGGCACACAGGTCTCGCATGGAGGCCCAGTTATTGGTGGTGAAGTGGTGCTGTTCCGCAGAGCGACTCACGCGTGCGTGCTGCAGCTGAAACTCCACTATGGCCTGCTGCTGCTCGCACAGTCTTTCCAGCATGTGCAAGGTGGAGTTCCACCTTGTGGGCACGTCACATATGAGGCGGTGAGCGGGAAGGCCGAAGTTACGCTGCAGCGCTGCCAGGCGAGCAGCAGCAGGGTGAGAACGCCGAAAGTGCGCACAAACGGCCCGCACTTTCTGCAGCAGCTCTGACATATCGGGGTAGTTTTTAAGGAACCTCTGCACCACCAAATTCAGCACATGCGCCAGGCAAGGGATGTGCGTCAAACCGGCTAGGCCCAGAGCTGCTATGAGATTTCGCCCGTTATCGCACACCACCAGGCCGGGCTTGAGGCTCGCTGACAGCAACCACTCATTTGTCTGCTGTTCCATGCTCCTCCACAACTCCTGCGCGGTGTGTGGTTTGTCCCCCAAACAGGCAAGTTGTAAAACTGCCTGCTGTCGTTTACCCCTGGCCGTGCTGAAGTTGGTGGTGAAGGTGTTACGCTGTCCGGATGAGGAGGCGGTAGAGGATGAGGAAGCGGAGTAGGAGGAGTTAGGAACAGGAGGCAAACTGAAGCGCCCTGCAATCCTCGGTGGTGGAAGGACATGCGCCAAATTGGTATCCGCCTCAGGCCCATCCGCCACTGCATTTACCCAGTGTGCCGTTAGGGAGATATAACGCCCCTGACCGTGCTTACTGGTCCACGTATCCGTAGTTAGGTGGACCTTGGCACAGATGGCGTTGCGCAGTGCACACCTGATATTTTCCCCCACTTGGTTGTGCAGGGAAGGGATGGCTTGCCTGGAAAAGTAGTGGCGGCTGGGCACGACGTACTGTGGGACAGCCACCGACATAAGGTTTTTAAAACTGTGCGTCTCCACCAGACGGAATGACAGCATTTCAAAGGCCAATAATTTTGAAATGCTGGCATTCAGGGCCAGGGATCGCGGGTGGGTAGGGGGGTACTTCCTCTTCCTCTCAAGTGTTTGGGAGATGGAAAGCTGAACGCTTCCACGGGACATTGTGGAGATGGTTGTTGGTGACCCAGGTGGTGGTGTTGCTGACAGATCGTCTGTTTGCGGGGTGGCAGGTGCCGGTATCACTACAGATGTGGCTGGAGCGGCCGAGACTGCAGCAGAAGAGGAAGCAGGATGAGCCAGAGACGTTTCTTGGTTTTGAAGGTGTGTACTCCACTGCAGCTCGTGCTTTGCACTTAGATGCCTGATCATGCAGGTTGTGCTCAGGTTGAGAAGGTTTATGCCTCGCTTCAAGCTCTGATTGCACAGGGTGCAAACCACTCGTGTCCTGTCATCAGCACATTTTCTAAAGAACTTCCACGCTAGAGAACTCCTTTGAGCTGACTTTGGTGCGCTCGTTCCCTTGCTGCGTTGGGCAGTAGCGGGCGTAGTGTCTAGGGCACGGCCGCTCCGCTTCTGCACCCAGCTCCCTCTTCTGCTGTGCTGGTGGCTCTGTGCGACCACCGCCTCTTCCTCCAAACTACTCAGGTCACCTGCATGACGTTCATTCCATGTGGGGTCGAGGACCTCATCGTCCTCCACATCATCTTCCACCCAGTCTTCACCCCTGCCCTCCTTGTCGGTCTCCACAATGCTGAACGCCGCAGCAGTTGGCACCTGCGTTTCGTCATCATCGGAGACGTGCTGCGATGATCCTTGCATGTACTCATCTTGAGAAATAAGTGGTTGGGCATCGCTGCACTCAATCTCTTCCACTTCTGGGGCAGGGCTAGGTGGATGGCCCTGGGAAACCCTGCTGACAGAGTCCTCAAAAAGAATAAGAGACTGCTGTATGGCTTGGGGCTCAGACTGCTGGCCTGATTTGCAAGGGGGTGAGGTGAAAGACGGTTGGACATTGGCTGCAGGTGCCAACTCTGACCTTTCTGCAGTAGACTGGGTGGGAGACAATGTGAAGGAACTGGAGGCACTGTCAGCAGCAAACCAATCTACTATCGCCTCAACTTGTTCTGGCCTCATCACTTCTAGGGGCGTTTGATGCCCTACCAAATACTGATGCAGGTTCTGTCGCCTACTCACACTTGAGGAAGGTGTTTCACTTGTGCGTGTAGCTGGCACAGATCGACCACGTCCTCTCCTTGCAACAGGAGCTCTACCAGCAGCACCACGACCCAGGCCACGGCCCTTATTTGACGGTCTCCTCATATTTCTGTAATTTAAGATCTTGCCCTAGAAAGGTTTTTATTGAATAGCGGAATAGGAAATATGATCCAAAAAAGTGTATGTATCTCGCACGTACAAAACCACACTAGGCCCCAATTACTATTGTTTCTACCCCTAAAAGGATGGATGAGGAGTAGGAGGAGTATGGAACAGACAGCACCCTCAAATCTTCAGAAGTATGAGATGAACCCCAAAAACTTGGAAAGGTGGATCTCACACGTACCGACACAGACTATCCCGCAATTCAATTGATCCTCAAAGGTTTTTATTGAATAGCGGAATAGGAAATATGATCAAAAAAAGTGTATGTATCTCGCACGTACACAACCACACTAGGCCCCAATTACTATTGTTTGTACCCCTAAAAGGATGGATGAGGAGTAGGAGGAGGAGTATGGAACAGGCAGCACCCTCAAATCTTCAGAAGTATGAGATGAACCCCAAAAACTTGGAAAGGTGGATCTCACACGTACCGACACAGACTATCCCGCAATTCAATTGATCCTCAAAGGTTTTTATTGAATAGCGGAATAGGAAATATGATCAAAAAAAGTGTATGTATCTCGCACGTACACAACCACACTAGGCCCCAATTACTATTGTTTGTACCCCTAAAAGGATGGTTGAGCAGTAGGAGCAGGAGTATGGAACAGGCAGCACCCTCAAATCTTCAGAAGTATGAGATGAACCCCAACAACTTGGAAAGGTGGATCTCACACGTACCGACACAGACTATCTCGCAATTGAATTGATCCCCAAAGGTTTTAATTGAATAGCGGAATAGAAAATATGATCAAAAAGAAAGTGTATGTATCTCGCACGTACACCACCACACTAGGCCCCAACTACTATTGTTTGTACCCCTAAAAGGATGGTTGAGCAGTAGGAGGAGGAGTATGGAACAGGCAGCACCCTCAAATCTTCAGAAGTATGAGATGAACCCCAAAAACTTGGAAAGGTGGATCTCTCTCACACGTACCAACACAGACTATCCCCCAATTTAACTGATCCCCAAAGGTTTTTGATTAAATAGCGGAATAGAAAATATGATCCAAAAAAAGTGTATGTATATCACACGTACACAACCACACTAGGCCCCAATTACTATTGTTTGTACCCCTAAAAGGCTAGATGAGGAGTAGGGGGGGTATGGAACAGGCAGCACCCTCAAACCTTCAGAAGTATGAGATGAACCCCAACAACTTGGAAAGGTGGATCTCTCTCACACGTACCAACACAGACTATCCCCCAATTTAACTGATCCCCAAAGGTTTTTGATTAAATAGCGGAATAGAAAATATGATCCAAAAAAAGTGTATGTATATCACACGTACACAACCACACTAGGCCCCAATTACTATTGTTTGTACCCCTAAAAGGCTAGATGAGGAGTAGGGGGAGTATGGAACAGGCAGCACCCTCAAACCTTCAGAAGTATGAGATGAACCCCAACAACTTGGAAAGGTGGATCTCTCTCACACGTACCAACACAGACTATCCCCCAATTTAACTGATCCCCAAAGGTTTTTGATTAAATAGCGGAATAGAAAATATGATCCAAAAAAAGTGTATGTATATCACACGTACACAACCACACTGGGCCCCAATTACTATTGTTTGTACCCCTAAAAGGCTAGATGAGGAGTAGGGGGAGTATGGAACAGGCAGCACCCTCAAACCTTCAGAAGTATGAGATGAACCCCAACAACTTGGAAAGGTGGATCTCTCTCACACGTACCAACACAGACTATCCCCCAATTTAACTGATCCCCAAAGGTTTTTGATTAAATAGCGGAATAGAAAATATGATCCAAAAAAAGTGTATGTATATCACACGTACACAACCACACTAGGCCCCAATTACTATTGTTTGTACCCCTAAAAGGCTAGATGAGGAGTAGGGGGGGTATGGAACAGGCAGCACCCTCAAACCTTCAGAAGTATGAGATGAACCCCAACAACTTGGAAAGGTGGATCTCTCTCACACGTACCAACACAGACTATCCCCCAATTTAACTGATCCCCAAAGGTTTTTGATTAAATAGCGGAATAGAAAATATGATCCAAAAAAAGTGTATGTATATCACACGTACACAACCACACTAGGCCCCAATTACTATTGTTTGTACCCCTAAAAGGCTAGGAGTAGGGGGAGTATGGAACAGGCAGCACCCTCAAACCTTCAGAAGTATGAGATGAACCCCAACAACTTGGAAAGGTGGATCTCTCTCACACGTACCAACACAGACTATCCCCCAATTTAACTGATCCCCAAAGGTTTTTGATTAAATAGCGGAATAGAAAATATGATCCAAAAAAAGTGTATGTATATCACACGTACACAACCACACTGGGCCCCAATTACTATTGTTTGTACCCCTAAAAGGCTAGATGAGGAGTAGGGGGAGTATGGAACAGGCAGCACCCTCAAACCTTCAGAAGTATGAGATGAACCCCAACAACTTGGAAAGGTGGATCTCTCTCACACGTACCAACACAGACTATCCCCCAATTTAACTGATCCCCAAAGGTTTTTGATTAAATAGCGGAATAGAAAATATGATCCAAAAAAAGTGTATGTATATCACACGTACACAACCACACTAGGCCCCAATTACTATTGTTTGTACCCCTAAAAGGCTAGATGAGGAGTAGGGGGAGTATGGAACAGGCAGCACCCTCAAACCTTCAGAAGTATGAGATGAACCCCAACAACTTGGAAAGGTGGATCTCTCTCACACGTACCAACACAGACTATCCCCCAATTTAACTGATCCCCAAAGGTTTTTGATTAAATAGCGGAATAGAAAATATGATCCAAAAAAAGTGTATGTATATCACACGTACACAACCACACTAGGCCCCAATTACTATTGTTTGTACCCCTAAAAGGCTAGATGAGGAGTAGGGGGGGTATGGAACAGGCAGCACCCTCAAACCTTCAGAAGTATGAGATGAACCCCAACAACTTGGAAAGGTGGATCTCTCTCACACGTACCAACACAGACTATCCCCCAATTTAACTGATCCCCAAAGGTTTTTGATTAAAAAGCGGAATAGAAAATATGATCCAAAAAAAGTGTATGTATATCACACGTACACAACCACACTAGGCCCCAATTACTATTGTTTGTACCCCTAAAAGGCTAGATGAGGAGTAGGGGGAGTATGGAACAGGCAGCACCCTCAAACCTTCAGAAGTATGAGATGAACCCCAACAACTTGGAAAGGTGGATCTCTCTCACACGTACCAACACAGACTATCCCCCAATTTAACTGATCCCCAAAGGTTTTTGAT
The DNA here is from genome assembly GCF_965119305.1 of Pelophylax lessonae. Classification (NCBI taxonomy): domain Eukaryota; kingdom Metazoa; phylum Chordata; class Amphibia; order Anura; family Ranidae; genus Pelophylax; species Pelophylax lessonae. The sequence goes on from NC_138772.1 coordinate 151,694,366, forward strand.
TAAATAGCGGAATAGAAAATATGATCCAAAAAAAGTGTATGTATATCACACGTACACAACCACACTGGGCCCCAATTACTATTGTTTGTACCCCTAAAAGGCTAGATGAGGAGTAGGGGGAGTATGGAACAGGCAGCACCCTCAAACCTTCAGAAGTATGAGATGAACCCCAACAACTTGGAAAGGTGGATCTCTCTCACACGTACCAACACAGACTATCCCCCAATTTAACTGATCCCCAAAGGTTTTTGATTAAATAGCGGAATAGAAAATATGATCCAAAAAAAGTGTATGTATATCACACGTACACAACCACACTAGGCCCCAATTACTATTGTTTGTACCCCTAAAAGGCTAGATGAGGAGTAGGGGGAGTATGGAACAGGCAGCACCCTCAAACCTTCAGAAGTATGAGATGAACCCCAACAACTTGGAAAGGTGGATCTCTCTCACACGTACCAACACAGACTATCCCCCAATTTAACTGATCCCCAAAGGTTTTTGATTAAATAGCGGAATAGAAAATATGATCCAAAAAAAGTGTATGTATATCACACGTACACAACCACACTAGGCCCCAATTACTATTGTTTGTACCCCTAAAAGGCTAGGAGTAGGGGGAGTATGGAACAGGCAGCACCCTCAAACCTTCAGAAGTATGAGATGAACCCCAACAACTTGGAAAGGTGGATCTCTCTCACACGTACCAACACAGACTATCCCCCAATTTAACTGATCCCCAAAGGTTTTTGATTAAATAGCGGAATAGAAAATATGATCCAAAAAAAGTGTATGTATATCACACGTACACAACCACACTAGGCCCCAATTACTATTGTTTGTACCCCTAAAAGGCTAGATGAGGAGTAGGGGGGGTATGGAACAGGCAGCACCCTCAAACCTTCAGAAGTATGAGATGAACCCCAACAACTTGGAAAGGTGGATCTCTCTCACACGTACCAACACAGACTATCCCCCAATTTAACTGATCCCCAAAGGTTTTTGATTAAATAGCGGAATAGAAAATATGATCCAAAAAAAGTGTATGTATATCACACGTACACAACCACACTAGGCCCCAATTACTATTGTTTGTACCCCTAAAAGGCTAGGAGTAGGGGGAGTATGGAACAGGCAGCACCCTCAAACCTTCAGAAGTATGAGATGAACCCCAACAACTTGGAAAGGTGGATCTCTCTCACACGTACCAACACAGACTATCCCCCAATTTAACTGATCCCCAAAGGTTTTTGATTAAATAGCGGAATAGAAAATATGATCCAAAAAAAGTGTATGTATATCACACGTACACAACCACACTGGGCCCCAATTACTATTGTTTGTACCCCTAAAAGGCTAGATGAGGAGTAGGGGGAGTATGGAACAGGCAGCACCCTCAAACCTTCAGAAGTATGAGATGAACCCCAACAACTTGGAAAGGTGGATCTCTCTCACACGTACCAACACAGACTATCCCCCAATTTAACTGATCCCCAAAGGTTTTTGATTAAATAGCGGAATAGAAAATATGATCCAAAAAAAGTGTATGTATATCACACGTACACAACCACACTAGGCCCCAATTACTATTGTTTGTACCCCTAAAAGGCTAGATGAGGAGTAGGGGGAGTATGGAACAGGCAGCACCCTCAAACCTTCAGAAGTATGAGATGAACCCCAACAACTTGGAAAGGTGGATCTCTCTCACACGTACCAACACAGACTATCCCCCAATTTAACTGATCCCCAAAGGTTTTTGATTAAATAGCGGAATAGAAAATATGATCCAAAAAAAGTGTATGTATATCACACGTACACAACCACACTAGGCCCCAATTACTATTGTTTGTACCCCTAAAAGGCTAGGAGTAGGGGGAGTATGGAACAGGCAGCACCCTCAAACCTTCAGAAGTATGAGATGAACCCCAACAACTTGGAAAGGTGGATCTCTCTCACACGTACCAACACAGACTATCCCCCAATTTAACTGATCCCCAAAGGTTTTTGATTAAATAGCGGAATAGAAAATATGATCCAAAAAAAGTGTATGTATATCACACGTACACAACCACACTAGGCCCCAATTACTATTGTTTGTACCCCTAAAAGGCTAGATGAGGAGTAGGGGGGGTATGGAACAGGCAGCACCCTCAAACCTTCAGAAGTATGAGATGAACCCCAACAACTTGGAAAGGTGGATCTCTCTCACACGTACCAACACAGACTATCCCCCAATTTAACTGATCCCCAAAGGTTTTTGATTAAATAGCGGAATAGAAAATATGATCCAAAAAAAGTGTATGTATATCACACGTACACAACCACACTAGGCCCCAATTACTATTGTTTGTACCCCTAAAAGGCTAGGAGTAGGGGGAGTATGGAACAGGCAGCACCCTCAAACCTTCAGAAGTATGAGATGAACCCCAACAACTTGGAAAGGTGGATCTCTCTCACACGTACCAACACAGACTATCCCCCAATTTAACTGATCCCCAAAGGTTTTTGATTAAATAGCGGAATAGAAAATATGATCCAAAAAAAGTGTATGTATATCACACGTACACAACCACACTGGGCCCCAATTACTATTGTTTGTACCCCTAAAAGGCTAGATGAGGAGTAGGGGGAGTATGGAACAGGCAGCACCCTCAAACCTTCAGAAGTATGAGATGAACCCCAACAACTTGGAAAGGTGGATCTCTCTCACACGTACCAACACAGACTATCCCCCAATTTAACTGATCCCCAAAGGTTTTTGATTAAATAGCGGAATAGAAAATATGATCCAAAAAAAGTGTATGTATATCACACGTACACAACCACACTGGGCCCCAATTACTATTGTTTGTACCCCTAAAAGGCTAGATGAGGAGTAGGGGGAGTATGGAACAGGCAGCACCCTCAAACCTTCAGAAGTATGAGATGAACCCCAACAACTTGGAAAGGTGGATCTCTCTCACACGTACCAACACAGACTATCCCCCAATTTAACTGATCCCCAAAGGTTTTTGATTAAATAGCGGAATAGAAAATATGATCCAAAAAAAGTGTATGTATATCACACGTACACAACCACACTAGGCCCCAATTACTATTGTTTGTACCCCTAAAAGGCTAGATGAGGAGTAGGGGGGGTATGGAACAGGCAGCACCCTCAAACCTTCAGAAGTATGAGATGAACCCCAACAACTTGGAAAGGTGGATCTCTCTCACACGTACCAACACAGACTATCCCCCAATTTAACTGATCCCCAAAGGTTTTTGATTAAATAGCGGAATAGAAAATATGATCCAAAAAAAGTGTATGTATATCACACGTACACAACCACACTAGGCCCCAATTACTATTGTTTGTACCCCTAAAAGGCTAGGAGTAGGGGGAGTATGGAACAGGCAGCACCCTCAAACCTTCAGAAGTATGAGATGAACCCCAACAACTTGGAAAGGTGGATCTCTCTCACACGTACCAACACAGACTATCCCCCAATTTAACTGATCCCCAAAGGTTTTTGATTAAATAGCGGAATAGAAAATATGATCCAAAAAAAGTGTATGTATATCACACGTACACAACCACACTAGGCCCCAATTACTATTGTTTGTACCCCTAAAAGGCTAGATGAGGAGTAGGGGGAGTATGGAACAGGCAGCACCCTCAAATCTTCAGAAGTATGAGATTGTGTTCACTGTACCCCACAAAGATTGAGTTCACTGCACCCCACAATGATTGTGTTCACTGCACCCCACAAAGATTGTGTTCACTGCACCTCACAAAGATTGTGTTCACTGTACCCCCCAAAGATTGTGTTCACTGCACCCCACAAAGATTCTGTTCACTGTACCCCACAAAGATTGTGTTCACTGCACCCTAAAAGGATGTTGTTCACTGCACCCCACAAAGATTGTGTTCACTGCACCCTAAAAGGATGTTGTTCACTGCACCCCAAAAAGATTGTGTTCACTGTACCCCCCCAAAGATTGTGTTCACTGCACCCCACAAAGATTGTGTTCACTGCACCCCAAAAAGATTGTGTTCACTGTACCCCCCAAAGATTGTGTTCACTGCACCCCAAAAAGATTGTGTTCACTGTACCCCCCAAAGATTGTGTTCACTGCACCCCACAAAGATTCTGTTCACTGTACCCCACAAAGATTGTGTTCACTGCACCCCAAAAAGATTGTGTTCACTGTACCCCCCCAAAGATTGTGTTCACTGCACCCCACAAAGATTCTGTTCACTGCACCCCACAAAGGATTTTGTTCACTGCACCCCAAAAAGATTGTGTTCACTGCACCCCAAAAAGGATTTTGATCACTGCACCCCAAAAAGGATGTTGTTCACTGCACCCCAAAAATGATTTTGTTCACTCCACCCCAAAAAGATTGTGTTCACTGCACCCCACAAAGATTGTGTTCACTGCACCCCAAAAAGATTGTGTTCACTGTACCCCCCAAAGATTGTGTTCACTGCACCCCACAAAGATTCTGTTCACTGTACCCCACAAAGATTGTGTTCACTGCACCCCAAAAAGATTGTGTTCACTGCACCCCAAAAAGGATGTTGTTCACTGCACCCCAAAAAGGATGTTGTTCACTCCACCCCAAAAAGATTGTGTTCACTGCACCCCACAAAGATTGTGTTCACTGCACCCCAAAAAGATTGTGTTCACTGCACCCCAAAAATGATTTTGTTCACTGCACCCCAAAAAGGATTTTGTTCACTGCACCCCAAAAAGGATGTTGTTCACTCCACCCCAAAAAGATTGTGTTCACTGCACCCCAAAAAGATTGTGTTCACTGCACCCCACAAAGGATTTTGTTCACTGCACCCCAAAAAGATTGTGTTCACTGCACCCCAAAAAGGATGTTGTTCACTGCACCCCAAAAAGGATTTTGTTCACTGCACCCCAAAAAGATTGTGTTCACTGCACCCCACAAAGGATTTTGTTCACTGCACACCAAAAAGGATTGTGTTCACTGCACCCCCAAAAAGATTTTGTTCACTGCACCCCAAAAAGATTGTGTTCACTGCAGCCCAAAAAGATTGTGTTCACTGCAGCCCAAAAAGATTGTGTTCACTGCAGCTCACACACAGAAAAATGGATGTGGATCACTGACACCTGCCTATCTCCAATCCCACACCACACAGCAATATCGATTGTAGTTTGTAGAACACAGTTTCCCTAAAATTCAGCAGACTCTGTCCCTAACAGGATTGAGAAGAGATCGTAGATCAGGATTGAGTGCAGATTCACCCCACCCCCCACACAGCAATATCGATTGTAGTTTGTAGAAGACACTGACCCTATAATTCAGCAGACTCTATCCCTAAAATGCCTACAACTCGCCCTGCCTAAACACTCCGACCTGTCCCTCAATTCTATCCGGACACAAATGGTTTTTTCCTGCCTATCTTTCCCTAATCAGCAGCCAGCACATTGATGTGTGCTCTGTCCCTTAGCTAAGCAGCAGAATGACGCTGCTGCGGCGGCTGCCTCGAACTTATAAAGACTTGGTCACATGCTTCAGACGGCCAATCACAGCTACTAAGACATTTGCAGGCATGGCTGGGATGGCTTAAGGCACACCAGTTAAACGATTGTTGATTGGCTGTTGAAAGCCCGCCATGAAAAGAGCGCCAAAGCATGCAAAACCCGGAAATAAAACGACCGAACACGGATTTTTACCCGAACATACAGTAAAGTGTCCGTGTCCGTGTTCGGGTAAAAAAATCCAATTATTCGGTACGAACACGAATAATACAGTCCGTGTTCGCTCAACACTACTCAGAATGCATCTCTGCATTACTGTTTTTACGCAGCTGTATGCATTGTTCCATAGACAACAATGCACATGTGCTCAGAAATGTAAAAAAACATGGTGTTTTTTCACCCATGTGCAAGAGACCCAATGCAGGTTTTGTGTTTTTTGACTGATCTGGATGCCAGTTTACTGACATTTATGCAGCTGTGTGCACAGGCCTATAGAAACCAATGGACTGCATTCAGATCAGTGGGGGGAAAAAAGCCTGAACGCTGCAAACGTTGCGTTTTTGGTAGTGATCGACCGATACCATTTTTTTACTGCCGATACCAATTTTTTGGTCATCGCTTATCAGTATTTTTATTTTTTTTTTAAAGTCTACAGGTACTGTGGTGGAGGAATCTGGGGGTTTAAAAGACCCCAAACTCTCCTCTGCACTTAAAAGCATTAAAAACGCAAAGTTTGGCTGTTTTGAATGCTGTAAGTTTTTGAATTTGGCGCCGCCAGTACCCGGAAGTGATGTCCTGTCATGACATCACTTCCGGGCACTCGGCAGCGCCAAATTCAAAGAAATGGAGACCCGGTCAGACGGTGGCAGTGGAGGTAAGATGTCCAGGTCTCCCGCTGGGACAGGAGACCTGGGCGAGCCGCGGAAGGCGGCGGGAGGGGGGAACCTCCCCTCCCGCTCCTTGGAATGACAGCCGAGCGGCTTCTAAGCCGCATCGGTTGTCATTACAAGACAGCCGACCATTGGCTATGGACACTGGTACCGGGGTGATGCCTCTAGCTGCAGGCATCACCCTGGTACATGCACTTTCCCGAAATATTGGCAATATCGGTAAATCAAAAGGCCAACATCCTATATATCGGGGAAAGTGCATATCGGCCCTCGATATATTGGCTTTGCCGATAATCAGTCGATCTCTAGTTTTTGGCGCCCGTGTGGAAGAGCTTTTATGCAGCACATTTATACATAGCAATAGAGAACTTTGAGATAAAAATAGAAAACAACTGAAATAACTTCTCAGTCCCAAACACAGGCCACCCCCTGAACCTTGCAAGGCTTCATGCACACTGATTTATTATAAACGCTGTATCTCCTGACAGGAGAAAAACTGAATTAAAAACTCACCTAAGCTGTGTTTTTTTTTTTTCAAAGCAGTTTAGGTGAGTTTAGCAGCATTTGGTGTATGGAAGTTTATTTATTTAATTTGGCAGAATTTTAATTTATTAATGTATTATGGCCATTGAAATGAATAAATGCTGAAGTGCTAAAGGTGCCTGGTGTTTGTTTTTTATTCCCGAAAGCTTCTCTCCTGAACGTGATTCTTCTGCTTTCAGGAGAGGAACTTCGACTGCCTCTAAACTCTGCTGCTCTTAACTCTGGTAAAAGCCTATGTATGCATAGACACATAGGGGTTGATTTACTAAAGGCAAATAGACTGTGCATTTTGCAAAGTGCAGTTGCTCTAGCTTATTAATTGAGGTAAGGCTTCACTTTGCAAAAAGTACCCAATCACAAGCAAGGAAAACAAAAATAAAGAAACAGCATTTTTGCTTGCTCATGATTGGATGATGGAAGTCAGCAGAGCTTCTGCTCATTTACTAAGCTCTGCAGCAACTGCACTTAATAAAAGCCTATGGGGTTGATTTACTAAGTTCAGGGGTTTTGGCAAAAAAAAAAAAAAAAAAGAACGCAAAAGCTCCTAAATGTGAGTTCAGGAGCAGCAGTGTGCATGAGGCCTAACCATTTTTTTTTATATGTCAGCTATTATTAATTTAATTATATATTATAGTTTAATGGAAATTTATTGGGGTATTTCTTTATTTTGCAGTCAAAGCACAGTGACTGCTGAAAAACAGATGGACTATTGACTGCACATGAAGCGTAAGTATTTACATACCTTTGATCTGTATCATTTGCATACACACTTTACTTGCCCGGCAGAAACCGCAAAAGTAAAAAGAAAAATGCTAGTCAGTTAACTATGCAGTCTGCTGTAGTTCTTTAGCATGGAATAACACTGACACTGTACCTTCGTGCTTCAGTTATATGTCATTTTTTTTTTATTAATTAAGTACTTTGTGTTTAAAAAGTTATGTTACACTCAGGACAAGTCATTTCCTGATTCCAGTGGTCTGAGGTTATTAAATTATCGATGTGCTTATAGCTTCAGTAAGTCATGTATAGACTAGAGTGTTCACAAATCAGTCTGCAGAATCAATCCACAGGCTATGAAAATACATTTATGGATGCACAATGGTATGAAGGTGTTTTACGGGAACACATTTATCTACAGCGTTTGGAATAATTTTAGCAAATGTCAACTGTGTTTCAGCATTGATTTTATTGATGAAGATTAAGTGCACTTTTAAAATAAATTAATGTAACATAAGTAAGCAACGCAAGCAAGTTTGAGATACTGAAACAAACAAAGATAAAATTCCCAGTTCAATTTGCCAACCAGTCTGCTTACCAACCAAATTGGCCTGTCTAACAGTTTGCGTCAATACAGGGGTTTAGTTAGCACACATTTGCAAACGCATGTGAAAGCTGCAGGGCCACGTCAAGGCTCCCTGTTACCTGCAGTCCTAACTCTAATGAATTTTAAAGAGTCTCCACAGTGGGAGCACATGCAAGCTAATGGATAGATAGGGGGCAGGTGAGCCTGGAGGTGGCCCATCCCTCCTGAAAGGTAATTGGGGGCATAATGGAAGCCCAGCTGATAGTATTACAGCAAAGGCACCCAGTATGTCCACTCACCAGTACACATATACAACAAAGAAAATGGCTATCTTTGTTTGTTTCATGTGCGTTGCCCTTCCATGTGTTCTTTGCTATGAAGGCCAGTTATAGGTGGGGGCAGAGGCCATTTTCTTTGAAGTTTGAGATACTGTACTGCATTCCTTTTTTTTTTTTTAAGAGAATTTTATTGGGTTTTCACAAAACAAAAAAGATACAAGAAGATGAACCGAGTTAGGCCCCGTTCACACTGGGGCGATCCGACTTCCCGGGGCGACCTCCGAGGTCGCGGTGCGAGCAGCGCACCCCGACCTCGGAGCGGCCGGCACGGACTTCATAACATTGAAGTCTATGACGGTCGCTCCGGGTCGCCCCAAAGAAGCTCCGGACCCTTTTTCTAAGTCGGAGCGACTTGTGTTGCTCCTATTAGAACGGGTCCGCAGCTTCTCTATGGAAGGCGACCTACGGCAACCTGTGAGGCGACCAGGTCGCCTCACAGGTCGCCCCAGTGTGAACGGGGACTAAGAGGCAATAACAGCAAGAAAAGAAAAACAGGTGAAATAACTTGTAATCGTTAGCTAGTACAGTGGGTACGAAAAGTATTCAGACCCCCTTAAATTTTTCACTCTTTGTTATATTGCAGCCATTTGCTAAAATCATTTAAGTTCATTCTTCTTCCTCATGAATGTACACATAGCACCCCATACTGACAGAAAAACACAGAATTGTTGACATTGTTGCAGATTTATTAAAAAAGAAATATTGAAATATCACATGGTCCTAAGTATTCAGACCCTTTGCTCAGTATTTAGTAGAAGCCCCCTTTTGATCTAATACAGCCAGGAGTCTTTTTGGGAAAGATGCAACAAGCCTTTCACACCTGGATTTGGGGATCCTCTGCCATTCCTCCTTGCAGATCCTCTCCAGTTCTGTCAGGTTGGATGGTAAACGTTGGTGGACAGCCATTTTTAGGTCTCTCCAGAGATGCTCAATTGGGTTTAAGTCAGGGCTCTGGCTGGGCCATTCAAGAACAGTCACGGAGTTGTTGTGAAGCCACTCCTTCGTTATTTTAGCTGTGTGCTTAGGGTCATTGTCTTGTTGGAAGGTAAACCTTCGGCCCAGTCTGAGGTCCAGAGCGCTCTGGAGAAGGTTTTTGTCCAGGATATCCCTGTACTTGGCCGCATTCATCTTTCCCTCGATTGCAACCAGTCCTCCTGTCCCTGCAGCTGAAAAACACCCCCACAGCATGATGCTGCCACCACCATGCTTCACTGTTGGGACTGTATTGGACAGGTGATGAGCAGTGCCTGGTTTTCTCCACACATACCGCTTAGAATTAAGGCCAAAAAGTTCTATTTTGGTCTCATCAGACCAGAGAATCTTATTTCTCACCATCTTGGAGTCCTTCAGGTGTTTTTTAGCAAACTCCATGCGGGCTTTCATGTGTCTTACACTGAGGAGAGGCTTCCGTCAGGCCACTCTGCCATAGAGCCCCGACTGGTGGAGGGCTGCAGTGATGGTTGACTTTCTACAACTTTCTCCCATCTCCTGACTGCATCTCTGGAGCTCAGCCACAGTTATCTTTGGGTTCTTCTTTACCTCTCTCGCCAAGGCTCTTCTCCCCCGATAGCTCAGTTTGGCCGGACAGCCAGCTCTAGGAAGGGTTCTGGTCGTCCCAAACGTCTTCCATTTGAGGATTATGGAGGCCACTGTGCTCTTAGGAACCTTAAGTGCAGCAGAAATCTTTTTGTAACCTTGGCCAGATCTGTGCCTTGCCACAATTCTGTCTCTGAGCTCTTCAGGCAGTTCCTTTGACCTCATGACTCTCATTTGCTCTGACATGCATTGTGATCTGGAAGGTCTTATATAGACAGGTGTGTGGCTTTCCTAATCAAGTCCAATCAGTATAATCAAACACAGCTGGACTCAAATGAAGGTGTAGAACCATCTCAAGGATGATCAGAAGAAATGGAAAGCACCTGAGTTAAATATATGAGTGTCACAGCAAAGGGTCTGAATACTTAGGACCATGTGATATTTCAGTTTTTCTTTTTTAATAAATCTGCAACAATGTCAACAATTCTGTGTTTTTCTGTCAGTATGGGGTGCTATGTGTACATTCATGAGGAAGAAGAATGAACTTAAATGATTTTAGCAAATGGCTGCAATATAACAAAGAGTGAAAAATTTAAGGGGGTCTGAATACTTTTCGTACCCACTGTATATTGATAAACAAGTGCATGGAAAAAAAAAAGGAGGGGTAGGGAGGAAGGCAAATGGGGGGGGGTATAGGGGGGGGGGGGGTACTGCGTTACTTTAACTGACAATTGCATGGTCGTGCAACACTGAGACCAAATAAAATTTATGTTCTTTTTTTTTCCCACAAGTAGAGCTTTCTTTTAATGGTATTTGATCACCTCTGCGGTTTCTTTTTTTGCGCTATAAACAAAAAAGGACCGACATTTCTAAAAATATATATATATATTTTTTTTACTTTATGCTATAAAACATACCCAATAAAAAAATTTTTAAATATCAAATTTCTTCATCAATTTAGGCCAATATGTATTCTGCTACATATTTTTGGTAAAAAATAAAAATCCCAATAAGCGTATGTTGATTGGTTTGCGCAAAAGTTATAGCATCTACAAACTTTGGGATATTTTTGGAATTTTTTATTTATTTATTTTTCACTAGTAATGGCGGCGATCAGCGATTTTTAGCGGGACTGCGACATTGCGGCGGACAAATCAGACGCTAACTTACACTTTTGACACTTTTTTGGGGATCAGTGACACTAATACAGGTATCAGTGCTAAAAATATTCACTGTCACTATACTAATGACACTGGCAGGGAAGGGGTTAACATCAGGGGCGATCAAAGGGTTAAATGTGTTCCCTGGGAGTGCTTTTCTCAAATATTAGGAGCCCTTCTAACTCAGACTTCTTTCTATGTCTTAAGCAGACAGATTGAGGATTCCCTGCATATAGCCACTGGCAACAATCGCATGAAAAATCCAACAGGCAACCAGCCTGCCCATACATGGTTCGAATCTCGGCTGGTCCCTGCTGACCTGGCCGAGATTCAAACCAACTATGGCCAGCTTAACCGATGACTGTATGGCAAGGATGAACAAAGTCCATAAATATCCAAAAGATTGTCATTGATGACTTCAATAAAGCGGCACCAAAAATGTAATATATTGCAGCTTACCAATTGTTACATGTGGTGGCAGCAACCATTTTGTTTTGTTTTTTTAGGCTTTTTTTCCCTTATGTTTTCACTTGGTGATCTGGCCAGTAACACACCTCCTGTATTAGTGAGACACAATTCTAGAGGAATAAGCAAAAAGGCACAGCAGACAACAGCATTGTCAGTCTAGGGGGTGGGGAGTGTTAAATGTACTAGCAGATTGAAACACACTAATAAATTAAAGCCAAACTCCAGCTCAGACTTTTTAATCAGTTACAGCAAACAGTTTTTTCCTGTTAGGATAAAGGTTTTGCACAAATAAAAAAAAAACTGATAATTTTAATCACCCATGTCATTGTTAAAACAGTGTTCCAGCTGTGTGACTTTTAATATGTAGATACTTACCTGACCAGGGAGCCTGCGATGTTAGCACCCCAGATAATTTTCGAATTGGCTGCCGGGTGCTGCCGCTGCCATTCACCCTAAGGGAAACGGACAATGAAGCCTTTTGGCTTCACAGCCGGTTTCTACTGCGCATGAGCGAAGCGCGCTCACGCTACGCATTCTCATTGGCTTTGGCAGCGGGAGAAGGAGTAAGGGGAATGGAACTTCCGCGGGACGGCGCAGCGGCGTTGTCTCCCCGAAGTGGGGAAGGGTACTTGTCAGAAACTGGTTCCCATTCCCTCCCCCCTGAAAGGTGCTAAATGTGGCACTAGGGGGGGGTGGGGGAAGCAGATGAGCTGAAGTTCCACTGTTGGGTGGATCTCCGCTTAAGGTGGTTTGTTTCATCCGTGTAAACTGATACAATCTGCTGGAGAGCTTGAGCTTGTGAAAAATAACAGACTTACTGGCTGGAGCGCCTGATGAAAATAGAAGAAAGAAAACAAAAGGTCCCACAATGTCCATTTTAGAATTCAAATACAGCCTCTCAACTGTCAAGGTTTCACAAACCGATGTCTGAAGCAAAACACCAATGACAGGTCACACTAGCTCTTAGGGCCTGTGCAGCCCAGGGCAGTCTGCATTGCATTGAACACATGTACATTCATGAGTGTCATGCCACACTGGTTTGAATGGGCCTTTTAGTCTTTTATCTTTTAAAATATACTTTTAAAAAAATACTATTAAAAAAATAAAAACTTTTAAAAAAATATTATTATTACTAAAAATACTATTAAAAATAGCTATTTTTGATACTGCACTCATGAATTAAATGCTCGGTTAGTTATATGATCACTCTATACTCAACTGTGATATTTTTATGTAGTGCTACCCCAATAGGGGCCCTAATAGTACAGAGGCACTCCATGCACTCCAGCTCCAATAACTCAGTCTAAGGGGATGTCTTTTTAAAATTTGTTGCTTAAAGAACTTTAAACAGGAGAGGAGTTAGGGCATGGTATACTCAAAAATGCTGCACAGTAAGCAGGAGGACATTCTTCTCTAGACTCACACTCCAGGATTCTGCTGAGGACAGGGGAATGCCCAGTACTCTGAGACCCTGTGAGAGCCATCACAGTCCAAGCTACCTCTGGCACTTATATCCCAAAAGCATACACAGTCACCAGGAATCAGTTCAAGGTCCCCTCAGTTCACAAGTGCCCAGTACATTACACATCTTTTTCCGGACATGGTCCAGAGACAACCTTTCTCCAGACCCAGTCCCTATGGTAAAATTCCTAGGCCAGCTCCTCAGGAAGATCACTTTAGGCATACCTCCCACCCATCCCTGATTGACAGTGCAGAGCTGAGTGCACTGAAACCCTCCTCCTTCCTGTGTTTTCCTGTACACAGAGGAGGAGGGGAGCAGCACACCACTTTGGCTGATCTGAGGTCTGTGATTCTTATGTACTCTAGGGAGGGAGGCAAAGAGCAGAGGAAAATATGGAGCAGTCGGAGGCATGGAGCAGAGAAAGCCATGGAGCAGAGTGGGGAGGCATGGAGCAGAGGGGGGAAGCATGGAGCAGAGGAGGACATGGAGCAGAGGGGGGAGACATGGATCACAGGGGGGAGGCATGGAGCAGAGGGAGGCATAGAGTAGAGGGAGATATGGAGCAGAGGGAGGCGGCATGGAGCAGAAAGAGGGATGGAGGAGAGGGAGACATGGAGCAGAGGAAGACATGGAGCAGAGGAAGGCATGGAGCAGAGGGAGACATGGAGCAAAGGGGTGAGGCATGGAGCAGAGGAGGGAGACATAGAGCAGAGGGGGGAGGTATGGAACAGAGGGGGAAGGCATGGAACAGAGGGGGGAGGCATGGAGGAGAGGGAGGCATGGAGCATAGGAGGGGAGGCATGGAGTAGAGGGAGGCATGGAGTAGAGGGAGACATGGAGCAGAGGGAGACATGGAGCAGAGGGAGGCATGGAGCAGAAGAAGACCTGGTGCAGTGGGGGAAGGCATGGACCAGAGAGAGACATGGAGCAGAGGGAGACATGGAGCAGAGGGAGACATGGAGCAGAGGAAGGCATGGAGCAGAGGGAGACATGGAGCAGAGGGAGATGTGGAGCAGAGGGAGACGTGGAGCAGAGGGGGGAGGCATGAAGCAGAGGAGGGAGGCATGGAGCAGAGGGAGACAAGGAGCAGAGGAGGGAGACATGGAGCAGAGGGGGGAGATAGCTGGATGCAGCTAAATACTTATCTTTGCAAAATCTTGATCTAGCGCTGTGCCTGAGAGAAGAATTTCTGCTCCCTCTCCTCATTGGACATAGAGGCAGCAGCGGGAGCCATTGGCTCCTACTGCTGTCAATGAAATCCAGTGAGGAGGGAGTATGGGGCATGCCAGAGCTGTGCTTTGTGTGTCAACAGACGCGGACAGCCCCGCTTGAGATCAAGCCCACATAAGTGCTCAATAGCAAATGGCTTTCTATTGGGCACTAGGAAGAGAGGAGGAGCCAGGGGCGCCGATTGGTGACTCCTGAGGAGTACGATCAGCACTGTTCTGTGCAAAACCATTGCACAGAGCAGGTACTGTAAATATGACGTTTTATCATTAAAAAAAATGTACCTTAACAAACAGTTACAGTTAGGCAATTATGGGTATTACTTTAACTTCAACCTTTAACAAAAGCAGCCAAATCTATTGTAGCTCATCATAAACAGTGAGTTTGATTAATCAAGTTGTTACTACAAAAAAAAACTTGGGCTATTTCCCCTCTGCCACCCTAGAGATCAAAACCTTTAATGCAGATTTAAATCCAGTTGGTGCTTGCTGACAACAAATTCAGTTTTTACTTACTGACACTTTGATTCATCAAGCACATTTTTTGCTTGACCTCAAATATTGCTGCAGGTGTATCAGTTGTGGAATTGATGGCCCTTCTTCCTCTGGAAAATTCCTAATGTCTGGTGGGGCAGCACGTCATAGGTAAGTGGCAATAGAAATGTAAGTGAGGCAGGAGAGAGAGAGCAAGCTTTAACACTACGAGGTTCAACAGTGACAGGTATAGAAGCTCTGCCTTGTATAGCAACCCAGTTTTCAGAAGTAACAGCCCATCCTGTGACATTCACATGTCTGAAGGACAGAGGATATAAAGGTTATTATTATTAACATTATTATTCAGGATTTATATAGCACCAACAGTTTGCACAGCACTTTACAATAAGGAGACAATAAGTTACAATACAATAAAATGCAAGAGGGTTAAGAGGGCCCTACTCATAAGAGCTTACAATCTAATAGAGTGGGGTGAGTGATACAAAAGGTAATAACTGTGAGGAACAGTGGTGGCTGGTGTATATGGGGCCCAGGGGCGCCGCCCTCCCCCTATCCATGCGTCCGGCCCCCCTAATCCGGTTCAATGGGGCTTTTTTTTTTTAACCATGTGATTAGAGCCAGAGGCTCTCACAGGCTAAAAAAAAGGGTGGGCTCGGGGCGCAGAGCAATCGGGAAGGGGTTTTGAGACCCGTTTCCCGATTGGCCGAAAGGAGAAGCCATGCCATTGGGCATGGAGGAGGAGAGAGGAGATGCAGAAGACAGGGGGAAGAAGCCAAAGCCGCCGCCACCTGCTGCTGCATCCAGGCTGGGTGAGTGAGGGGGGGTCCTGTCCTGTCTCCTGTACTGTACCCTGTCCTGTCTCCTGTCCTGTCACCCCTGTCCTGTCTCTCCTGTCCTGTCTCCTGTCTCGCTGTGGTCCAGGGGGGGGGGGTACGGTGTTCGGGGGCCTGGTGTGGTCCGGGGGGGTATGGTGCGGTCCGTCTGCCGCCCCCATCCCGGCCCATGGAGCACCAGCCGCCACAGGTGAGGAATGAGCTGATGAAAGAATTAAAAGTTCAGTTGTTAGGTGGAGGTAGGATGGGATTCCCTAAAGAGATGGGTTTTCAGGTATCACCGAAAGGAGGCCAGAGTAGTAGATAGCTGGACAGAATGAGGTAGAGAGTTCCAGAGGATGGGAGAGGCTCTGTAGAAGTCCTGGAGACAAGGAGGTCTTGGAAGGAGTAGAAAAGACGGTTTGACTGATATTTTGAGACAAGACTGGTGCTCAGAGCGGGGTTGTGAATGGCTGAAAAGTTAAAGAGGGGGAAAAGAGTGTAGCTGTCGACTTTTACTAAAAGTCAGATTTGCATACTAGTAAAGGCATTATTTAGGCTGCACATTTTAGAGAAAAGAGAAGTAGAACAGCTAAATTATGAAAGTACAGTGTTGTTTACAGCCTTGGGAATTGGAAAGATTTACTTTAAGTTATGTGGCTTTTTTACTGCTATTAAATAAACTGTATAATTTAGTTTAATGGCACACTACTTATAAAACAGTGCGCAGCTTGCCATTCATGTGCGTTCATTACACCTTGGCTTGTCAGATTCTACGAATGAGGCTGTTAATAATAAATGGCCCATGCTGAATAATACTAATAATGGAAAGAAAAGGTAGAAAAACTTGCTTAGTTATTATTTCCCAGTACATTTCCGAATGTACCCTGGTATTATTTCGGCAGTGAGAGTCAGATGATAGATAGCATGCATTTCAGAAGCAGTGCTGTCAATTATTTTCTGTCTAACAAAGACCTTTGCAATTACACCAGATGTTGGCTGCTGCCCTCTGATGTACTGTTTAAAAAACATGAGGCAGACTGAGCAGTACCTATGCCTGGGAAGGCAGCCAATAAAAAATATTCACATCCATTAAAAAAAAAAAAAAAATGTCCAAGCATATAAATAGGAAATATGTCAATTGATTTTTACTATTATACATCTGGCTCGCTCATCAGCAGCTGGGCCTCTCAGTCATTGCACCGTGTCCTGCAAGCTTTTAAATATGTGTATTTTTCTCTGCACTGCTGCTATAGGGAACCTGGCTTATATTTCCATATGTAAAACTTATGGAGAGTATGAAACTGAATCCAAAAACACAAAAGACACGAGTGGATGACTTTTACACCAAACTGTTATTTTTTTTTTTCTTCTCATTCACAGTATGTAACCACAGCAGCCAACATCCCCTGGGAACCATCTGTGTGGAAAGTGAATAGGAAGCAAATGTGTCATGCTCCTTGTACTCTTTTGAATGTCATTACCAGTATCATCGTCTGCAGTTTAATTACTGCATGATGGTGAGCTTAGGGGAAAAGCTTGTGTGTTACTGTGGCTTTTCAGTAGTTTAAAAAGGTTTACAACTCCTCAATAAAGGGGGCTGCAAAGGACTCATAACATCTCAAATAAATAAAAATAAAAAAATAAAAAAACCTTTTCCACCTATAGAACTTGATCCAGATGTACAAGTAACAAAAACGTAAAACGTAATAATAATAATAATTATTATTATTATTAATATATAGGATTTATAAAGAGTAGCGCAGTTTGCGCAGCGCTTTACAACATGAGGACAGTCATTAAAGTTACAGGAGGACTCAGGGGGCCCTGCTCGTTAGAGCTTACAATCTAGATTTTTACATTAATACAAATACAACATTGAAACCACTTAATATTCATAGAAAGACAACATCAAAAATGAACACCCAGGAGGATAATAACATACTACTGTGTTTCCCCGAAAATAAGACCTACTCTGAAAATAAGACCTACTGTTATTTTCGGGGAGGGCTGCAATATAAGCACTACTCCAAAAATAAGCCCTAGTTTATACTGTTTGAAAAAACCTATAATCCACTCTATTACTGTTTTATATAATGTCCTCTGTGTGTGTTTCCGTATTGTAATTGTGTCAAATACCTTTGGTATGGTGCTCAGCTGATCTCCTTCTCTTCTCCTAGCTGTAAGCTAGGGATAGACCGATTATCGGCAAGGCCGATATGCACTTTCCCCGATATATCGGTATTGGCCCCGGTACTGGGCGATATTGCCAATATTTTTGTGACACCATTCTGCCTTCTTAGGCCACCTCCCTCGCCTTGGACAGCCTTGTCTGGAGTCGGGACTAGTCTCGTGGGAGTGTATCACAGCCATACACCCACCCACAGCAGCCTGTTGCCAGCCAGCCACCCACATCCACAGGCCCTGTACCAGCCAGCCACAGGCACTGTACCAGCCAGCCAGCCACCCACAGCCCCTGTGCCAGCCATCCACCCACCACCGGGTGCTAGACAGCCAACCACCCACAGACAGGTTGCCAGACAGCCAGCCACCCACACGCCCTGTACCAGCCAGCCACAGGCACTGTACCAGCCAGCCACCCACAGGCCCTATACCAGCCAGTCACAGATCAGCAAAAGAGGCAAGGGAATCGCTCAGGTGAGAAAATAATCCCGACCATCAAGGCACGGTGCAGCTAGGATCCGCAGTCCAGACAGCTATATTGTGTAGAGAGAAAGGCAACCGCACTCCAACTTGAAGGTGCAAAATATAAAATCCGTTTATTTGAATCCAAAGGTTAAAATCAATCCAAGATACAGTCCATGATACAGTCAGAGACAAGGGATGAAAAGCATAGCAGTTGACGCGTTTCACGGATAAACGTCCGCTTAGTCGTAACCATGCACATACATGAAGAGATACTGCTTAAATAGTGGCAAAGAGAGATTTCTGAGCTCATCCTCGATCATCGTTAATTGAGCACACAGTTGCAAACTTTCATGTATAGAGACACCACCCTGAGCAAAGTAATTGCACTGGGTGTGAAGAGCAAAAAAAAAAAAAAAAACTAATAGAAAAGAAAAGAAAGGAAAGGAAAATAAAAAACTACAATGACAAAGATTAAAAATAAAGATAAAGAATAAAAACAAAAACAAAGAATGAAAATGTTAAAAAATAAGAATAAAGGATGAATGTTGAAAAATGAATAAAGCTCATAATTATACTATATATGTTATTGTGTTGCTGAAACCATCGCAACTGTGTACTCCATAAACAATAACGATCATATTTTACCATATTCAAATATCTTTAAACATCTTTAAACATCATACAACCCAATTTAGTTATATCAAAAATGACCCTGATTATGGTAGCATACATTTATAAAGTCACTTCACAGAAAACCCATTATGTGTAGTACAGATATACACACATGTGTTAACCAATATATCGGAATATATACACATATGTTGCAAGACATATACTGTAAATGTTGCATAGAAACAGCAACACCAATATTCCAGAGTGGACAAAACATCCATTAAACCACAAACAAAAAAGAAGTCAAAGGAAGAAAAGACAAGAAAACAAGAAACAAAAACAAAGAAGAAAAAGAAAAAAAAACGAGAAAAAGAGAAAAGAAAAAAGAAAATGAGTAGAGATAAATAACGATCGGTCAAGTAAACCATCAATGAGTGTGTAATGTGGAGAGGGAAAAACCAGTCTTGGCAACAACATAGTTATCTCCACCCTTTACCAGCCAGCCACCCACAGCCCCTGTGCCAGCCAACCACCTACCACAGGGTGCCAGCCAGCCAGCCACCCACCACAGGGTGCCAGCCACCCACCACAGGGTGCCAGCAATCCAGCCACCCACCCACCACAGGGTGCCAGCAAGCCAGCCATTAAGCATTAAACAAAATGTAACATGTTCAGTACCAGATTTGTGTCAACATTTGTCTTTATTCTTCAAAACTTTAAATGTACAAAATATCGGCCGATACCAATACCTTGTGACCAAAATATCGGGATCGTATCAGCCCTGAAAAAAACATATCATCTATCCCTATCCCCCTCCCCTCTGCAGTGCTCAGAGCGGGTCACGGAAGTGCCGAGTATTATATTATAATTGTGTGAAATACCTTCGTTACAGTGCCACTCGGTGCTTCCGTGACCTGCTGTGAGCACTGCAGAGGGGAGGGGCTGAGATCCCCCGCTGACAGCTGGGAGAAGAGAAGGAGAGGAGCGGGAGATCAGCTGAGCGCCAAGCAGTGCTGTACCGAAGGTATTTCACACAATTTTAACACACACATTGGACATTATACGGTATAATACTAGGAGAAAAGAGCTCCAGGGGGTCACGGAAGCGCTGAGCGCTCTAACAAAGGTATTTCACACAATTATAATACAGGAACATACACATTGGACATTATATAATACTAATAATAGAGTGGATTCTAGGATTTTACAAACACTTTTACTCGGTTCACACAGGGGATTCCTGACAGGCAGGGAGGGAGAGGGGGAGAGAGGACAGTACATAAGACCTACCCCGAAAATAAGCCCTACTGTGTCTTTTGGTGGCAAAATGAATATAAGACCTGGTCTTATTTTCAGGGAAACACGGTAGCTACCACAGTGAATATCTTTTCTTATCAATATATCATATCGCTCTATATTTGATCTAAACAAAGGTAAACAATCACTTCCATTGCTATGATGTCTTCTGTGGTAAGAGTAGACTAGACTAGATAGGACTATACCGATGCTTCCCTCCTCAGATGGGGGTAATCCGATAGATACTACAAAAACAAAACAAAATGGAAGGCGCACGCACCTAGTGCATTACCAAAAACATTTATTAAATAATAAAATCGATAAAAAGTGGGTACTCACAAAGTAGCAACTATCAATGAGCCATAAAAGCACACAATGTCGACTAGAGCATTTTTTGCTCCAGTTGGAGTAATGATTGAGCCATGATGTCTATCTCTCTAGGGCTACATCATCAGCAAGAAACTTGGCCAGAATCAGGGCTCTTAATGCCCCTTGACAGCTTGCTGCGCCAGATGGAATCTCTTTCAATTCAGTTTTGAGTAAAGTCTCAGTCATGAAGGCAGCCTTTCTATGGGTTCTTTCCTCGGTCAGGAGATTTGCCGTGATTTGAGCCTTGTGCCGAGAGGGATCCTTGTGGCTTTCTGCCCAGTACGGGTAGTGCTTATATCCATACTGGGCAGCAATCTGAGGTGGCTTCAGCATTCTATGAGAACAAAGGATTTGTTCCTCCCATATGTAGGACCACCAAGAATAACTGGTTCCATGCCATGGATATTGGGATTTTTCGAGCATGCTCTCAAGCCACTTTTTTGCTCAGAGTTTTACAGCATACTTGTCACTCTCTCTAGCAGAATCAGCGGGACGGAGATGTCATCTAAAATGTTTGCTGGATAGGTCATTTCAGCTAGTCATTAGGCCTATAAAGCTTAGGGTTTGGTTCCTGTGTACTACTGATACTGCATTGGATTGAAAGGAGAGCTTGCCAGAGGCATACAGCCGGGTGTAGCTGTAAAGGCTGGATATCCCTGCTGCAAGGGGAGAGACATCTGGTGAGTGAAGTAGCAGGAGGGGGGCACGAGTAGAGACAACGGGCACTCTGCATGTGGTTGCACAACCCCCTGGCTGTAATATCATGAAATATTGCTCCTTTTATTGATACCACCAAAAGGACCAGCAAGGAGAGCTGGAGAGTTTGGACTAACTACTGTAATGAGATACTGCATAAGATCTA
This sequence comes from Pelophylax lessonae, assembly GCF_965119305.1. Lineage (NCBI taxonomy): Eukaryota > Metazoa > Chordata > Amphibia > Anura > Ranidae > Pelophylax > Pelophylax lessonae. The sequence goes on from NC_138772.1 coordinate 151,715,882, forward strand.
TGGACTGTTCACTTTAAGCACTGATCACCTTGCATTAGCCCATGGTTTATGTATAAATTGTCTAGTGAAATTGGATGTTCACATCACTTGGGCACCTTTATTTAGCACATGCACTTTATTAATAATTGTAATTTTGAGCACATCATTTCTGCATATGTGACGCAATATTCTTTTCTGTATTTTCTGTTTTTTTTGGTTTATGATACACTTGTATTTTCTGTTTTTTTGGTTTATGATACACTACACTAGTTGTATATTGCACACAGAGCAGCGCCAAAACCCAATTTTTACAATAGTCACTACCTTGGTAGCAGTCTAAAGGGGGGCAGTAGCTCTATGCACACTTAGCACTTTATTACACATTGGTGTTCATCCATAGCGCGGATTATACACATTTAGTCATTTAGTAGTTCTTAGGCACTACATATTCTGCAGCAATCAATATTTGTAAGTATATGAATAATAGAGCAGTGAAATTAGATGAAGCCTTTAACCAAGAGAATGTAGTAAACAACCAAGACACGGAAAGTGCTTTTAAGCAACTCAAGCACAATATGGAAAAACAATTAAGGGTATGGTGGGATATTGCCACCCTTGAAATATACATCTCAGAAAAAATCATACCAAGGAGACTGAGATGGGATGTACCTCCTAATGATGGTATTAATGACAAAGGACTGATGGAGGAATGGTACCTTTTTTTCAATCAGAAAGAAATAGAACGTTTAGAAGTAATAGTAAATAGGGGACAATGAAAGAATATAGAATCAATGATTTTAAAGATAATTATTACAGATATTACAGATATTACAAATACTTTGTAAACGACTAGCACCCTTTGCAGATACCAAAGAGTACAAGGATAGAGAAAAGATTCTCCAAGATGCCATACAGAAATAGGACATCCGCTCCTGTCATACTGCCAATAATCTAGTCAATTGTGAATTGCCAAAAAAGTCAGTGAATAGTCATTCCCTAAGTCAAGAATGGATCGGAGTATCAGTCTGGATAACAGTCATATGCAACTGCATGTATTGGAAACTAAATCCCCAGCAAGGATGCATGGATGGATGGATGAATGGAGCCGCCACCTCTTTAGGAAAATAGCCATGTGTTGCGAGACCAAAAGCTTATCAAATGTTAACTCATATGTCCAGAGTGGTGTGAATCACCAGATATCACTCAGATTCCGGGGGTAGAGGTACAACAGAAGGTCTCAGAAAACACTAGATCCGCGAGGAGTTGGAATAGATGAAAACGGCAAACCGAGGAGTGAAATAGTTGAAGACGGCACCACTGGGCTCCAATTGTTTGCGATGGCATTCAGTCAGCTCGGATCCCGTGACATGCGCCATCAATCTTAACCGGCGTCTCTCACTCAGGAATCTCACGTATGCTGAGAGTGAGGGAGCCTCGGAAGGTAGCCTCGGTGAATGCCGTTGACACGTGGGATCTTACCCACACAAAAGCTGTTTGCTGCTTGGATTTCCACTATGGGACTAGAAATCCAAAAGTCATCAATATTGTAGGCAGATTCCTTAAAGGTACTGGATAAGTTCAATGGGCAAAATCCTGAAGGATGAATCCAGAATGACAGATCCAAAAGATGATTCAAGAAGGGATGGCAAAGGGTGCAGGAATGAATTTGGGGGTTGCAGGGGCACACACACCTCGTCCCCTAGGTGGCATGCCCATTTCTCAAAAAAATGGGCATATTGCGTAATAAAGAGGCCAAAAATTTGATGCCGGAAGCAGCGAAGACACCAGTTATATATTATGTTCCAAAGGTACATTAAAACCAAGAAAACCCCCAGGAAGACCCATCATAAGTGGGATTAATTCCCTATTCGCCAGACTAGGGGAATATCTGGACCAGTATCTACAACCTCTAGTACCAGAAGGAAAATCCTACCTGAGAGATAGTAAACAAATTATATCAGAATTAAATAATATATAAATGTTAAGGATGGAGACCTACTGGTCGCTATTGATGTAAACTTGTTATATAACAACATTGTACAGAAGGACGTTCTAAATGGAGCAGAGTGGGCATTACATAAGTTTGGGAAGATGAGACAGGAACAAATAGAATATATTATAGAAGGCCTAGAAATGGCCATGAACAGCAGTTATTTCTGGCACAATGGGGACTACTACATTCAAGTCAAGGGAGTAGCTATGGGGGCAAGCTATGCCTAAAGTGTAGCAAATCTATTCATGAGTAAGTGGGAGGAAGAACAGATCTACAATGTAAAAAAACCCAGCCTTAAATTTTACAAATGTTACATCGATGATATTATATTGATTTGGGAGTGCTCAAAAAGTTCACTGAATGAATGTTTTGAAGAAATCAATCACAATCAATATGGAATCCCATTTTTAGGAGCTTGGAATAATGAAAGTATCGACTATCTGGATCTGCAAATCTACAAGGATGAGAGAGGAAACTAGGTACGAGGACCTTCTTCAAACAAACAGACAGAAATGGATATACTGTATACCTACCAAAAGCTGTCACCACCTGAAATGGACAGGGAATGTGCCCAAAACAGAAATTTTAATACGAAGCTTTGAAGAAAAAGGATACAAAAGAAAAAGTATTGGAAACACTGAAGATGGAAGTTAAAAATGAACAGAGAGACACTCCTTATAAAACAAACAGAAGAAAACTGTAAACAATATGGAGTGGGCCTTTCTCACTGGCTTTAATAGGCAGTATAAGGATGTGGAAAATATAGTAAAGAAACACTAGCCTATCCTCAAATCTGACAAAACACTGAAGAAAATACTTCCACAACATCCCAAATTCACATACAGAAAAGCCCCCACGCTCAGGATGAAACTGGTACACAATGTACTTGATCCACCAAAACAAATTAGGTTGTTTCCCAACTTAAAATGTTTTTTTTTAGGTGTCAAAAATGTCTACCATGTAAAGTTAGTAAAAAACAGCCAAAGAAAATGGAAACTTTTATAGCATCGGCTAAAGGCAGGCAGCATAAAATAAAGGAGATGATTACATGCACAAGTACGCATGTCACATATGTCATAGAATGCCCATGTCGGTTACAATATGTGGGGAGGACTATGAGACCTCTTTTTGTGAGAATCAGAATATACATATACAAATTTTTTCCTGTGATCAATTTGTCCCGATATCAGTCTCCTTACATTATCAATTTTTATTCCCATAGGTGCATGCATGGGACACGAACATCCCTTACCCATACACAGACTCATCATACACTCTTCATCTCATTAGTGTGTAAATACACACACACTAAAAAAAAAAATTCCGTCATCATTTATGTCTTGTTATTGATTTTTTTTATATTATCATTCCCATAGGAACATGCATGGGATATATAACATAGACCACCACAATATAGACTCTACCAGTGGCAGCCCTTTAATTAATTTTCAATTACCAAAAAAAAAATGATTCCCATTAGATATTCTAGTATATTTATATATTTTATATATAATTTTTTTATAAAGTCCTCTTTGCTTATTAATGCATTTATATATATCTTTTATAATTTAATTTTGATATAAAGGCCTTTTAATTTTTTAGATTTTTTTGTAATTCATTTGTGTAATTTTAAATGATTTTCATGTTTTTTTGTAAAAATAACTCTGGATAAGTTTATTTGTATCTATATATACATTTTTAATTATATGAAGGTCTTATCATGTTGAAAGATCGGGTGGTAACTTAACGACCCTAGCACAATAAAAAACATCATAATCCACTGGGTGGATTAGCATGGGTCCAAAAATACACACAGAGGCAAACTATGAGTATAGGATAATTAACAGTATACACCCGCTGATATCTGTCATTGTGTCATAGGCCGGGGGGAGTCCGCGGTCAGAAGCATTTGGATTGGATATAGGTTTGCCTGGAGACATTGGATACGCTGCTGAGCAACTAATTATTCAAAATGGCCACGGATCACATGACCTGGGGTTGCTGGGATACCTTACCTGATATAAACCGGTGAGTGGGACAAGATGGCGCTGCTCCTGATGAGGTCAGTGTGATGAAACGCGTAGGCCGGAGCCTAGCATAATTGCGCTACTTCCGGTTTGGGTCTGCAGACCGCATCGCGTCCCGGACTTCCTGGTTTGATACGAGCAGATTGATTTTGATCTAATGTAAGTGCACTACTGTGATTTCTTAATAAAACCATTTGTACAGATTTAAATTATGGGATCTATTTTTTCCATTTCTAGTTACTAATGATACTGTGGGGGATTGGAAGGAGAGCTCATCAGAGGCATACAGCCGGGTGTAGCTGTAAAGGCTGGATACCCCTGTTGCAAGGGGAGAGACATCTGATGAGTGAAGGTGAAGGAGGGTGGCACAAGTGAAGACACTCTGCATGTGGTTGCACAACCCCCTGGCTGTAAAATCATGAAATATTGCTCCTTTTATTGATACCACCAAAAAGAACCAGCAAGGAGAGCTGAAGAGTTTGGACTAACTAATAAGATACTGCATAAGCTTTATGGACTGTTCACTTTAAACACGGATCACCTTGTATTAGCCCATGGTTTATGTATAAATTGTCTAGTGAAATTGGATGTTCACATCACTTGGGCACCTTTATTTAGCACATGCACTTTATTAATAATTTTAATTTTTTGCACATCATTTCTGCATATGTTCCACAATATTCTTTTTTATATTTTCTGTTTTTTGGTTTATGATACACTACACTAGTTGTACATTGCACACAGAGCGCCAAAACCCAATTTTTACATAGGTTTCACAACTTGCACTACCTTGGTAGCAGTCCAAAGGGGGGCAGTAGCTCTATGCACACTTAGCACTTTAATACACATTGGTGTTCATCCATAGCACGGATTATAAACATTTAGTCATTTTTCCCATGTTGCCGATGTGAATAAGTATTAAAGAATCAGAATTCCTCTGCAATGTAGAGCAATGCAAACTAAAAAAAAATCACCTTTTATACAATGTGTCTGCTGTAATTGTATCACACATAGTTCACCCAGGTCAGGGATTGGCATTGAAATGCTATAATGTATCAAAATGTATTCCTTTCATCGGCAGCAATACAAAGCTTTTCATACAGGGAAAATAAAGCCAAGGTTGTATCATTTAAACCTTCATACTGGTGCATCAAGATCTGATATAAGTGATTGCATACGTACAGCCCAGGATTGCCCTGCTGTCATTCATGTGGGTTACACAATACTCTCATTTTTTCTAAAATAAAATAGATTCAATGTGTATAAATATAAGTAGACTGTACCTTCTGACTCTCTCTTCTTTTGTGTCATTTCTCAAATACAAGCCTTTTTCTGCTATTCTCAGACGCACTGCTCTAAGGTGGCTATGTTTGTTCTCCATGTCCCCATTGTGTATGTGAATATAGCCACCCTCTCCTGCTCACCCCCTGAGATGGACTACACATCTACATGCAGACACATTCAGCTCTATGGGATTGGGAAGTAGTATGCATAGTGAAAACCATGTGGCCAGAAATAATGGTACTGTTCACTCAACACTAGTAGCTGTGAGGTGCATCAATGGAGGATCCGGAGCATGCACAGGACAAAAACAAAAAAAAAACAAAACAAAAAAAAAGCCTGAAAAAACTATAATAGACTTAAAAAAACAGACAGCCATGGTATACTTAGTATTTTAGAATAATTGATATAAATACAATTGAGTTTAGGTTTACTTTAAGTAATTAATCAACTGTAAAGTGCTGTGTAAATTGTTGACGCTATATAAAATACATGTAATAAATAAATAAACAAACCTCAAGCAGTTTCCCCAAACTCAAGTAGGAGGAGTACAGAGAAGCCAGTTGAGGTTGATCAATTGAGTTAAAGTGGTTGTAAAGGCTGAAGCGTCTTTACCTTCATGCATTCTATGCATGCATGAAGGAAAACTTTGATGTGCTGTTCCCCCACAGCACCCCTTATACTCACCTGATCCCCTCCTCCAGCAATGTGCACGGGAGCCTTAGCTGTCCCTAGTCTCTCTCTATTCATTGGTTGAGACACAGCAGCAGGAGCCATTGGCTCCCACTGCTATCAATCAAAGCAGGTGAACCAATGAGGAGAGAGTGGGGGACAAGGCAGAGACGAGGCTATATGTGTCTTATGGACGCGCTTAGAAGCAAGCACGCACCAGTGCCTCTATAGTGGCTTGCTATTGGGGGCACTGGTCAAGGGGGAGGAGCCAGGAGTGCCAGCAGGGGATCTGAGTAGAAGAGGATTGGGGCTGCACTGTGCAAAACCATTGCACAGAGCAGGTAAGTATGATATGTTTGTTATTTTAAAAAAAAAACTATTCCTTTAACCATTTAAGGACCAGGCCTATTTATGACACTTGTTGTTTGCAAGTTAAAATTGGTATTTTGTACTTATAATGTGGAGATCAGCAAATTATTTGGCACAGAGAACTTGAATTGAAGTGTATTTTCAGCCAAAAATTTCCTTTAGTTTTTGACAGCTGGATCAGCTGCTAACTGGGGCTCCCCTCTTTTAGGATCCATTCAAGCCTATGCTTAGCCTTATGCTGGCCGTACACTATACGAAAAACATTCAAACCCATTTTTGAAAAACGAACACTCGGCTGTGAGAGCAAATGATTGTGCCATTATGTAATTACTGATAAATCATTCAATGGACATAAATAAACGTTTTTGTTCTTTTTTCCCATATACCTAGTGCAAACAGTTTGGATGAGAAACACATTAACCTTTCAATTATTCGTTTGTTCGGTAACAAATTTCCAAACTTGTCCTTTTTTTGGCTCAAAAACATCACAACCGATTACCAATTTGTGCCCATTAACTGGCCGAAAGACAGAATTTCGGATGATTTTTCATATAGTGTATAGCCATCATTAGTGTGTTGCAGTGCCCTTCATTTTCATTGGCACCCCAATGCACTAAGGGCTCGAAACTTCCTGACAGCATACTGCAATGCACAGTAACCCACTACCATACCTTATAGTGCTTTGCATTACAAACAACAATGCATATTCATTTTTCTTTGGGGAGGCCACACTTCCATCTCCATCTCTAGTGACCTTGGCTCCTACCCGCCTCAGCCCCGGGTTAGACATTTGCCCTCTGGGTGGTCCCATTGCCTCCCATGGCCATTGGTTCATTTTATACCATTTGTAAGTATTTATCTCTATCCATGTTTACCTGGGGCAGTTTGTTATTTTTCTTTCTGTCTATATCATTATCTTCATTTTAATATCAGCCCATATTTACAGATACAGATTTTAAATAGATCCTGATGAGTGGCCCACGATCCATGAAACGCGTAGAGCCCATGAATAGAAGATCCAACACTTGGAGACTGACGACATGTTCATGATATTTATTATTGATGACATGGTTATTTATTACGACGATATGTACTTATATAAACTTATCTACTATATGTCTTGTTCTCCATGTGTTTCTGTCAATATTTGTAACTTTTATCTGTATTTTATATTACTGTGCCAATCATGATATATTCATTAAATTATATACATTATTAATTATTCTGTGATTTTTGATATTGAGTATAGTGACTGACCTCACTCAAAGTCCCATGACCGCTGCTTTATTCTTATGTTATTTTTCAGTTAGTTGTGTTGCGTTGGTCGTCCATTTATTATTGCAATACATACTCCCAAAATGGTCAAGTAAATTCATGGCCCTGACAGTGGCCTTTGGCCACCTGGTAGGATCCTACATGCTTTTTTTGGTCAAAGAAAGCTATTGGTTGAGAATCTCTACCTCTGTGATGTAAGCGACCCACAAAGGAAGTACTATAGTTCCTTATTAGGATAAGACCAAATAAAGGGAAGTATACTACTTCCTTATTAGACCTTCTATTTTACATGGTAGTAAATAATGGTGACCACCAAGTGACGATACAGTTTAGCATGGTGTGCATGGAAATTTTAGAAGCAACGGAACAGAAATAAAACTATTTTGACAAGTAAAAGCAGTTTACATATATTTAAATGCGTGCCTGGCTCTTTGGATGGATGGATGCAATAACTGTACATGACAGGAGATTGTTGGGCAATTTGTGTCAGGATAATCTCATTCGATTAATCTTGTAAAGCTAACAGAAATTTTACAAATATCTTCCAGCAGTTGGATGAGTAAGCAATTAATTGTCCATCCTATTCATGTCTAGGAAGGCAATTAATTACAAATAGTTTGCTCAATACATTTTAATTAGAGTATTGTGAATTTGTACATTATTTATCATAAAGCCTTATGATTTGATGATTTAAAATCTTACACCTTCAGCTGACAGCTGATCTTCATTATGGATATTGAATACTAAAAGCTGCCCAGAGCAAAATGCATTTATTTGTGTGAAGCAGAACCAATTGTCTTCTTTTCATATCATACAATAGATCTACTTATACCAAATCTGGCCAAAAATTGAGCAAATTTTAGTCATTCCTGATATTCCATTCCCAAAATAACTCTGTTAGGTAGGCCATACACAGTGAGAAATTTGCTTGATTCCCCCATCAACTCAGTATTGACAGGGGAATCCATTGTAATCATTGCTATACCAGCCACTAGTGATAATCGCATGTAAAATCCGGCAGGCTTGTGTACCCAAGTTGATTTATCTATACATGGTTCAAATTTTGGCTGGTTCCTGCTGAACCGGCTGGAGATTTAAACCATCTATGGCCATTCCAAATTTACACTTTTGGCTGTGTCCTACCTGAAATCCCTCAAAAACTCCTGATGGAAAATTGTCATCCGAACAGCACCTACATCCAGCCAGCTGCAGATACTGTTATACAGATACTTCCTGGGAAAGTTGTCAAAATACAATAGCCACAGTGAGATTCATCTTTTCACACTATGTAGCAGGGGAGAATTGGTTAGATTTTTATCTATAAATGTATGGCTAGTTAAAACATTTAAAATACATACAATATGTGGACATACTAAAGCCAAAAATGATGTGGGCAATTGATACCTCCTTTATCAGGAAGGGGGGTGTTTCCAAAGCAGCTCATGAAATTGTTAGAACTTGCAACGTGGAAGGGTATTCCTTGAGATTAAAGCGGTAGTATCCCGCTTTTTGACACTTTTAACTACAGGTAAGCCTATAATAAGGCTTACCTGTAGGAACAATTAATATCTCCTAAAACGGCACGGTTTTAGGAGATATTGCCTGGATTCTTTTCTAGGTGTACATAATATAACTGGGTACTAATATTTATAGGAAAAGTTGATCAGGGGAATATCCGATTGCCTCTCGGAGGATCAGGAAGGAATTTTTTTTCCCTGCTGTAGCAAATTGGATCATGCTTTGCTGGGGTTTTTTGCCTTCCTCTGGATTAACTGCAGGTATAGGATTGTGTATATGGGATTGTATGGTTGGGTTTTCTTTACCGTTTTTTGTTTTTTATTGGTTGAGCCAGATGGACTTGTGTCTTTTTTCAACCTGACCATGTAACTATGTTGCTGATCTTTTGAAACTACATTATTTGTCGTGGAACTTTTAAAGCACCATTATGTACTAAAATTTCTGACACGCTATATATGAATAAAATCATTCAAATGTTATTGTACAATAAACTTTTCGTAAAAGAAACTACACATAAGATCAAGATTGACAGTTGTATTCTCATTCCTCATACAAGAGGATACATTTACACAGTCTCCAGTTCATAAACTGTCAGAATGCTAACAGAATTTGCAAGACATATGGTATTGTCTTTGTGGATAACCCAACGCATTTCGATGCATTCTTTCTCAGGGGATAGAGTGAGTATAAGCAAAATTTCCGGTTTGTTGATTAGGTCAGCCAATTAGTAAAACCACTGTCTGCTCTCCGTGTGGCCCCCTCCTATTTATAGACAACAGAGGTGTGCACAAAGGGTTAGAGGATTCCCTGAAAGAATTTAAGAGGGTTATGCAGGATAGAGCAGATCTTATTTCCAATAATCCATCATCCAAAATGCAGCCGGTTTCCAATTTCCAAGTAAAATAAAGGAATTCTGTCACATAATCTCAGATGTAGCTCAGACTGATGTCAAACTGATACCATTGACACAAGGCCAAAATCCTTTGACATAGACCCTAAATTTAATGGTTTCCCCTAATTTTCTGTTGTAGTGACAATGGTTATAAGAAAAAATAGAGGGGAGAACCTCCCCCGCAAATTAAAGTAAAAATTGGGGTTACAGGTAGGGTTAATGTGGGGGTAGGTGTTAGCATTAGTGTGGAAGTTGACTGTGCTGGGTGCTTATCCTCCCCTTGGCATGGTGCTTGCAGGCCCTTGCTGCTAGAATATATCAATGGCAGGTGGGGCTGGGGAGGATGTTTGAAGCATGGGAGCTGCAGCCTTGTTGAGAGAATATGAGACTGGACTGTACTTTCAGCACCTTGTGGACCCTCCTTGATTTGGGCCACAAAGTTGGTTTAGGACCACGCTTGGCACTTCAAAATCAGATAAGACGAGAAGTGTCTCATTCCTGGGAAAGGACTTAATAGCACCACAGCACCCCCTCTTGTCTAGCATAGATATATAACATTCTGGGATTGGAATATGTTATGAGGATTTTATGTCAAACAGTTTACAAGGCATTATCTGAAGCCTAATTTGGAACCTAAGTAAAGAAACATTCTGCATTAAACTGACTCATTCTTGTGTCATACAGTGGTGTAGAGGTGGGCCTTAGGCCATGGCACAGCCTATGAGTATAAGTATGAGCAAGGAGCCTGAACTGCTGGAGGGAGCACAAAAAGAAAAAATCCAATAGAATAGAAAACTGGAATTGAGAAGAGGGAGAAAGAAGCGAAAAAAAGTTAGGCAGAGATGGAAAAAGAGGTGGGGAGGGAATAAGGGGGGGGGGGGAGGGAGAGTATGGGATCAGGATAAAGAGGAGAGAAACCCCTATCTTACTCCTCCTCCCGGAAGCCTATTAAGTATGCTCTAGACACAATGCCAGGCATAAAAATGCCAAGTAGCAGGTTGTAAAGAGGGCACAAAAGAGTCACCTTTATTTTTTGTAAAAAGTAGTAGAATGTGCAGATTGTTTTTTTTTTTCGCAAACTGCTTTGGTATTCTAGAGGGTATAGGCCTTGGAGGGGGGTTATTTCTCTGGTCATCTCACTATATAAACTCATGATATCCCAATTTTAGTTTGGGTGTCCCTTACTTTACTTGCCAATGTATACCCTTCCCCCACCCCCCCACCCCCTTTGTTTCAGTCACATTATTTTCTTTTTTTTTGGCACATTCAAGAGTTTGGTCTGTTTCATTGTTGTCACGTACCTGATCAGAGACTGAAATTCTGAGGTAGGTCTCTCTTGTATCTCCAGCCTAGGTCACACTGAAGGTGGAACAGAGGGTACTGAGGGACAGGCGGAACACAAGTGCCGACAAGGGTTGATAGGAGTGCTTGCAGCAGGAGATGCAAACCCTGGCAGGCTGGCAGAACATCAGATCAGGAACAGTAGCTGATCCAGCTGAAGGTAAAGGGGGACTCCACACGGGCTGCGGGTTCTAGATGCGAGGCATATTAGAGCTCTCAGCAGGCTTGGGACAGGGACCTGCTGTGATGAGCAGAGCTGATAAAGATGGCAGCCATTTACACACTTGAACCAGATGTGAGAGCAGAGCCGAGAACAGCAGCGTGGTCACATGATTAGCTGAGGTCAGCAGCAGGTGGGCAGTGAGGTGCCGAGACACAAGGCAGAGACATGGTCAAGAACAGAGCTGGGGTTAGGAACTGGCGACAGAGTAGAGGCAGGATCCAAGTTCAGGTCAAAGGCAATCTGAGTCAGCAACAAGGGAACAAGCAATAACAGGATACTGGGAACAGCTGAAAGACCAGTCAGCACTGGAGCAGGAGCCCCTTGTGTGCACCCGTGCTCGCATGCCTAGTCACTATTCTGCTGAGAATTCTGCGCGCATTTCTATTAGCCATTCCTTGTGCATGCACATTTCTTTTAGCCAAATGTCTGTTAGTCATGCTCTGACAATTTTATTTATAATGATCAAACTGAATGCCTTCAATAGCAACCAGTTCTGTGAGAGAGAGCAGTATAGAATGCTGCTTATTACTCTTCTCTTTTGAAAAAATGGATGAAATTGAGGACTCAAGTTCTATGTCAAAATGTACGCTATGTATGAAAACTGTTTTGCATTTTTGAATAAATACAAACTAAAAGAAAGTATGGCAAGCAACCAGCTTGGGACAGGGGCTGGTGGCAGTCAGGTGATGGTGGCTCCTAGCGGTGGGGTGATCTGAGAAGGTTGATTATGCACTCCCCCAGACAACTGGACCATTGTACAGCAGTCCTCAATTGTGGTGCAGAGCCCCACCCAGGGACTAGGCCTGAGACTACATTGGCAGCAAGGCCTTTTATGAATATATGTAAATTGCTCCTGTCCTTGCCTTATGGAGGAAGAGTTTTACAGACTTTGTGTGAAAAAATAAAGAGCTGGTAGGAAGGGTTGGGCTTTGCTGCTCTCCCTCATGATATGCAACCAGATGATTCCTGCTTTCCAGTGTCACCTGTAGCCACAAACTAGTTCCTCACTGTAAGCCTCCAGCTGAAGATTCTACCACAACAGCCTCCAGACACTAGGGACACCGTATATACTGGCTGCAAGTTCCCACAGAATAATAACAACTCTATTAGAAACACCATCTACTAAACCATGCTTCATGTGCTCTTAGTGTTGGGTGAACGATTTGGCCCAAGCATGAGTTCAGAGTGCGTTAGTGCACATTTATTGCAGTATATTGAAGTGTGTTAGTGCATGTTTACTGCATATATTGAAGTGCGTTAGGGCACATTAACTGCAGTAAATTGAAGTGCGTTAGTGCAGGTTTACTGCATTATATTGAAGTGCATTAGTGGATGTTTACTGCAGTATATTGAAGTGCCTTAGTGCACTTTTACTGCAGTATATTGAAATGACTTATTGCACTTTTACAGCAGTATAATGAATTGTGTTAGTGCACTTGTACTGCAGTATATTGAATTGCATTAGTGCACTTTTACTGCAGTATATTGAAGTGCATCAGTGCAGTTTTACTGCAGTATATTATAATGTGTCAGTGCAGTGTGTCTGTGTAGTAAGTACTCAAGTTAAAGTGCACCAAACACCACTTTAGTCCACTGACTAAAGAACATCCAAGTACACACGTCCCCTTCTCTATTACATTTTGCTAATAAGTCCCCCCCCCCCATCATGTCTGGGAGGCCAACAAGGAGAGGCAGACAATCCCATGGCACTGTGAGAGTGCCAGCAGCATCTCTGTCCACAGGCAAATGTGGACGTGGCCTGTCCTCAGGCAGTGCATCATTTCCTCTGCTTAGTGATGTTGTCCGTGCTATCCAGTCACAGCATGCAGAGGAGGTGGTGGACTGGCTTACTAAACCATCCTCATCCTCCTCATCCTCTATCACGTAAGCAGAGACTAGTGAGCAGTCCACTGCACTGCCAGAGCAGCTTTTTCTGCCTCCTTGTCCACAGCTACTCCTGCCATAGCTCCAGCATCATGTATAGAGGAGTCAGCTGAGTTATTTGAACACAGCGTCAGACACTTGCTTCTTGATGATGCACAGGCATTACTTGATTCTGATGTTGGCTCAAACTCTGAGGTTGAGGAAGGTAGGAAAATGAGCCTACAGAGTGGGAAGAACACTGGTAAACAACAAATTGGCAGTCATGTTCCTATAGCCGCAGCGTATTGCCAAGTTAGCTCCAGTGATGATGAAGATTGAGGGTATAATGAAGATGGGATCACTGACGCGACTTGGGTGCTAGATAGAGCAGAGGAGGAAATTTAGGGTGACGCACAACCCCAATGAGACGTAAAGAGTAGAGAGCAGCCACCCTATTCCATCACATTGTGGAGCTGTTATCTCCCGGCCTACTTCCAACAGTTCAGCTGTCTGGGCCTTTTTTAGCACATGTGCAGCCATTTGAACAGTTGCAATTTGCAAACTTTGCCTCAAGCAGATCAAGCGTGGCAAAAACACCAGCCATTTGGGTACCACATGCTTGACAAGGAATTAAACCTCCCACCAACCAGCCCGTTGGCAAGAGCACCTGAAAGCCACACAAAAGCTCCTCCTCACTCCTCACCTTTCAGGTTTACCCCTGCTATATCTCATGACCTCTAAGCAGCCCCCACTGACAGGGTTGATGGTATAGAAAGGTGTCACAGGTCCTTGCAGCACGTCTGCCAGCAGCACACCACCAGCTGTAGACTATTGTAGGCAAATTTCTCTGCCCCAGCTGCTGCAGCGAAAAAAAAAAATACAGTCACTATCACCACATGCCCAGTGTCTAAATTCAAGCTTGTCAAAGCTGCTGGCTTTACAACTTTTTTCCATCTGGTGAATTCTGCCCCCTTCCGTGAATTTTCAGAATGTGCTGTGCCACAATGGCAGGTTCCCATTCGCCATTCCTTTTCACTTAAGCCCATTCCAGTTCTGTACCATCATGTGGAAAGCAATGTTTTGGCATTGTTGGGCAAGGCAGTCAGCCACAAGGTCTATGCTACTGCTGACATGTGGCCCAGCAAGCATAGTCAGGGACAATATATTTAGTTCACAGCACACTGGGTAACTCTACTTGCAACTCATAAGGATGCAGGACAAGGCACAGTGCTACAGCTTGTTTTGTCACCATGTCTCTATGCAGCTGGTGGTGATGATGGGAGATTTTTCAGCTCCACCCCTCCTCCTCCTCCTCCATCCCCTACTCTGCTAAATTGTCCTATGAACCACTAGTACCCCTAAGGGTTCAAGGGGCTATTGAACGAGTCAGGCTAAAAGATGCCATGCAGTGCTTTAGCTGGTCTGTCTAAGAGACAAGAGCCACACCGGAGCAAAGATTCTTTCAGCTCTGCAGGGGTAGGCCCGGAGGTGGTTCATGCCATGGCAGCTGGAGCCAGGAATGGTGGTGTGCGCTAATGGCACTAACCTCCTGTCCACCCTTAGACAGGGAAAGTTGACACATGTGCCATGCCCGGCACATGTTCTCAATTTGGTGGTGTAGTGTTTCCTAAACAAGTACCCAGGGTTGGAAGATCTGCTAAAGCAGGCCAGAATAGTCTGTAGCAATTTCAGAAGGTCATACACAGCCAGTGCTCGTGTGGGTGTAATTTAGCAGGGACTCCACCTGCCCATAAACTGCCTGATTTGGGACATGCCTGCAAGGTTGAACTCAACTTTGGCAATGCTGCAGCGGCTGCACATGCAGCTGAGGGCCATCCAACGAGTACCCGTGTGAGTATGGCACAATGACAGGCTCAGACCAGCTCAGCTTTTTTCCCCCCATGTCAAAGGCTGCTGATAAAGGATGCATGCACTGTACTGTCACAATCTGAGGCGGCGATACTGTAAGTATGGCGAGCTGTGACAATGCATGCATCAGTGACACAATTCCTGTTGTGTTCCTGCTGCAGCAGACTCTGTGTGGCATTATGGATATGGCATTCGTGGCAGAACTGCGGGAGGAAATGGAGGACTTCCTTTCCTCTCAAGGCCCACTTTATGCAGACACCATTCTTGAGATGCCACAAATCACGCAAGAGGAGGAGGATGATTCTGGCAGTTTTGGAGGCATTGAAGCAGAGGAAGACATACGTTAAACTTTAAGGGATGGTTTTCTGTCTCCAGAACCCTTGGGAGTAGTACATGGCTGGGAGGAGGCACTTACAGAGCTTATATAATGCCTTTCCAGACAGGCTAGGTTACAGTCTCATGGAACGGCTAGTTTTGGGGCTTTTGTTGGTCAAGAGAGGAGCAGTGACGAAGAGAGCCGCCTCAGTGATGCATTTCAAAATGTTTTTAGTCCTCGGCGCCCAGGGCTGTCAGCTTCCACAACCCATTGTCAGCGTCTGCATCATATTGTGGGAGATTATCTAGGGGAGCAAACAGATATGGAGAGTTTTCCAGTTGACCAAGGGAGGTATAGAGAAGAAGTGGATCTCAGCAGGACAACGCTGGATCCGTTGAGTGGGAGAGTTCCTTTAAATGTGGAGAACCAGCAACCAGGTGTGGGGGTTAAAAAAAAAAGGCAGAGGAAGGGAGCGTAAAGTCCCGCTTTAAGTTGGAGCTCTCTCTCGTCATAAAGACTGGCTCCCCAAACAGTTGTTTATAAAATAAAGAAAGCTTTCAAGAAAAATTTATTTTTTGTGCCTTTAAAAATGTAATTTTTGTTGCAGCAGGTTCTATACATAGAACAGATGCATCACTTTACAGGCAGACTAAAGGGACCCCCTCCCCCTCTAGCCCCCCCAAACCATATTTAAAGGAACTTTTCAATTTTATTGTTTCACTTTAAGCATCAGTAAATCACTGCTCATTTAAAAATTATGTTTTTAAAAACTTTTTTTCATTGATACATTCCCCAGGCCCCCCATACCCTTTATATGCCCAATAACTTGCATCTAAGCCCTCAAAATGGGCACATTTGATTTTTCCAGTTCGGGTCACATAGACTTCAATGGGTTCGTTATTCGGCTCCGAACTTTCGCGATGTTCGATAGTTCTGGCGCAAATCAAACCGAGGGGTGTTCGGCCCATCTCTATGTGAGCTACAGCCTGCGTGTACCATTTGAAGGTTGTAGATTAATATGAGTTTGGTAATTACATTAATTACCGGTAGTAGATGCATATGACATTCCCACCCTTTTAGCAAACGATAACAAAAATCTTTTGATACAAATTTCACAAATTTTTACGTCTCCGTTAGATTCTCCACTTAGCATAAATGAAAATAATTATGTCTCCCATTGAATCAAACACACTTTTTTTATTGCAATTTTCTTTAGCAGATCCTGTAAATGTGAAATGGAATAAAACAAATGTCCACAAAAAAATGGTGATTGATCATTTCACATGATACAAACTAATTTAACTCTGAAAAACAAAGCATAACAGTTATCTGTCTCTCGCCCCTTCCATTTAACAAATTCCACAGTTTAAAAATAGAACAATGTAACATTTTCAGATTAGAGGAATGATCGTTATGAGTTTTATGTAAAAATTATCTGCCACACAAAATTTACATTAGAGGCTATCCGTTTTATTTCAACTCATTTAAATCCATGATTAATCATGATATGAGGATTCCTATTATTTTCAATTAAATTACATTACCCTATGGGCATGTGCTGGGAACATATTTGGAGAATTTTAGGCAATACTAATGCACATTCTCATTACTAAAGTGTTTTAAATTGAATTTATGAGGACAGGAATATAAGAAATGGCATTGCCGACTTGATTTTAGGGTGCAAGCTTCAGGGCTGTCACCCTCATTATTGCTTAAAAGCATATCTAATCCCAAGAACTAAAGTTTAATGCAGTCCTCAGATGTGGTGGCTGCATAAGTTTTCTGTTTTTAGACTTTTTTTCCTTTTTTTTTCACCTAGTGATTCTGCCACTAACACACTTCCTATCCCAGGGTGGCAAAGCTAAAGTATAACTAAAGGCAAAACCTTTTTTTAAACTCTTGGATAGATTAGAGAAGGATTAGAATGCATGCTAGATTTTATTGCTGTCGGTGCCCCTGTTAAGGAGATTCACCCACTCCATTGTCAATCAGAAAATTTAACAAAAAATAACGCTTTAGTATCGATCATGCGATAATCTGATCGTTCGTACACAGATTTCGAGAGCCGACCAGGACAGATCATGCGAAATTAAAATGGGACAAGCACGAAAACGTTTCTCGTACAATACCAGTTTGTACGATTTTCGTTTAATAAATACAGTTTTTGTCTGAAAATACAATACCAATACAATACTATACATTACAACACTTCCAAATTTTCATTCTGTCGTACAAGAATTTTGGTAACTTTAGTAACTTCTTCATTTTCGAAATGAAATTAGCATGCAAAAAAAAACCAAAAAAACCAGATGATCATTCATCTAATAATCTCATTGTGTGTACCAGTCTTATTTGCCCTCTTTACCATTATCATTGAAAGTGAGAGTAAAAGAAAATCCCAAATTTTGGATTGTCCCCAGAAATGTAATAGAGTAGAAATCTTCCAATGGGGAAACTAGTTCTGGTGACCTGGGAGTCCCCAAGGCATTCCCTTAATTTGTAGGGATTTTCTCCCACTTCCTGTTTGGCAATGGCAGATGAAGTGGAGGAAAATCTCTGTAAAGGGACACAGATGGTAAAAAAAAAAAAAAAAATATGACAGGGGTTAAAAAAATGAAAAAAATAGTTTTGCCTATAGTTTTACTTTAACTCACTGTACTGCATCTATGTAGGAGCAACGTCATCATTTGAAAAAAGAAAGCATGTTAATAATTGACTAATTTACAACTGATATGTGAGATTAGTTTAGTTCAGCTTCCATATGATCTATGGGTAGTATTATTACATAACATCTATCCTGTCTGTTATTTCAAAGAGACTGTTTAGTTTTTTTGCTGGGACTACAAGTCAATTGTAAAGTGCTTATGCTTTGGAAATAAAGACATGGATGGACTTAGTAGATTCTCTTTTTCTCTTTATTTTTAGTATGGTGATACTATCAGTAACTAATTTCCTCACCTACTCTAGGGTAACAATGCTTACTCATTGTACTGTATCTGTGGAGGATCAACATACTCAGCTAATTAAAGCAGAACTTCACCCTCCAGGGCAAGTTGCCTCCCATCCACCTCTTCTCTCCTACTCTGTGGAAATTGGGATTTTTTTTTTGTCCTTTATTTATCTATTTATTTGTCTGGGCGAATGATGTGCACTTTGCTTGCAACACCTCCTGGGATATGTACATCTCAGGAGACATAGTCTTTAATTGGAAAAAGAAGAAGGGGCGATGGCGCATCATCAATGAAGCCGTCTGCTTAAACCCGGAAGAGCCTGTAGCTTACCGATCACTCCACAGAAGATGGGGGCGTGGGACCGAGGGGGGTGCAGAGAACAATCGGATCTTAGCAGGACAACGCTGGATCTGCTGGGTGGGTGAATACCTTAAATGTGCAGGACCTGCAACCAGGTAAGTAGGGATTTAAAAAATAAAAAAGGGAGGGAGTAGTAGTAGGGTAGGTAAGTACCCTAGGTAGGTAAGTAGGGAGCCTAAAGTTCTGCTTTAAATTGGAGCTCTGGAAATGCATTCTTGTTTCATACCATCCTGAGTCTGGATGATAATTAAGACCCTAGGGCTTGCACCTCCAAAACCATGTCAGTCATAGAAGCTCTCACTTTTCTATGCTAAAAGGTGCCCTTTAAAATTGAACTCCGAGCTTTACCTAACTAGTCTTACAAATTCTCCCTCTCACCTCCTAACACCTATGCTGACTAACTTATGTAAGAAAGATCTATATACCTACCTATTGTCAGGCCATTTCTATCCAGTCGTGTGAGTCAGCATGCGGCCCCTGCAGAGGAGAGGAAGAGCACTGACAATGGGTGGGCTGTAGTTAGCCTATGGGTGACATCACCATTTCCAGGCATTACCAGCTGTTGAGCTCTCTCCTCTCCCCTGCAGCCGGAGCTGGCTGACACAGGGGTGATCATGTGAGAGGCCTGAAAATAGGAAAGTATACAGATTTGTCTTACACACATTGGTTAGAACAGGTGTTAGAAGGGGGTAGGAAGCATTTTTAGGACTAGTTAGGTAAAGTACAGAATTCTACTTTAAAGTTTGAATATTATCCACCATATGTGTCTCATAACAAGTATTTTTAAGCTCATTTAGACAAGAGGAACAATGCAGAATACAGTGGGGAAAATAATTATTTGATCCCCTGCAGATTTTCCCACTTACAAAGAAATGAAGGTCTATAATTTTTATCATAGGTGTATTTTAAATGATAGAGACAGAATATCAACCAAAAATCCAGGAAAAACACATGATTCAAACGCTGTCAGTTGCAGTTCAGTGAGTAAAATAAGAATTTGATCCCCTACCAACCAACAGTAATTCTGGCTCCCACAGACCGGCTACGGTATGTGCTTATGTGGTACACAGATTGGTCCTGTCAATTTAAGAAGGTGCTCCCAATGCCAACTCATTACGTGTATAAAAGACACCTGTGCATAGAATCTCTTTCTTCCATTCAAACCTTACCATCATTGGCAAGACCAAAGAGCTGTCATAGGACATTAGGGACAAGATTGTAGACCTGCTCAAGGCTGGAATGGGCTACTAGACCATCTGCAAGAAGCGAGATGGAGAAAACTGTTGGAGCGATTATTCGCAAATGGAAGAAATACAGAATAACCATCAACTGCCCTCGTTTTGGAGCTCCATGCAGAATTTTGCCTCATGGGGTAAGGATGATCATGAGAAGAGTGATTATCCTTTTACACCCTTCATTTCTTTGTAAGTGGGCAAACTTACAAAATCTGCAGGGGATCAAATAAATACTGTATTTTCCCCACTGTATCTATTTACACACCTCTATACAACTGTTCACCATTAGCAGGGTAACAAAAGAGGGTAAACAAGGGTGCATAAGAAAACATAATGCAGTGACACCTTTAAAACATAATACACATAAAAACAGATGGTAAATATTGCACTCACTGGTGTGAAACTAAATGACGCACATATAAGAAAGCTCAACATCAGAGTCCTGTGATGTGTTTCCCTATCTGTGCCACTTGGTAAAATGGTCCTGGGGCTAGAAAACCACACTGTTATTCCTCTTTTTTCTCTAGAAATTTCAGGACAGATCATAGCATTTCTGATTAGTCAGCGCCAACATATTTTTAAAAATCCTTATTTTTTTTAAATCACTTGATTCTCCCATCTATTATTGTTATTAGTATACAGGATTTACATAGAGCCAACAGTTTGCACACTGCTTTACAACATGAGGGCAGACAGTACAGTTACAAAACAATTCAAAACAGGAGGAATCAAAAGACCCTGCTCATTAGAGCTTACAATCTAGAAGGGAGGGTCAAGTGCCTTCATCTGGATATACAGTATCTCACAAAAGTGAGTACTCCCCTCACATTTATTTAAATATTTTATTATACCTTTTCATGTGACGACACTGACGAAATGACACTTTGCTACAACGTAAAGTTGTGAGTGTACAGCTTGTATATCAGTGTAAATTTGCTGTCCTCTCAAAATACCTCAACACACAGCCATTAATGTCTAAACCACAGGCAACAAAAGTGAGTACACCCCTAAGTGGAGATGTCCAAATTGGGCCCAAAGTGTCAATATTTTGTGTGGCCACCATTTTTTTCCAGCACTGCCTTAACCCTCTTGGGCATGGAGTTCACCAGAGCTTCACAGGTTGGCCACTGGAGTCCTCTTCCACTCCTCTGTGACAACATCACAGAGCTGGTGGATGTTAGAGACCTTGCACTCCTCCACCTTCTGTTTGAGGATGCCCCACAGATTCTCAATAGAATTGTGGTGTGGAGACATGCTTGGCCAGTCCATCACCTTTACCCTCAGCTTCTTTAGCAAGGCAGTGGTCGCCTTGGAGGTGTGTTTGGGGTCGTTATCATGTTGGAATACTGCCCTGCGGCCCAGTCTCCGAAGGGAGGGGATCATGCTCTGCTTCATGATGTCACGGTACATGTTGGCATTCAAGGCTCCCTCAATGAACTGTAGCTCCCCAGTGCTGGCAGAACTCATGCAGCCCCAGACCATGACACTACCACCACCATAATTGCCTGTAGGCAAGACACTTGTCTTTGTACTCCTCACCTGGTTGCCGCCACACACGCTTGACACCATCTGAACCAAAAACGTTTATCTTGGTCTCATCAGACCACAGGAGATGGTTCCAGTAATCCGTGTCCTTAGTCTGCTTGTCTTCAGCAAACTGTTTGTGGAATTTCTTGTGCATCATCTTTAGAAGAGGCTTCCTTCTGGGATGACAGCCATGCAGACCAATTTGATGCAGTGTGCGGCGTATGGTCTGAGCACTGACAGGCTGCCCCCCCCCCCCCCAAATTTTCAATCTCTGCAGCAATGCTGGCAGCACTCATACATCCATTTCCCAAAGAAAACCTCTTGATGTGATGCTGGGCACATGCACTCAACTTCCTTGATCGACCATGGTGAGGCCTGTTCTGAGTGGAACCTGTCCTGTTTAACCGCTGTATGGTCTAGGCAACCATGCTTCTTATAGCCTAGGCCATCTTTATGTAGTGCAGCAATCCTTTTTTTCAGATCATCAGGGAGTTCTTTGCCATGAGGAGCCATGTTGAATTTCCAGTGACCAATATGAGAGAGTGAGAGCAATAACACCAAATTTAACACACCTGCTCCCCATTCACACCTGAGATCTTGTAACACTAACGAGTCACATGACACAGAGGAGGGAAAATGGCTAACTAGGCCCAATTTGGACATGTTTATTTAGGGGTGTATTCACTTTTGTTGCCAGCCGTTTAGACATTAATGGCTGTGTGTTGAGTTATTTTGAGGGGACAGTAAATTTACACTGTTATGCAAGCTGTACACTCACTACTTTACATTGTAGAAAAGTGTAATTTCTTCAGTGTTGTCACATGAAGAGATATCATAAAATATTGACAAAAATGTGAAGGGTGTACTCACTTTTGTGAGATACTGTATACTTTGCTATTTAGCCAAGAATACCCGACTCCTACATGGGAAATTTGACTTTTGGGCGGGTGGTACCGATATTGCTGCCCATGGAATTAATTCTGTTTGGTTCCTGATGAATTGGCCAAAATATGATCCATGTATGGTCAGCTTTACTCCAAATTGTTCCTTTTTTGACAGAAGAGTCCCTCCTTTTAAAATGTAATTCCTTCTGTCCCCATTTTCTCCTCTGCTGCCTTTCTTTTAGGTCTTATGTATAGATTTGTATAACAAAAAAAAAAAAAATACTACTTTACCCATCTTCAACTTAAATTAGTGCATATTTAAAGGCTAGCATATAGGAAAAGTAGTGGTGAAAAAAGTGACAATGGGTTTAACTGATCATTTTTTTTTTGCAGAAATTCTACCTGGAGTAAGCGCTGCACCACTACGCCACAATCGCACGAATTGCATATCATTTCAGTGCAGCCCCATTAGTTTGAAAGGGTCATATTTGGCATGTGGTAGTGCCCACTGAATGCCACATGCTGGTTTATTTTTTGTCACGGCCGCAACATGTCTGTCCCACTGTCCACTGCCTTTGCAGTTTAAGAAGGAGCATAAAAATGCTACTTTCACTGCCCCCAACTGCAAGTGTAAATAAGCTGTTAATTTGCAGGACACTATCTGCATGAAGTTTGCATGATCTCCCCACGCTTGTGTGGATTTCCTCCGGGTGCTCAAGTTTCCTCCAACACCCCAAAGACATTCTGGTAGGTAAATCAGCTTGTTTATAAACTGGTGCTAGTATGTGGAGACCGTAGATTGTAAGCAATGTACAGTATTAAAAGTGTTGGTGTTATTTTGAGATCTGTTGATATCTGTTATAAATAAGTGTTAGTGTTATATTGATATCTGTTATATATAATAGTAATAATAATAAAGGACACAGATAAAGCCAGGTTAACGGATAGACAAAAGTCGATTTTACAGGTAGGTTAATTGTCAATAGACATTTGTCTTTGTTCATTTAAAGGTGTGTATCTTTAAATGCTCCTGTTTCTACAGTCTGTCTCAGGCTGATCTATTACAGGAGTAAATATTTACCTTTGCTTGGTAAACCTGTATTGAGGCCAAAAAGCTGATCATGTGCAAGGGAATTAAAAGCCAGGACATTTCCCAAGAAGCGAGTGCTTAGCATTGTAGTCTTGAATGCTGGGATCCCGGAGGGGATGCCTACTGGGTCATTGTCTGTATAGCATTATGTTTGCTTCCCCTGTGTTTGCTTTGCTTTCCCCCTACACCCGAAAAGAAAACTCGAAAGATAATTTACATCCAATTAGACCTGACCTATATGCATTCCCTGGATCACAGAAAGGTCTGCCAGCAGAACAATTATACAAAGGGTTAACATGAACTAAAGCCTTGTACACACCACTAGTTTTTTTTTTTTTGTTCAACCAAGAGGGGTTGAACGGAAAAGAAAACTGATAGCACAGGTTGAAGCTGCTGTACTAACAATCCGATGTTAGTACAGCGATCTCCCCTGCTGTGCTATTGTGTTCTGACGGTGGTACCCCCCCTCCCCCATCCACCCCCTCCCCGCCAAAACACTCCAGTAAGCGCTCTCAGCCAGTGGCTGGGAGCCAGTCAGCAGACCTCTTTCGGTCATGGCTAGACTAATAGCTGCAGTACACACGGCCCGTGTGTACTAGGCTTTAGAGTGGTCCAAAAGGCAAACTTATTTTTAACTTAAAGTGGTTGTAAACCCTTACATTTACCCAGAGAAAATTCTATCCTCAAGTGATACACAGAGTTAAAACAAATTCTCTTACATATGTTGTACTGGTCTATCTGCAGTCTTCTCCTCTACATCCATCCATAGTGCTGAATTTATAACCTTGTCTGAGAATTCAGAAAAAAAAGGGGCAGAGAGCTGATGTTACACTCTGCAAAGCTCAGTGAGGTGAGCTCTAAAACTTGATTGGAAGGAACAGACACACTTCCCTCCACATAGCCAATAGGAACAGAGCCGAGGCTGTCAATGTGCTGGAGCTCCCTCCCCTGTCACCATTTTTCTCTTGGTGTCAGGAAAACAAGTGATTCCTGCTGATAGTAGAGGAACAAAGCAGCAGGCAGAAATGACTTTTAACCACTTTACCACCGGAGGATTTTGCTGTCTTACGTCCAGGCCACTTTTTGCGATTCGGCGCTGTGTGATTTTAACTGACAATTGCGCGGTCGTGCGACGCTGTACCCAAACAAAATTTACATCCTTTTTTTCCCCACAAACAGAGCTTTTTTTTGGTGGTATTAGATCACCAGTGCGATTTTTACTTTTTGCGCTATAAACAAAAAAAGAGCGTTCATTTTGAAAAAATAACAATATTTTTAACATTTTTTTATATGAAATTCCCCCCCAAAAAAATGTAAAAATCTAATTTTTTTTTAATTTTTGGCCAATTTGTTTTCTGCTACCTATGTTTGGTAAAAAAAATCACGATAAGCGTATTTTGATTGGTTTGCGCAAAAGTTATTGCGTTTACTAACTAAGGGAAAGATTTCTGTCATTTTTGGTGTTTTTTTTTTTTAAACGTGTAATGGCGGCGATCTGCGATTTTTTTTGCGGGACTGCAACATTGCGGCGGACAGATCGGACCCTTGACTGACATTTTTGACACTTTTGGGGGTACCAGTGACATTACTGCAGTAATCAGTGCTATAAATATGCACTGTTACTGTAAAAATTACACTGGCAGTGAAGGGGTTAATTTTATTGGAGAGGGAGGGGTTAATGTATGCCTGGTGCTTACTAACGTGTGGGGGGGAGGTGACTGAGTGACACAAGGACAGATCGGATGTTCAGCTATGCTGAACACTCCAATCTGTCTCTGCCTGTCACTTAGGAGATCCGCCTGCTCTGTTTACACAAGCGGGCGGATCTCCTCACTCGATTCCCCGACGATCGGGGAAGAGCGGCGGCAATCGCCACCGCTCCTCCCCTGGCCCGACTCCCGCTGTGACTGAAAACAGCGGGAGCGCCGCCTACAGGGGGAGGAGTCCAGCGACGTAGGTCTACGTCGCTGGACGGGAACGAGCCACATTGCTGCAGTAGCAGCAATGTGAGCAGAGGTAAAGTGGTTAATTGAGACAAGTACACACCATAGAGTGATGTACTTTATTCATATTTGATGTCTGATATTTACAACCAATTTAATGCATTCTCTGAATTAAGCTGAAAAAAACCTCCCAGTAGCACACCCCCCCACCCCCCATTTACCTGTATGGATGCTCTCTCTCTTTTCACAGGCACAGAGGCAGCAGCAGGAGCCATAGATGGATCAATATTCAGCTGGTCCCTGCTGAACCCGCTGCATTTTGATCCATCTATTGCCAGCTTAAGGCTGGCCATATACGGAGTTATTTTCCTCCTTACAACCATGGGTTGTCAACAGACAGTGTTGACAGGGGAATCCCTCTCGTGGAGCCATTGTGTTCTCCCAGCGGGGGGGGGGGGGGGCATCCCCTCTGGAAGAACACAGTAATTATTGCTAGCAACTATCAATAATTGCATGTGAAATCTGGTAGGCTGGGTGTACCCAAGTCAATGGATCGATCAACTTGGGTACATTCAGCCTGCCCGCCACATACATAGTTCTAATCTTGGCTGGTTCAGGAGCATTTGATCTGTCTGTGGCTGGCTTAATTCTGACCATACATGTTAATTCCTGCTGAATCAGCCAAAATTCATTCTGTTGGTGGCCCTGTAGGCTACATCCGGTTTGACAATCAACTTTTGTTGAAGGAGCCAGCTAAACATTCTTAGCCACAGTCTGTATTCAATTGACTGCAGGCACTGCTCAGGTATTCGGAGAGGTGTGGGTGGCAGCTGTCAGAATACAATAGCCAGGACTGTAGATACACTTATCCGTGCTGTATAGAATAGATGGAAGTATCAGGGGATCCCCCTGAGCTAAAGAAATCTTAACATGTATGACAGCCAAAGCTCCTTGAGGGCAGGGACTGATATAAAACGTATAGTATGTAAAGTACTGTGTAAACTGTTGGCACTATAATAATACCTGTAATAAATAAATCAATAACCGCTAATCAGCATATATAACATCTTGTATTAGTAGCCATTTTGAAGCCCATCTGTGTGTTCTAATTTTTTTATGTGTAACAGCCACAAAAGTATTGAGGTTGGAAATTGCCTTGATACATTCTACAGTACAATATTAGAAGTCCTTTTATCAGTTACAAAAGATCAAGTGTGTCTCTTCAGTTGATGCCTCTTAGGATAAGATTGCTTTGCATTAAAGGACACAACTGCAGAATTGGAGATGCAGTCTGCTTTACAACCCTATCGTGTTAATCTAAAAGCTTAGAAAGAAAAAATAAATCCTGGGCCCTCTTATCTTAAACAGAGATCGCTTCACAAATCTCATATCTTAAAGTGGTATTTCACCCAAAAACAAAAAAATTGCAGCTTACCAATCATCTTGGTGGCTGCATCAATAATTTTAAAGTGGTTCTAAAGGCTGAAGTTTTTTTTACTATGCATGAAGGTAAGAACCTTCAGTATGCAGATCCCCCGCAGCAGCCCCCCAATACCCCCCAGAGATGTGCACAAGAACAGTTGCTCCCCTGGGTCTCTGCCTCCTGATTGGCTGAGAAACAGCAGCGCCATTGGCTCCCACTGTTGTAAATCACAGCTAACAGCCAGTAAAGAGGGAGCGGGGGGTGGGGCCAAGTCCTGTTCTGTGTGTCTTATGGACACACAGAGTGGGGCTTGGAAGCGAGCACACACACGAGTACCCCCATAGCAAGAAGCTTTGTATGGGGGCACTCGGAGAGGAGGAGAGTCCAGGAGCGCCGGCAGGGGACCTGAGAAGCGGAGGATTGGGGCTGCTCTATGCAAAACCCGTGCACAGAGCAGGTAAGTGTAACATGTTTGTTATTTATTTATTTATTTTATTTTTTTTTTTTTTAATAAATTTAATATCACTTTAAGGCATTTTTTCCTTTAGAGCCAGTTCACATTAGCGCGACTTGTCAGGCGACTTGTCAGCCTAACAAGTCGCGCTCCCTCGCAGTCCATTGACCGCTACAGGACCGTTCTAATAGGAGCGACACAAGTCGCTCCGACTTAGAAAAAGGGTCCTGTACTACTTCGGGGCGACCTCGGAGCGACTTGCATAGACTTCCATTATGTGAAGTCCCTGCAAGTCGCTCCGAAGTCGTGGTGCAATGTAATGCACAAGTCGCCCCCGAAGTAGTAAGGAGTCGTGTCGCCTCAGTGTGAACCGGCTCTAAATGCATGAATGCGTCACAAGCACCATAAAGCGCAGGGATTTTACACATCAGCACACAGGAGCTGCTAAGCTGAGTAGCCAGCTGTATACTGTCTTCAGTTAGTAAGGGGAAGGTAGGTGTCTCCATCCCCCTTTTGTTTGCCTAATCAAGTAAAGTGCTGGCACTACAACCCAGTTGGAGGTATAAAATGGGCTAGAGCACTCTTCACTCACAGTGCCTGACAAGCAGTTTCCAATCCGTACATAAAAGTCATCCAAGGTTAGGTGAAGCCAGCAAATAGTTGGCTTCATTTTGGAACGCATGTACTCCTTTGGATTGAATAAAGATTGGTTTTATTATTACTCACCTTGTTGCTGACTTCACTTTACCTTGCTTGGAGCCCTTTTGTACTCCAACTGCCCAGATTTTGGAGGAAAATATTGGTACAATTTTTTGTACCCTCGATTTTTTTTCTTTTTTAATAAATCTATGAAAAACAGAAAATTAATCTCCAAAAATGTTTTTTAGCTATCAAATTTTAAAAAACGAAACAATTGTGATTACTATGCAGGAAAAAAAAACATAAAATTACCTTTATATAGATAGAAAAAGTAGAATTTCACAGAAATTTGACAAAAAAAAGAAAAGAAAAAAGGAATGATGTTTTATACTGTATGTTTTATGAACAGACCTCATACCTCTTTTTTATATTATCGAGTTTGTAATTTAGGCTTATTTGACTATTTTAGCACGGTCACAGGTCTTTAAAGTAGAACTACAGGCAAAAAACTTTTTTTTTTCCTCTTGGATAGAGTAAGGTAGGATTTGGGTTCAGTTCGCTTTTATTCATTTTTTTTAATAATGTTTTTGGCCCTCTGTGTCCTATTGGCTAGATTGCCCTTATCTTCGTGACCCATTGCTAAAACGGGAAGTGAGTGGAAATCCATCCAAAGCGAGGGAATCCATGACTGTCACCAGAACTAGTGTACCCATTGACAAATGCAGCACCATTCCTATCAGAAAGGCGTAAGTACTGAGTGAGAGTTTTGCCTTCAACCGTGGACAAGTCTAAAGGAACCAAAGAATCAAAGAACCCTCCCACTGTACCCATCTTATCACATCAGAGATTAATAACTGGCACCCCCAACTAAAAAAGGAAACTGGCATTCTGTCCCCAAAGAGTGATAAGAACACAAAAGGCAGAGAAGCCTGTGTGCCAGCTGGCCCTCAACACAAATGTTTGGCTCTACAGAGCATCAGAACTTTGCTTTTACAGAGGGGAGGCATTCATAGACACTTCACAATGTTTGCTGATCATGGAAAAAAACAGCAATTGAAGATTGCTTTTTAACCTGCTTAAAGCTGAGTTCCAGCTTGTTTTTTTTTTTTAAATAACCCCCGGGGGTGGTCACACCTAAAGCTATTTATAATGGTATATGTATCACATGTAGGTATTATAACTCATGATCCTTTTAAAGCGGAGTTCCACCCAGTGAACTTTTTTTTTAATAAAAATACCCCCGGGACAGTCAGGGCTAGTGCATTCCACAATGGCTAGCCTCTGATCTGTCCCGGGTTGCACTTACCTTTTAGAAGAAATACTTACCTTGAAAATGTATTCTCCAGCGCTGCCATCTCAGGTGTGGGCAGCTTGAAGCCAGCGCGATCCTCTTCTGTGTCCTCTTCCGTCTTCTTCGGTCCCACGATACACTGCGCCGGCCCGGCTGTCACTTCCGGGTCTGCAGCATCATCCCTGCACAGCTTCTGGGCATGCCCAGAAGCTGTTTTGCAAGGTATGACGGCGCCTGCACCGGAACTGACGTCGGGGCCGGTGCAGGCGCATTGATTCCTGGGAGCGATGACGTTCAGCTCCCAGGAATCATTGCATGCCAGGAAGTGACGACTCGCCGCGGCCGCCGAGGGGAGGAAGAAGGAAGTAAGGTAAGTATATTTTCTTCTAACCGAGGTAAGTAAAAAAAAAAAAAAATTGCGATTATCCATTTGTTTTTCAGGTGACCCGGAGCGAGAAGATGGAGGTAAGTATCATTTTAGGGTGGAACTCCACTTTAAATAAACTCACTTTGTTGTCCCCAGCAAGCATGCTCCCATCTTTAGTGTGGACATTTGAAGCCCACTGCTTCCTCCTTCTGGGATACATGCGCATATAGTACAAAAAAAAACGCGGCACAATGCTAAAAGCGGGGGATGCCCATTGACTCTTGGGGTTGATGAAAAAAAAAGCCTGGAACTCTGCTTTAATGAATATTTCGACACAAAGCTGGTAGTTTACTTAAGCAGAACTACACTGCATCTGAGCACCACAAACCAAAAACTCTATTTAATTTATTTGTAATATTCAAAGCAAACTCTCCCACCCATCCAAGTCTCTGTGCCTTATTTTATTGAAAAATCACTTTAAAAAACAAACCCATAGCATTTCTGACCGCGGCCATCTTGAGTAAGGACAGATGATTCATGTAGCATTTACTTCCTGGAATCCATTTGCCTTTGGCTCAATCGTGCAGACAGGAGGGTCTGCTTAGCTGAGTAAGCCACTCCTCCCCTCCTGATGACTCCTGGGATGTATGACATCATTTGCCTAGGCAAGAACCAGGAAGTAACTAAAGAAATGTAAAAAAAATATTGGTCAAAACTAGTAAATATAATATACCTTCCTATCTAATTACTAATGCTATCAGCATAAAAATATAGCATAGCTATCAGCATAAAAATAATCAATGTTGATTGGGAGAGTGAAGTTCCACTTTAGGTAAATTGCAGGCATGAGTTTCTCACCTAATCCAGCTTCCTTTGACAATTATCTTGCATCTGTGGATCTACTGCAACAATATCGGCTTGACATAATTAAGTAGTAATATTCATCCTCTGTCTCCTGTCAACTGTCACCAGGAGCTGGATTAATATGTGAATGTGTAGACAGTCACCGCTCAGGAGGATTAAATCCATCTAGTCCTATTCACCAGAGCTGAGTCCCTCTATTTGCTACATAGCAATTAAAAGTCATTAACCTTGTGACATTTGCAATGGAGACCCATAAGTGCTGATTATACTCTGGAATGAATAAGGAAGGACTGAACAAAGGCAAAAATCTCTCACAATCTTTGTGGTGGCACAGTTAAAACCTAAAAAATAAATATGCATATATGGTTATAAGAAGAATACAAAAAAAAACACAAATAATTAATGAAGGTTAATAAATTATTTTTATAGATAGTGCCAAATAATGCAACAGTTTTCTAGATTAGGTTCATTGTCACACAGACTTTTTTAACAAGACATTTTCTTCTGTTAAATATCACTATCACACCAATAAATAAGCACAATGGCCATAATATATAAAAATGTTACAAAATGTTATGTTATACATAAAAATGTCTACAAAATGTGTATATATAAAAGGCCTGCACTGAGTCAGGTAACTATGGTTTAAAGCAGGGGTTTTCAAACTATGGCCCTCCAGTTGTTCAGGAACTACAATTCCCATCATGCCTAGTCATGTCTGTGAATGTGAAAGTTTTACAATGCCTCATGGGATGTGTAGTTCCGCAACAGTTGGAGGACCATAGTTTGAGGATCCCTGGTTTAAAGGAACCACAACCCAAATAATGGGGACACATACCTCTCATCCAGGACACACCCCTGATGTCCTGTACGATAGATAGATAGATAGATAGATAGATAGATAGATAGATAGATAGATAGATAGATAGATAGATAGATAGATAGATAGATAAATAGATAGATAGATAGATAGATAGATAGATAGATAGATAGATAGATAGATAGATAGATAGATAGATAGATAGATATGATGGCAAAAATGCAGCCCTAAGAATAGAACATAAAAATATTTAAATATAACACCCGTGCAAATTATATTAGGTGTCCATAAATAAGCATCACTGAAATATATTATTCAATCAAATATAAAAGGAACAAAGTCCAAATTCCCTGTGAAAAAAACAAAAAAGTGATCCGAGTCCAATCCTTTACCATAAAGTGACTGCACAGTGCCGTGCCTCCACTCCACCAATAGGAGAAATGCACACTCACCAGACTGCACTGCTGTCTATGAAATAGAATAGCTGAATGCACTTATTAATGTTATGCAACTCCAAGAATATATTTGTTTTTTTCACAGAGGATTTGAACTTTGTTTCTTTTATATTTGATTGAATAATATATTTCAGTTATATTTGTTTATTATATTTATTTATGGACACCTAATAAAATTTCCACCCCTCTCTGCCAATCCCTACACTGGCTTCCACTCACCCAACCAATAAAATTCAAAGTACTAACAATAGCTTCTCCCATCCTTTGGAATCTCTACCCCAATCTGTGCGACTGTCCCCTAATTTATCCATAATTAGACGATCACTGAAAACCCTTCTCTTAAAAGAAGCCTATCCGGCTTCTAACTAATACACTGTTTCACTTTCTCCATCAGCCACAGCTATTACCTTTTGTATCAATTGACCCTCCCTTTTAGATTGTAAGCTATGAACTAGCAGGGCCCTCCGATTCCTTTTGTACCAAATTGTATTGTAACTGTAATGTCTGCCTTCATTTTGTTAAGCGCTGTTCAAACTGTTGGAGCTATATAAATCCTGTATAATAAATAATAATGTTCTATTCTTAGCGCTGCATTTTTTTGTTTTAGTTTTTTTTTGAGTACAACATATATCCATGCCTATTTGCATGCGGCTGTTTATTTATTTACACCATTAAGAGCTGACTTACACATATTAAATTTAAAAAAACCTTCAGTGTGCAGCTTTCCCTTCTAGCCCCCCCCCCCCACTAATTGGCTCAGACACTGCAGCAGGAGCCATTGGCCAGAGCCGGTACAAGGGGGGGGGGGGCGGAAGGGGAGGGTGCCCTGGGCAGCACCATTTAGTAGAGGAAGGGGGCCGCAGTGCAGCACAGGTGAAGTGTGTGTGACTACTAACACACTGGGCGGGCAGGCGAGCGGCCGCTAATAGCTGTAATGAAGTGAGACCTTCACTTCCCTGTCAGGTGGGTATCTCCACTGACAGGGAAGTGAAGGGCTCACTTTGTTACAGGCAGCCATTAGCGGCCACTCACCCGCCCGCCTGGTGTGTTAGTTCATACCAGGGGCGGACTGACCCATCTGACTGAGTGCCCGGGACCAGTGGGGGGCCACATGAGAGGCTCCTGGGGATGAAGTCAGTGCCGGATCAACGTCCGGCATTGTGCTTCACTCAGTGAAGATTCCTGTCAGGCTGCCTTCAGTTGTCCGAATTCCCTGTCCTCCTCCTCTCTCCCCGCCCACCTCGATGACCCTCTTGCTTGCTAGGACTGACACTGCTCACGAGTACGGACACAGCTTGGTCGGCTTGGCATGACACTACTCCCGGTTTTTAACATTGGCGTCTATAGGAAATCTTGGTCAACTTGGCATAGCACTGCTGCCGGTTTTTAACATTGGCGTCTATGGGAAATATCAGTCAGCTTGACAGGGCACTGGTTTTGAAATGACACTGACTTTTTCTTTATACCCGGGGCGGGGGGGGGGGCTTGCGCAGTTTGCCATCTTCGCCCTGGGCACCAGATGACCTTGTCCCGGCACTGCCATTGGCTCCTGCTGCTGTCAATCACAGCCAGTGAGGAGAGGCAGGCTGCCTCCGTGTGTCTCATAGAGGCAGCTCAGGAGGGAGCACGCACAAGTGCCCCCAGAGCAAGCAGCTTTCTCTGGGGGCACTCAGCAGGGGGGAGGGGCCAGGCGCGTGGCGGGGGACCCGAGAAATAGATCATCGGGACTGCTCTGTGCACAGAGCAGGTAAGTATGACATGTTTGGTATTAAAAAAAAAAAAAAAAAAAAAGCTGAACCCTTACAAACTCTATAAACATAGCTGAACAACATTTGCTACAAAAAGATTTTATTGAAATAGTTTATTACTGTAAAAAAAATCATATGGAATCTTTTTCTTTTCTGAACATGAGAAGGCGCAGGAACTGGATTGTGTGATCTCTGTATAAGACATCTCATTATAGCTGTTTACCACTTTTATAGCATTTCATATGTTATCTTCTTAAGAAATAGTGGCTGAATAACAAGCTACTTGTAGCCTTGAGTTACTAAAGTGTATCTCTTGTGGTTTATATCCCGTATTTTTTATTATTGTATACATGGATGTGTATATGTAATTTAATAAAAATGACCTGCTTAACTCATTCTCCTCTATCTCTTTTGGGGGTACCAAGTAAATCTGTGGAACAAGGATCATAGTGAGATGATTGCAAGATGTTAAATCGTTCATACAAAAACTATAAAAGAAGTGTTGTTAGAATCTCAATCACCGCAATGACTGCAGCCTAAGCCCTAGGGCTCTGTACATTCTGGTGTTTTCACAGCTTGTGACACACATTTAGTTGCCAAATGTTGAAGAGGAGATGCAGAAAGATATAGCGATCCTGAAACCCAAGTGCTCCCAGAAAAGGAATCCCCTGCAGGCAGCTGCCAGCCAGCCAAAGAGAATCAGTGCAATTAAAAGAGTTCTTACCCATTCAGTCTAATCTAGAAGTCGTAAAAAAATGAAGATGTAAAAGTTCTAGGTTGTCCAGGAAACAAATTTTTATGTTTTTACACTTCCAATAAATGACCCCTTATTTCTTCTGCATGTTGGTGGACAGTCAGCTTAAAACGCTTTAGCAATCATAATAACCCACAATGCACATAGAAAATAATTGTTGAAGGCATTTGTATGACTTTTACAGCTTTCAATGAAACATGTCAAGGGGGAGCAACAGATGGATTTAAGACTGATGACAACAATATAGATGGCTGTCTATTGTCTATAAAATTGAGAGATTCCCACTTCCAGGCTAAGCAGCATGGATGGATGAGTCTCCCGCTGTCACTGCTGGCCACTGACAGTCGCAGCTGTAATCACTGTTTGATCAACTTTTTTTTTCTGCCTGGCTCCTTTGATTTCTTATTCAAACTTTGTCGACAGTAGAATTGGCAGGATCACCAATGCCTTGTATTTCAGCCTATTCACAGGAATCCATTGAAATTTGAGCCATGTATGGCCTGGTTATTCATTATATATATCCCTTTTACTGTAGTCCATTACCTTAATAACATATACAATAAAAATCAGTAGTTTGGGCACTACTACACATCAAGTTAAGGTCTCAGTCACATGGCCAAATGGTGCATCAAGTATCTTGTGGGAACTTGCACCTGAGGCCCAGGTGTATGCAGACAGCTGCAGTTGGGAAGATTAGCAGATAGGCTGACTTCACCTGGAGCAGTCCAACAGTACTTGCATGGGAAATGATTACCTGCAGTAAGAGACAGATGCTTGGGTCCAGGGGCGATCCTCCTCCCCTAAGTGCAGGAATTGGCTGTATGTGCCATTTTATCAAAATTTTGGCATACAGCTGTAAACGCTGCTATTGCTTTGTAAAGCCTTCCCAAACCATGGATGTCTGCACATACCCGAGCTCCTGGCCACAGGTGCATACCTACCATGAGGCAGACAAGGTGTTTGCCTTGAGCAGCATTTTTAAGTGGGTGGTGCGGCCTCCAGGCAGAAGGGCAGGGGCGGTTCTTTAATTACTTCCCATCCTTTCGTTGGTTGTACAGAGATGACTGCAGCTTCAAGCATCAGCCCGGTATAGTTTTTTTAGAGCTGGCAGTTTGCTCTCTTGTAATAGCAATTGAAGGGGCTTACTAGCCACTCAATTGCTATTACAAGCAGCAGGAGGGGACATCCCCCTCCCGCTGCCTTCCACGGCTCTCCTTTCCCCTTGGCTGGTCGGACAGCCAAGCAAAGCTGAGATCGGAGAAACAATGACAGGACATCATTTCCGGTTTATTTGGAAACCAACGGTGCCAGTTTTTCAAAATTTAAAGCATTCAAAAACACAGATCTTAGTGTTTGGAATGCTTTTAAATGAAGAGGAGGGATTTGGGGTCTTATAGACCCCAGATCTCTTCATAAAGAGTACCTGTCAGATGCCTATCGCTGTCACAAGGATGTATATATTCCTTTCAATAACAATAAAAGTGATAAAAAGAATTAAAGCAACACCGTGCAAAAAAAAAAAATTAATAATTAAAAAAAAAAAATGTAAAGTGCCCCCATTCTCCTGTGCTCACGCGCAATAGTTTGACTTGTGTACAACCAGAGTGCCCATACATGGACTGAAATTCAGCAGGTCTCTGCTGAACCAGATGCATTTTGATCCATGTATGGCCAGCTTAAGGAACCTCTTGCTCTAAATGTTAATTCTCATATGAAATTTGAAGATGTATTTTTGAGCTGGTAAATGTTCTTGTTGCTCCAAAGCCCTGCCTTTTTATATATACAGTATCTCACAAAAGTGAGTACACCCCCTCACATTTTTTGAAATATTTTATTATATCTTTTCATGTGATAACACTGAAGAAATTACACTTTCCTACAATGTAACGTAGTGAGTGTACAGCTTGTATAACAGTGTAAATTTGCTGTCTCTGCAAAATAACTCAACACACAGCCATTATTTCTAAACCACTGGCAACAAAAGTGAGTACACCCTTAAGTAAAAATGGCCAAATTGGGCCCCAAGTGTCAATATTTTGTGTGGCCACCAATATTTCCAGCACTGCCTTAACCCTCTGGGGCATGGAGTTCACCAGATCTTCACTGGAGTCCTCTTCCACTCCTTCATGACGACATCACGGAGCTGGTGGATGTTAGAGACTTTGCACTCCTCCACCTTCCATTTAAAGATGCCCCACATATGCCCAATAGGGTTCAGGGCTGAAGACATGCTTGGCCAGTCCATCACCTTTACCCTCAGAAAAGATATAATAACATTTTAACAAAAATGTGAGGGGTGTACTCACTTTTGTCATCTACTGTGTGTGTGTGTGTGTATATATATATATACATATACCCTATAATGACGACATGAAAGAAGTTCATTTCCAACTGCTTGCAAATTTTTTAAAATTAAAAAATGAAAAAAAAAAAAAAAATCTCATGTACATAAGTATTCACAGCCTTTAGCTCAATACTTTGTTGAAGCACCTTTGGCATCAATTACAGCCTCAAGTCTTTTTGAGTATGATGCTACAAACTTGGTACAACTATTATTGGGCAGTTTCTCACATTCTTCTTTGCAGGACCTCTCAAGCTCCATCAGGTTGGATGGGGAGCATCGGTGTACAGCCATTTTCAGATCTCTCCCAAGATGTTCATTTGGGTTCAAGTCTGGGCTCTGGCTGGGCCACTCAAGGACATTCGCAGAATTGTCCCATTGCTTTGTTATCTTGGCTGTGTGCTTAGGGTCATTGTCCTTTTGGAAGACGAACCTTTGCTCCAGTCTCAGGTCCAGAGCGCTCTGGAGCTGGTTTTCTTCAAGGATGTCTCTGTACATTGCTGCGTTTCTCTCTCTATCTCGATACTGACTAATCTCCCAGTTCCTGCCACTGAAAAACATCCCCACAGCATGATGCTGCCACCACCATGCTTCACTGTAGAGATGGTGTTAGCCAGGTGATGAGCGCTGCCTGGTTTCCTCCAGACATGACGCTTGCCATGCAGGCCAAAGAGTTAAATTCTTGTTTCATCCGACCAGGAAATTTTGTTTCTTATGGTCTGAGAGCCCTTCAGGTGCCTTTTGGTAAACTCCAGGCGGGCTGACATGTGCCCTTTACAGAGAAGTGGCTTCTATCTGGCCACACTACCATAGAGGCCTAATTGGTGGAGTGCTGCAGAGATGGTTGTTCTTCTGGAAGGTTCTCCTCTCTCCACAGAGAAATGTTGAAGCTCTGTCAGAGTGAACATCGGGTTCTTGGTCACCCTTCTGTGACTAAGGCCTTTCTCCTCCGATCACTGTTTGACCGGGCGGCCCACTTTAGGAAGAGTCCTGGTTGTTCCAAACTTCTTCCATTTACAAATGATGGAGGCCACTGTGCTCATTGGGACCTTCAATGAGGCAGACGTTTTTCTGTACCCTTCCCCAGATCTGTGCCTCAATACAATCCTGTTTCTGAGGTCTACAGACAATTCCTTGGACTTCATGGCTTGGTTTGTGCTCTTGCATGCATTGATACCTTTAGGACCTTATATTGAGGGGTACAGTATGTCACAATCACATTTTTGTAAATATTTTATTATATCTTTTCATGTGACAACACTGAAGAAATTACACTTTGCTACAATGTAAAGTAGTGAGTGTACAGCTTGTATAACAGTGTCATTTTGCTGTCCCCTCAAAATAACTCAACATAAGGCCATAAAGGTCTAAACCGCTGGCAACAAAAGTGAGTACAACCCTAAAACAAAATGTCCAAATTGGGCCCAATTAGTCATTTTTCCTCCCAGTTGTCATGTGACTCGTTAGTGTTACAAGGTCTCAGATGTGAATAGGGAGCAGGTGTGTTAAATTTGTTGTTATCGCTTTCACTTAATACTGGTCACTGGAAGTTCAACATGGCACCTAATGGCAAATAACTCTCTGAGGATCTAATAAAAAGAATTGTTGCTCTACATAAAGATGGCTTAGGCTATAAGAAGATTACCAAGACCCTGAAACTGAGCTGCAGCACAGTGGCCTAGACCATAGAGCGGTTTAACAGGATAGGTTTCACTCAAAACAGGCCCCGCCATGGTTGACAAAAGATGTTGAGTGCACATGCTCAGCGTCACATACAGAGATTTTCTTTGGTAAATAGACGTATGAGTGCTGCCAGCATTGCTGCAGAGGTTGAAGGGGTGGGGGGATCAGCTTGTCAGTGCTCAGACCATACAACACACACTGCATCAAATCGGTCTGCATAGCTGTCTTCACAAAAGGAAGCCTCTTCTAAAGATGATGCACAAGAAAGCCGGCAAACAGTTTGCTGAAGACAAGCAGACTAAGGACATGGATTACCGGAAATATGTCCTGTGGTCTGATGAGATCAAAATAAACTTATTTGGTTCAGATGGTGTGGCAGCAACCAGATGAGGAGTACAAAGACAAGTGTGTCTTGTCTACAGTTGCTACAGTTCATTGAGGGAACCATGAATGCCAACATGTACTGTGACATACTGAAGCAGAGCATGATCCCCTCCTTACGGAGACTGGGCTGCAGGGCAGTATTCCAACATGATAACGACCCCAAACACACCTCCAAGACAACCCCACTGCCTTGCTAAAGAAGCTGAGGGTAAAGGTGATAGACTGGCCAAGCATGTCTCCAGACCTAAACGCTGTTGAGCATCCTCAACCCGAAAGGTGGAAGATTGCAAGGTCTCTAACATCCACCAGCTACATGATGTCATCATGAAGGAGTGAAAGAGGACTCCAGTGACAACCTGTTAGGCTCTGGTAAACTCCATGCCCAAGAGGGTTAAGGCAGTGCTGGAAAATATTGGTGGCCACACAAAATGTTTACACTTTGGGTCAAATGTGCACATTTTCAGTTAAGGTTGTACTCACTTTTGTTGACAGCGGTTTAGGCATTAATGGCTGTGTGTTGAGTTCTTTTGAGGCAACAGCAAATTTAAACTGTTATACAAGCTGTACACTCACTACTTTACATTGTAGCAAAGTGTCATTTCTTCAGTGTTGTCACATGAAAAGATATAATAAAATATTTACTAAAATGTGAGAGGTGTACTCACTTTTGTGAGATACTGTAACTGCCTTTCCAAATCATGTCCAATCAACTGAGTTCACCACAGGTGTACTCAATCAAGTTGTAGAAACCTCTCAAGGATGATCAATGGAAACAGAAAGCACCTGAGCTCAATTTTAAGTGTCATGGCAAAGGCTGTGAATACTTATGTACACGTCCTTTTTTTTTTTTATCTTTAATAAATTTTCAAAGATTTCAAAGAAACTTCTTTCACATTGTCATTTTGGGGTATTGTTTGTAAAATTTTGAGGAAAATAATGAATTAAATCTATTTTGGAATAAGGCTGTAACATACCAAAAAATTGGAAAAAGTGAAGCGCAGTGAATACTGTGCACTGTGCATGTATGTATATATATATATATATATATATATATATATATATATATAAAAAAATTAAATTTAAACCAATACTATATTGACCTTTATCCTATGTCGTGTGCTTGTAACAGTGCAGATTCAACTTGCACAAATTATTCAATTATTATAACAGACCCTAATCGGTTAACTCAAAAAGGCAGGTCAAAAGTCAATGACTTTGTTCAAAGTATTTATCACGAGGAGAATACACCTTTTCACTGATTTGACTACAGTAAGCTGAAATCTTTTTGGTTGTCTTAAAGAATAATTTCTCTCCCATTATAAAACCTAAATTCTAACATATGAAGTCTCATGTATTTGAGGCTAAGTTTCCCTGCTGTTTGTTCTTATTGCAGGTTTTGCTGTGTTATATCAAAATGTGCTAGCCATTACATTGTTACTATTGACAGATTAATATGCAGTTAGTACTTAGTTATTACGCCTACTCCTGTTTACTACAGTTTTCTTGGTACATTGTTTACGAACATGATAGTGCAAGAAATAATAGTGCCTTTGTCTACTCTAACATCTGGGACGTTTGCATGTAGTTAGTGATTATGCGGTAGTGTAAATAAGCCTTTACTATATGATCTATTCTGTCAACCGCATTACCGTGCACACTTCAAGTCAGGATTCTAAAGCAATAGTACAGCAGCAGCTATTTGATTTCAAGCTCACTCTCTATGCAAATGAAACTCTGTAAAAAGCCATCTGAACAGAGCAAGAAGGTGGGGGAAAGGATGGGGGGGGGGGGGTGAATCACTCTTGTGGCTCATTCCGGTGTATGTGAAATCTTCAGCTTGAGCTATTGAGCTCTGTAATTATATATATATATATATATATATATATATATATATATATATATATATACACACACACACACACACACACAGTATCTCACAAAAGTAAGAACACCCCTCACATTTTTGTAAATATTTTAATATATCTTTTCATATGAGGGGTGTACTCACTTTTGTGAAATACTGTGTATATATATATATATATATATATATATATATATATATAGGTCTTCAAAAGTTTCCTCACTTTTTTATGTTTAATAGAGTTAAAAAAAGTGCAGAAACTTTTTGAAGAACCCTTGTATACAAATATATACATAGGGGAATATATAGCATTTTATATATATCTCTAAGTCAGGCCAATAAAAATTATTTTTTAAAATATACCAAAACCATCATGTGCAGCCTATAATCGTATAGACAGTCCTTTTTAGTTTGTTAAACGTCATATGTGTTTGGCAAGTTCAAAACAATTTGTTATCACTGTTCTCTGCTATCTCTGTTAACTGCAGGTCATTACAATGGACAAGGGGGCACTTGTTACCTCTGGAAGAAAAAATTCTAAGAAAAGGCCTCCTAGCATTTAATAGGACCTGTGAAAATGAGGATTAGACTCCCTCACGAAATAGTTCTTGGCAGCTGAGTAGATAAAAGTTAAATTAATTCCTTAGGGCCAATTCACAATGCCCCTCCGTGAAATCGCAGAGCAGCAAGAGTGATTCACCTGCAGTGTGATGCACAATTAATCGCATCACACTGCTTCCTTTTTTTTTTTTTTGTACTAACTTTATTTGAATAGTACAAAACGTACACTTCATTCACTGCAATGTCGGGCAGAGCGATGCGGGCTGGTGCGCTGCAATAAAATGCAGAAATGCTAGGCTACGTTGCAGTGTGAATGGGACACATAAGAAACAATCGTTTCCTGTGTGTCCCTGCAGCAGGGACAGGTGTTTTACAATGCAGCAAAACGTCTGTCACCTCATATAGTGTGAATTGGTCCTTAATGTGCAAAAAATACTTTGTTAAACATTTTTAGGCAATAAAACTAGAGATTGTTGATCCAGGGAATATCTGACTGCTTTGGGGGATCAGGAAGGGATTTTGTGTTAACTTTGTGGATCAACTTGAACCATGCTTTAGGCCTTATGCACTGTTTTTGCTATCTCTCCTAAACCCCTTTCCTCCTGGCAGCGGTGTTTTAGCTTGACTCTTGTAATGTGTGTAGGACCCTCCTAGATAGGTGCTAGAGAGAGAGTATAGTTTTTGGCTCTGTCTGCCTATCAGAGGAGCAGCAGGTAAATTCTATTTTGCACTCTGCTTAACAGGGAGCAGGATCTGTGAGTTAGGTCTGCTTAGTGTGCCCAGTGTGTGATTCATATGGTCTGAGGGAGTGTCCCCACTGTGCCCAATGGGGAGGCACATTGGACAGTGGAGGAAACCTGGCCAATGAGGATACAGGCTTTTGATACAGCCCCAGGGATTGGCACAGACTGCTATCTTGGTGCATTTCGGAGTAGGGTATAAAAAGCCAGGGGCATGTGTGCATGAGGTCTTTGGTGGGAAGCAGAGTCCCAGAAGGAGGGTGACGGCTGCCTCCTCTTCTGAAGTGGTTGGTGTGTGGCCACAGGCGGTCGGCCTGGTGAGCCAGAGGTGTGGAGCTGAGCCCAGAGGTCCAGGAGAGCTGACTGGAGGAGTTGAGGCACTGGAGAATCTGGAAAGCAGTAATGTGAGAACAGAGGATCTTGCCTAAGGGTCTGCCCAGGTAGGGGACCACTCCGGAGTAGTGTAGTCAGTGGACGGGTGTCAGCTGGGGGAAAGGGGGTACTAGGTGAGTGCCCTGAAGAGAAATACTATAAGGACCACTTACCTCAGATTCATCCAGTGGCAGGATGAAGTAGCGGCCTTGCCGCATCCTCAAGTTAGAAGTCCTCAGAATTGTGAATAGTTCAAGCATTGGAGTATCCCACTCATCCCTTCTCCCATCCCAATATAAAATAAAAACAACAAAAACATCAACCCTTGACTGATCAATGACTGAGCCAAGAATGTAAAGTGCTAAGAATTATGCTTGCAGTTGCTACGGATAACCCATAGAATTCCAAAAGTGTTAAACACCAGCAGCTCTTAAGGGGGCAATGCTACATGTGTTTAAGAACTTCAAGCACTTGGGCGTCAATTCTATACATTGGCCAGAATAATATTTTGAAATGAATTAATGCTGAAGCGCTAAAGGCACCGAACGTTAACACGTAAACCTTAACATGCAATTACACAGATCATGTGTTATTTCTACCAAAATGCCACTGCGCCTGGATGCAATGGCAGTGGGTTTTTTTCTGCCTCCATGGACACATAGGTTAACATGCAGGGGCATTTAGTGGCAGAAAAAAAAAAGCCAGGCACCCTTAAAAGCAG
This sequence comes from Pelophylax lessonae, assembly GCF_965119305.1. Lineage (NCBI taxonomy): Eukaryota > Metazoa > Chordata > Amphibia > Anura > Ranidae > Pelophylax > Pelophylax lessonae. Next base: position 151,758,968 of record NC_138772.1, read on the forward strand.
CGTTTTAATAATGTCCAGTGTGCACGTGGCCTTATAAGGTTCCTTAATTGGAGGTATACTAGTTATGTCCTTTTTTACTATTTTTATTTTCAACCTTAGGGCTCTTTCACACGGAGTGGACCACATTGCGATCCGCTCTGGCACTTTTTTTTTTTTTCACGGAGCGGATGACATTTGTGTCATCCGCTCCGTATGTCCGCATATCATCCCATCCGTTTACGGATGATATACGGACATAATGTATGTCTATGGGCATTGCAGATGTCAGCGGATGACACCGCTGACATCCGATATTGCATCCTTTCCGTTTTTTCAACGGAACAAAAATAGGGTTCTGTTCCGTTCCAAAAAACGGAACAGAACTGAAAGGAAGAAAATTGGTATTCCGCTGACATCCGCAATGCCATTGACATGCATTATGTCCGTAAATCATCCGCAAAAAAATAGGATGATTTACGGACATGCGAAATGCCCGTGTGAAAGGGCCCTTACTATGTAACAATGCTCAGGTGTAAATGAACACCATTAAATATTAATGAGACTCTTCATGTTGATCCTTGTTGCACTTCGCGTAATGCACAACAAACCTCTCAGTTGTGAATGAGGGCAAAGGCCCTAAAAACAAGCATTGTTTAATATGTGCCTGTCTAATCTAGGGGGTATCTAAATCTAATCTAAGGAGAACGATCTTCTGCAAGCCTCTGCAAAGTATTCAACAAACATCAAGCAGCTTTCCTGGAGCCCTTAAAGTGTTTGTAAATTTTTTTCCCCCTAAAATGGAAAAGAGGTTTATACTTACCTGCACTGTGCAATGTTTTTGCATAAAGCATCTCCTTACCTCCTCTTCTGGAGTCCCCCATCGGCACTGTCCGCTTCTCCTCTCTTGTGTGTGCCCCCCAAAGCAAGCTGTTTGCTATAAGGGCATATGTGCAGGTGCGCTCATGAGCCGGGCTGTGTGCATCCATAGACACACCTCGTAACACTCCCACTCCCTAGTCATAGGATTTAATTGACAGCAGTAGAAGCCAATAGCTCTGCTACTCTCAATCCGTCCTGTGAGAAAAGGAAGAGAGAACAGCAGTTCTGCAGACCGGTACTGCGCTGGATCGAGAGAGGATTCAGGTAAGTGTTGGTGGTGGGGGGGGGGGGACAACTAGTGGGACGTTTTTCACCTTAATACATCGTATGCACTAAGGTAGAAAATTATTTGATTTTATAACCACTTTAAAGGACCCATCTTCTAGCTGGAACATAGTTACATAGTAACTGGAACAGCCTTTCTCAACCAGGGTCCCATGGAAACCTAGGGTTCCTTGAGAAATGAGCAACCTCTACCTCTCAGAAAAGTAATGACTGATCATTTTGTAACTATTCTTCTGACCACAGTTGTAATGGGGTCCCTTTCCAAATGATCACCAATGTAAAGCCCCGTACACACGCACAGATTGTTGGCCGTAAATTGTTGGCCAACGTCCGATCTGCCGATTGTTGGCTTGTTAGTATGATGCTTCCGACAACCAACTGCAAATTTTCGGCCGAAAAAAATCTGGTGTGCATGCTATAAAATTTTTGTTGGCCAACAACAGAACGGCCGATTGTTCCTCAGTCAGTACAGATTTCGGCAGACAAAAATCAGATGAGCAAGACTGGGCATGCTCAGAGAAGAAAAAACACACTGAAAGTCAACCAGAATATGACATCACTTCTGAAGTTGGTTTTTGTTGGCCAACAAAAGTCCAGTGCAAGTCTAGAGCACATTTCAACCAACAAACAACACTGGACAAAAGTTGGCCGATCAGTTGGCCAACAATCTGTGTGTGTGTACGGGGCTTTAAGCTGTCCTTCTCGTACTGACCACCAATCTAAAGAGACACTTCTCCAGTTACCACTAAAGTAAAGCTTTTTCTTGATCACCATTATAAGGGGATACTTTTCCAAGAACCTCCAATGTGAGGGAACGCTACTTTATTTTCTGGATGTTATTATTTTTTATTTCTATTCATTATTATTACTTAATATAATAGTGTTATATAGAGCAGCCCTGTGTCAAGTAACTTAAGGGCTCTTTCAGACAGGCGGACCGTTCAGATCCGCCTGTCCGTTTTTTTGGCGGATCTGAACGGTCCCCCCATGCATCCCTATGGGGCATCGGATGTCAGCGGAGACATGTCCGCTGACATCCGATCCAATCCGTCAAATCTGGACTGATGGAAACCCTATTTTCCATCCATGGAATGAGTCTATTTATTACCGACAGTCCGTTCCCATCCGATTTCCCCATAGAGATGCATGGGGAACTGACAGCTGTGTCTCCGTACACAGCACAGAGAACAGCTGTTATCCTCCTGCAAAACGACTAACGGATTGTGTGAAAGGGGCCTAAAATAGAACTATAGACAAAACGTCTATTTTTTTCCATTTTGGATAGAGCAACGGAGGGTATAACCCTACCATCTGCGTCCCATTGCGAAGATTTCCCTTTATGTTCTGTCCCATACCCAAAACAGGAAGTGAGAGGAAATCCCTGCAAATTAAGGGAATTTCTTGGGGACCCCCAGGCCACCAGAACTATTGTCCATATTGAAAGATTTCCCCTTTTGGGATTTTCTTTTACTTTCGCTTTCAATGATAATGGTAAACTGGAGAGGGGGAATCTTCTTTACAGGGGCACAGACCGCAATAAAAACTGACAGGTGTTCTAATCCTTCTGCACTCTGTCAAAAACTTAAAAAAAAAAAAAAGGTTTGCATTTAGTTTAACTAAGTATACCAAGTTCTTAATTTGGTAATGCCAATATACCATGGGCTCTAATTATAATAATTGTTAGCATGGCTGCCCTGAGACATGAAAGTTATTTCAAGGGTTCCTCCATGCTAAAAAGATCCAGAAAGGCTGGTCCGGATTGTTAAAAAGAGATCTTAATGCACTTTTCCAATTTGAATACTTTCTAAGTCATACCGCATCTGAATTTAAAACTCTTAATCTACCTGTGACCAGGATCAAGGACTGAGAAGGTATTGAAGCCACAAGATTTGTGTAATGGCCAGAAAACTTTGTGTATGTGCCATGACAGATTTTATTTTAGGCTCCGTTCACACATGTGTGGCCGCGGGTTTGTGACTTGGGTCAGATGTGCCTCTGTTCACCGGTTCAGGAACGAATCAGATCCGAAATTTAGCCTGAATTCGCACCTGAATCGGACCAGAAGACACACTGGACCCATTTTTAATCCCAACCGTGGCCGCCCCCCGAAGATGTGTGAACCCGCTACATTGAGAGCCGGTCACACTTCCCTGTCATGTGAACTGAAAAACCGCATCCGATTTGCATATGTGTGAACCCAGCCTGAATGATCACAGCCATTGATGAATTGGATTTTCCACCTGCCCTAGTCTTTATCTGAATGATTGCAATAATATATTAATTGAACCTGGGTGCTGTTTGGTGCTTAGAGACACTGGGACTTGCAGCTGTTTTAACTAAGCTGTAAGGCTCAGATCACACTAATGTATTTTTACACACTAAACAATTTTTTTTAACATGGGTTCCTATAGAACACGTTCACATCAATGCATCTTTGTGCCTTTTTTTTTCCCGCAGCATGCAGCATTTTGCATGTATTAAACTTCAATAAATCCGCATCCAAAATGAAAACACTGCGTTTTTATCATGATTCTGCCACGATTTGCGATTTATTTTTTGGGGGCTTTACATTCACTGTATACAGTATAGCTGGTTGCCGGGAAGCCAGCCGCCACGTCTTTACCAACTGATGGGTTCCTCGCTGACAGTTGAATGTAAAAAAAAAAAAGATTCGCCGGTGAAAAAAATTCATGAAAACAAAGGGCGTGGGGTCCCCCACCAAAACCATACCAGACCTTTCGAACTGGTATGGATTTGGAGGGGACATCCAACGCCCAAAAAAAATGGCGTGGGGTCCCCCACCAAATCCATACCAGACCTTTATCTGAGCATGCAGTCCAACAGGTCAGGAAAGGGAGGGGACGAGCAAGCGCCCCACCCCCCTTCCTGAACCATAACAGGCAGCATGCTCTCAACATAGTGGGGTTGCTTTGGGGCAGGGGGGCTCTGCCCCCACTCCAAAGCTCCTTATACCCATGTTGATGGGGACAAGGGCCTCTTCCCCGCAACCCTGGCCGGTGGTTGTGGGGGTCTGGGGGCTTATCAGAATCTGGAAGCCCCCTTCAACAATGGGGGATCTAGGTCCCCGGCCCCCCCAAATGTGAATGAGTATGGGTACATTGTACCCCTACCCATTAGCCAAAAAAAGTAGTGTAGTGTGACAAAAGACACTTTTTGACAAGTACTTTATTATATTCCTCCGGTCGTTTTCTTCCTCCTCCGCCGCCGCCGCTGCCAATGTACCCCATACTCATTAACATAGGGGGGACCAGGATCTTGTAAAAGGGTGCTTCCGGATTCTGATTTTGGACCCTGCCCTAAGACCCCCACAACCACCGGTCAGGTTTGTGGGGAAGAGGCCCTTGTCCCCAACAACAGTGGGACAAGGTGCTTTGGGGTGAGAGGGGCAGGAGAGGGGGGGGGCGCTCGCTCTTTCCCTCCTTTTTTCTAACCTGCTCGGCTGCATGCTCGGATAAGGGTCTGGTATGGATTTTGGGGGGGGGGGGGGCACGCCATTTGTTTTTAAATTTTTGGCGTGGGGGTGTTCCCTCCAAATCCAGGAGCTGGGGGGGGGGGCCCACACAGTTGTATTATTACAGAACCCCAGGGGCGTGCAGAGCGGCGATCGGTGATGCGGCGTGATGCGACGTGTGCTCTTTACTATGTGACCAGCTGTGTCCAATCACAGCTGGTCACATAGTACACAGGAAGAGCCATTGATCGGCTTTCCTTAGTTCGTGCATGACAGGGGGGGGGGTGCCACTAGAACCACCAGGGATGCCCACCCATGACCCCAGGGATGGCAATCAGTGCCCTCCTCATCAGTGCTGCCCACCAGTGCCCTCCCCATCAGTGTTGCCCGCCAGTACCCATCATTGCCCATCAGTGCTGCCCACCAGTGCCCATTATTCCCACCAGTGCTATCTATCAGTGCCCCTCAGTGCCCATCAGTGCCGTCTATCAGTGCCCATCAGTGCCGCCTATCAGTGCCCATCAGTGCTGCATATCAGTGCTGCCTATCAGTGCCACCCCATCAGTGCCCATCACCCCATCAGTGCGCCTCATCAGTGCAAGAAAAAAATGTATCTATTTACAAAATTGTATAACATAAACGAAAAAACTTTTTTTTTCAAACTTTTCTGCCTTTTTTTTTTTTTATTTGTTTAGCAAAAACGAAAAAAACTTGCAGTGATCATTTACCACCAAAAGAAAGCTCTATTTGTGGGAAAAAAATATGACATAAATTTGCTTTAGGTACAGTGTTGCATGACCATTGTCACTCAAAATGCAATAGCGCTAAAAGCTGAAAACTGGCCTGGGCTGAAAGGGGGTGAAAGTGCTCTGTATTGAAGTGGTTAAAAAAAAAAAAAAAAATTATGCACATTTTTTTATGTACTGCCATTGAAGTCTGTGGGGCCAAAATTGTGTACAAAACTGCACCAGATACCCCTCATTGACTTTAAAGACCAATCAAAATTGTAAAAAATATCTTTTTATTATATTAAATTGTAAAAAAAAGGGGAACACATACAAACAATACAACAGTATACAGAATAAATACAGATAAAACAACTGAGTACCCATTACATAACAGAAGCATGGCAAACATACGGCTACCTGTAATGAACCATTGGGCTAGCTGCTATGAACTTATGCATGGAACTGAACATGTTTCCATCTGATATAGTAGAGTCCTTCTTCAAAGATGGAACAATGGATACTATTATTTTCTAAAACATAAATGTATTATGTTAGTAATGTAAATATATCTATCATGAGTAATAATATGTATAAAGTAGAGAGCCCATCACAAAGACACAGTAATATCACAGTCAAAACATTAAATAAGCTGAATTATACTTACAAAGTTCAACAAATGCATTGCACATCAAAGCAAGTTGGGAAATAACCACTGTCAAATGGACCCGCACAGCCAAAGACCCCTTGTATTGTGAACCAATAGGTCCTCAGATAGAGACAGAGTCGCAGTCACAAGGATCCAGAAACGAGCAACCGCCCATGTATCCACCAGTTAGGTAAATTGTCTGGAGGACAAATGAGTAATAAATAGACTCATAAAGACAAAATGCAAATAAACAAAATATTTCAGAGGTAAGTAATGCTAAAAATGTTTGCTGAAGCCTACTGCTGAGAGGAGACAGCCTTGATAACTGCGGTGGGAATGTCCCCAACTATGGAGGTAAAAATCCCCACATAGTATCCATAAAGTGCAGTAAAATGCAAAAAAAATAAAAGTATAATCAATGTCACAGAGGCATACCTGTCTTTGTATAGCGACACCACTTGTTACAGCAGAACCATCAACCATCTGCTCCATGCAGCATAAGCTGACCTACCGGAGTGATGGTTATATGCCTTACCAGGGAGTGCTGATCATCAATTAACTGGATTAGTGATTACCATCAGCTGGCTGGTGGTGTGATAGACGCCCTCGTCGCTGTGGCGATGAGCAGCGTCTCCAGAGGATCTGCTGGCAAGACGGCGCACAGCGCCAACCCGCCCAGATGGACAGAGTGGCTTCACGCGTCATCATGCCACTGACGCACACTAGGCCAACCGTCCAAGCTGAAACGCACCTGATGACGTCAGCTGTGACGAAACGCGTCGTGCGTGGTTACGTCATTTCCGCCCCACTGGAACGCAGATCCGGTCGCTGGCTCACATAGCGTCCCGGAAGCAGCCGCCAATGAGGGATTCGCGGCCCCTACTGCCTTTTATGCTTGTTTGCCACGATATTATGTGAGTACTATTCTTACTTTTTGCCTAATAAAGTGTTTAAACGGTACATCACTATATGAGGTCTTCCTTTTTGTATATTACCTCAGAATATCTCCTTAAACTTGAGAGAGGAATACCATATTGATCTAGTGTATTGGAATTACCTTACCCCGCTGAGAGGAAAGATCCAGGGATACCTTTACCCACGAACTCACTACGTAGGAATCGTAGGAAAGAGGCCATTAACCTAAGGCTCATTACCCCTGTAGGGGTATATATCTCTGGTGAGTGCGGGATATATTGGAGGGGTGCACGTTTTGTCTCACCCTATATTTACCACCCGGATCACTTCTTGAATATCACCTATCAATAATACTGAAGCACTATTGTTTTGTTAAGCACTTTTCTGCAGCACTTTACGGACTGTTTTTGGACTTTTTTATATTTATTTTTTATTGGTTTAATATATATATATATATATATATATATATATATATAATATATGCTTGGTGTTTTCACTGGATAACTTGCACTGGCACATTGTTTATTGTCATCTCTATTTTATTGCACTTATCACTTTGTGTTCACAATTAATGTGTATATTTTAACTCCAGAATATTTTTAAAGCACCTATATATATAGTTTTATCTACAGTATACTTTTTTGGGACATGTTTGCATACTAGCACTATATTGTATATTATTTAAACCCCTTCTATATATATATACATACACTTTTAAAACAGGCAGCGCCATTTTACCTCATTTTATTTTTCTATTGTATGATATAGCCCACTGGACTGTATTTTGAGGTAGGCTGCAGTCTAGTTTTTATCCATAAGCGCGGAATTTGTACCTCTTTAAGACGGCGCACAGCGCCAACCCGCCCAGATGGACAGAGTGGCTTCACGCGTCATCATGCCACTGACGCACACTAGGCCAACCGTCCAAGCTGAAACGCAAACAGGAAGAGGATGCGGCACTCATGCGAAGGTCCACGACCCGAACAGGCCTGCTAAAAGGCCCATCTGTGTTCCACAAAGGGAGCACAGGGGGCCTTTGTGCGCCGGGTGATGCAGCTCCAATCTCACATTAGATCCCTTTAGTCCACCTGGGGGGTCTACTCTCCATCATGCTCGTCCATTCTGCAGAAAAATACAAACAGAAGTACAATATATTTATTGCACAAGAATTAGTACCAGGCATGATTATATGCATATTGTCATAAATATAGGGGCTATGCTCACAGTTAGCCATATTGGATTAGATAGAAAATTAGACAGATAAAGCAGAAACATTTGGGCCAAAAAGGCATACTGATACACCAAAAAAGCACCTATAGCATCTTTCCTGACACATGGCAGCACGCAGGAGTGAACAGGTCCCATAGAAAACAATGATAGTTCTTTTGGCATACGGTCATGTTAGGCCAGTGATGTTATGAGAATCCCCACCGCTTGGTATATGTAACGCTGTAGGATAGAAAATTCCCTGACCACAGTTGATTGGGCTCAGAGGTTTCATGTTTGGGAAAATACATTGTATGCACATGAGTGGAAAAATACTAATCCACAATAGCTTCAGCATTTACATGAGTATGGGGTGTACAGCCATTAGCTTCTATGCCCAGCTGCATGCCCCATCTATGGCTCACCAGGCATGTATTTTTTATGCCTGAAAATGACTGTGTGCATGAGGCCTTTGTGTAAAGCCAAGCTTTAGATAATGTGATTTTTCATGCCGTGCGATGATGCAAAAAATGCTCAATTTCCCCATCAACACAGTCAGTGTTGATGGGAGAAATCAAGCAATTTTTGCATCATGGCACGGCATGAAAAATCACATTATCTAAAGCTTGGCTTTACACAAAGGCCTCATGCACACAGTCATTTTCAGGCATAAAATAATATATGCCTGGGGAGCCGTACAATGTATTTTCCCAAACGTGAAACCTCTGAGCCCTACACTTTTTTTGGGTGAATGGGTAGGGGTACAATGTACCCCTCCGGTCTTCTTTCTATGGTCTCCTTCTTCTTCTTCCGCTGCTGCTCCTGCTGCCCCCAATGTACCCCATACTCATTCAAATAGGGGGGGGGCAGGATCTTGTTAAAGGGGGCTTCAGGATTCTGAATTTGGATCCTGCCCACAGACCCACACAACCACCAGTCAGGGTTGTGAGGAAGAGGCCCTTGTCCCCATCAACATGGGAACAAAGTGCATTGGGGTAGGGGGGGCAGAGCACTTGCTCGTCCCCCCCCCCCTCTTTTCCTAACCTGCATGCTCAGATAAGGGTCTGGTATGGATTTTGGGGGGACTCCACAACGTTTTTTTTTTTTTTCAATTTTGGCGTGGGGTCTCCCCTCAAGATTCATACCAGACTCAAAGGGCTTGGTATAGTTGGATCAAAGTCGGATCCCATTCATTGAAGTTGCATGGAAGTCGGACATTAAGTCGCAGGGCAAAGTCAGATCTGAAGTCATACGACTTTCGTGTCGGATCAGTGTGAACATAGCCTAAATCAGAGACAGCGTGATTTGCAGTAACTATTGGCCTGAATTTGTAAGTCATTTTTATGTGTGCACACATGTTATATCTACTTAAAGCAGAAAACCAAATACCAAGATAAAGAAGAATAGCTCATTAAAGATAAGAGATTTCACACACAGTCATTTTTTCTGCAGCTAGACATTCTAAGGTAGGCCATAGACAGTGCAAACTTCACACGATTCTTCCATAAACACAGACAGTGCTGACAGGGGAATCCCACTTGCCGAGACAATGTATTCTCCTGGCGGGAGAAGCCTATAGCAACCGTTAGTGATATTTGCAAGGAAATCCAGCAGGCTGGTTGTACTCAAGTTGATTAATCAGCTTGGTACATTCAGCCTGTCCATACATGGTTCAAATCTTGGCCAGTTCCTGCTGAACCGGCCAAGATTGGAACTGTCTATGGCCGGCCTTAGCTGCTATTAAAGCCGCTAGCAAGAATTGTATGTAAAATCTGACAGGCTGGTTGAACCCAAGTTGACTAATCAATCAACTTGGGTACAATCAGCCTGCCTATACATGGTTCGAATGTCAGCTGCTCCCTGCTGAACAGGCCGAGATTCAAACCATCTATGGCCGGCTTAAAGCTGGAAATACACAGATTTTTTGGTATTCTGTATATTCCTGCATCCACCAAAGTAATATGGATGTAGGAATCTCCTTTGCTGTGTTATTGTATTCTGACAGTGGGGACTCCTCTGTCAGAATACTCAGATCAGTGCTGGATGAATGCAGGTTTTCCAACATGTCTGTTCAGTGGAAGCTAATTTAACAATGGGCTTCTGTCAAATCAGGAGAGCTACACACAGATCAAAATTCAGTCAGTCCCTGTCCCTGCTGAACTGGCCGAAATTTTCAATCTGTTTGTACCTAGCTTTAGTCCACTTCCTATAAGCCCAGGATGACCCCAGCCATGGACCCACCTTAGCCTGTGACTGGACAGTGGAAGGTAAAGCAGCACAGTGAAGAGGTCATCTCTCAGAGGTCATTACACAAACTTATTGGCTCCTTGTGCTGCTTCCTCCAACACCCCAGCCCTGCTGTACAGGGGGCTGCAAGAACCTGGCACCCAGTCAAACTTAGCTACTTAAATTGTTTGCATTCAAAAAATACATTGAATGACGTATTAATGATTAAAGAGCTGCATTCATTTGTATATTTTATATCTGCCTAGAGTTCAACTTTAAATATTACTGCAGTCATTTGTTTACCTAGGAACTGTGTCCTGTTACATTTTATGATGTAACACTAGTAGCAACGATCAACAGTTTGACCTAATGTGTACAATATTTACTTTATTTCATTACTATGTATGCTATTAGTCACATTCCTTTGGCTTGAATGCGCACGCTTTTCACTAAAGCTAAAACATTTCAGTGTTTTAGTTTCAGCATTCTTCTGGGTTTACTTTTGAAACATATAATAAAATATTACTGTATTACTGTACTAAGTGAAAGTTCACATGGACCTTGATACTCAAGGGCTTCCGGTATCTGCATGACTTCAAGTGGCATTCCACCTGGCCTTTAAATACTTATATAGAAGCAGGATGAGGACGGGGAAATGATGGTCCTGCAGCACAAGGCATTGCAGGTTATGTTTGGGGCATCACGTCATAGCAAAAAACAAAGTGAATGCTTTGCTAAATGCTACTAAGTAACCAACCTCCTTTAGTGCCCATTCACACTACCGCGACTGGTCAGCCTGACAAGTTGTGGTTCATGCAGTGCTACGGGAACCGTTGTAATAGGAGCGACTCAAGTCGCTCCGACTTAGAAAGTAGTTCCTGTACTACTTCGGGGCGACATCGGAGCGACTTGCATTGACATTCATTATATGAAGTGCGTGCAAGTCGCGCCTGAAGTCGCGGTGCACGCGACTTCACAGGTCGCCCACGAAGTCGTGCCGCGGTAGTGTTAACTGGCACTTAAAGAGACCCTGTCATGATAGCAATTTATAAATACCTTAATGGTGATCTCAGCATAGAAAAAAAGCTATTCAGTCGCAAGGATTGCATGAGGACATGCAATGCGATTAGAGGAGAAGCGTTTTGACCTCAGGCAACATGGGGGGTTCTTTACTGTTAGGGCTACAAGAGTGTGGAATTCTCTACCGCAAGAGGTGGTTTCTGCGGGAAGTATGGCTACTTTCAAAAGACTCTTGGACGTACATCTCAAGGATCAGAACATTCAGGGGTATGAGAGATGATTACGGCCACGCGCACCTACACAGGTTGAATTGGATGGACTATTGTCTTTATTCAACCTCAACTACTATGTAACAGAAAAAAATGAAGGTTAAAGCACAATAAATATCTTAAATGCTTGCTTTCTTTGTTTTTTTTTTTCAATGCAATAGTTTTAATAATTTGCAATGCCTTTGCTAGAAAATTTGACTACTCTAGGCAGAATCATACTTTTCCTAGCACTACCCCCTCCCTCTTTGCACATCATAGCCCTCTGTTCTTCTGGGAGTGTCTAATTACTCTTTATATTGGCCCAGCTCCTCCAACCCTCCATGTATAATCTTTATGTATCCTTTAGGGGAAGATCAAAGTGGAATACTATAGTGCAGTCATTCTCAACCAGGGTTATGTGGAATCCTAGGGTTCCTCCACAGGTTGTTATAGGTTCCTTTAGCTGTGACAGATTATTATTGTTATTATACAGGATTTAAATATGCTTATATAAGGGCAGGCAATACAATTACAATACAATTTAATACAGTAGGATCATAGGCGTGCGCAGGTGTGCTTGAGCACACCCTAATCACTACGTGCAGTGCTAATTCTCCTACTGCCCAGGTTTCCCCTCGTGCTGGCCCCGACGCCCTGCTGGCTTCCCTCTTCTCCTCTCCCCCAGCTGTTGGGGGGGGGGGGGTCAGAAAAGAGAGTGTAGGTAATTTACCAGCCCCTTCCTTTTCTAAATGAACACAGTGAATACATTCACTTACTGTGTCCCTTCATAACTGAAGCATAATAAACTATGTTTACTATGCTTCAGTTTGTGAACGAGCAGGAAGCCGCTTAGCACAGAGCACTTCCTATTTATTCACTGCCCAGTGCAGCTTAGGCTGCAGAGAAAGGCATGTGTGTTTGAGCTCTGGGGTGCACACCCTAATGCAATAAGCTATGCACATCCATGAGTAGGATCAGAGGGTCCTGCTCTTTAGAGCTTACAATCTAAGAGGAAGGGTCAAGAGATACAAAGGGTAATAACTGTGGGGGATGAGCTGATGGAGAAAATAAAAGTACAGTTGATAGGTGGAGGCAGGGTAGGCCTCTCTGAAGAGAAAGGTTTTCAGGTATTGTCTAAAATGGACAGAGTAGTTGATAGTCAGAAAGATTGGGGTAGGAAGTTCCAGAGGATGGGAGAGGCTCTGGAGAGGTCCTGGGGGAGCATGGGAGGAGGAGACAAGGGAGCTAGAGAGCAGGAGGTCTTGGAAGGAACAAAGAGAACAATTTGGTTGGTATTTTGAGACAAGGTTAATGATGTAGCTGGGGGCCTGAGTTGTGGATGGCCTTATAAGTTTTTAGTATTTTAAATTTAATTCAGTGGGTGAGGAGAAGCCAGTGGAGGGATTGGCAGACAGGGTTGGCAGACACAGAGCAGCTGGTAAGGTGGATGAGTCTGGAGGCAGCATTCATGATGGATTGAAGGGGGGATAGCCTATGTAAAGGTAAGCCAATGAGGAAGAAGTTGCAGTAGTCGAGGTGAGAGATGACAGGGAGTAAATTAGAAGTTTTGTGGTGTTATTGGTTAGGAAGGGAGAATTTATAAATGTTGCGGGCAAGTGCCAAAAAGGGGCGGAGCATAGGTGACCTTAAAATGATGCCTCCCCTGAAAAAAGTTCTGTGGACGCCCATGATAACATCAAGCACCTTGGCATATGGGGACGGGTTGATAATTGAGCCATCGATCTTGACACAGAAGTAAGAAAAAAAACAGACAGAATAAATATTATGAGCTTGGTTTTAGATAGACTGAGCTGAGATTGAGGAAGTGGTGTGACGTCCAGTCTAATATGTCTATTAGTAAATTAGTGGTGCGTGAGGAGACTGATGAAGTGAGCTGAGGGGTAGAGAGATAGATTTGGGTGTCATCAGTGTAGAAATGGTATTGAAAGCCATGGGAGGCTGTCAGCTGACCCAGGGAGGCAGTGTAGACCAAGAATAGGAGAGGTCCGAAAACAGAACCTTGGGTGACTACCCATTTGATTGTTCCTGCATAGTTTCAGGGTCAACACCACTTGGCAGAGGCGGGCACCAATGATTGTTTTATCTATCTGTAAGGGTGGAATTCTGATCCCCATTGTAAGAAAGGCACTCTTTCTACTGACCACCAATGCAGGAGCAGTTTTGCTTTTGACCACCAATGAATTGTTTTTAGCAGGGAATCCCTGAGACTTGCAAATTAATTCAGGGGTTCCCCAGGTTGAGAAGGCTGAAAGAGAGTATCACTTGGGTGACAGCTGTAAAGCTAACATCATATCCAAGATGGTGGTGCCCAACACCACTCTCAAGCCTTTTTGGTGTCTAAGCAAGGGAAGCTTTTACAGGTAAATAACACTCTTAAAATATGCTTTGCTATGCTACACCTAAGTAGGTTTTAGTAATGTGCTTTATTGCCCATTTTATAGGCTATGTAAATGATGATTGTTTTCTACAGCATTGGAATTGGGAAGTTTGTTTGTTAACAGTTTGTCCAGTCTGTACTGAAGTTCTGGTTTTGACCTATGCTGCCAAGTTCCACTACTCTTTTGAGTCTTCTATTTCTGAAGTACTCTAGTCGTAAAATCTCCCCGCAAACATTTGTCACGCAGATCCCCCTTTGGAGTATTAAAGGTACCAATAGGCATAAGTTGACAGTCTACTGATTTGGCCATTTTCATCAAATCTGATAAAGATCTTAAGGTGCCCATAGACACTAGATGACGGTTTACTGATCTAGTCTTTTTTAGCCCGGTTAGGTATTATGTGTCAGCGCTGGATGAGTTATCCTAGTAAACAAAATTATTGGACAAATTAGGCTAGAAAACCTTATTATTTCTGTTGTTATTCATACATGGGTCCCCCTCTGCTCTCCCTTTCCCTTTACAGAAGTGCTCATTCAACTAGAGCTCCCATGGGTTGTGCACTTTTGATGCAGTTACACTTAGATTGTAATTCTCCTGTACAAGTCTTATGGCCGGAATACACAATAAGAAAATCGGCCGAAAATTTCCGTTCAACGAAGGATCGGCCGATATTCTACTCGTTAATGCCCAGCCATCAGTGACCGATATTGTGAACGGAAAATCCCGTTATCGTCTCGTTTGCGAACGAACGATATTCTATACGTTGGTGTTAAGGTCGTTCATTTAAAATCTGTAGAACATCATCACGCATGCACTGTTTCGATGGTCAGCGGTCAAACGGTCGGGCGATATTCGGCCTGTGTATGTTGGCAACGTTTTCGACCAAGGAACACTTTTTCATAAGTCGGTGGTTGAATGATCGGGCGATATTCGGCCCGTGTATTCCAGCCATTACACTCATCTGTCCCTGAGATATATCTCATTCTACAGCCACTTGTCAAACTCTTGCCTGGCCAGGCAAATGTATGCGCTCTGCACTCCTATTTACTCCAATAGAGCTATTGAGTATGAGCAAGTACTCTGGACTCACTTTTCATAGGAAGGAATGAGAGTGCAGAGCACATGTGTGGGTTCCACACATATTGATAAGTGGCTGTGCACCGTTTTAATCACCACCTAAGTGCAAACACATACAGTACAAATAGTGGAGTAGCCTTTGTTATGTAACAAAGTCTCTCATGGTCTGTAGTATGCAGCTGTGATCAAATGGTGATCATCCCCCATCATTTCCAATTCATATGGTGAGAAGAGAAAATGGGAGAGGCATTTTCATGAGTCACTGCTGGTCAGACAGGAAGTAAAGGAGGTCCCTCTGAGCAACACCACTTTAAATAGCAGGATCATTGTGAAGAATGCCTCCTGCTTCCAACCAGCATGTGAATTGAGCAACACCCAGCGTTATGTGAAAGAGGGTCCCATAAGCCACTTGTCCTACACCTAGTATATATTGGTCCCTATATTCCATAGGGCCCTTGTGCTGCTGCATGGTCTGCACAAATGATTTGTCCATCCCTGATCATCATGAAGGTCACCTCCTGCTTCTAACCTGCATGTGAATTGAGCAATGCCCAGTTTTATGTGAAGGAAGATAGGGGGTCCCATAAGCCACCTGTCCCCCCATCTAGTATACCTGGGCCCCTATATTCCAAAGAGCCCTTTTGCTGCTTCATGGTCTACATAAATGGTGTGTCCATCCCTGATCATCATGAAGTTCACCTCCTGCTTCTAACCTGCATGTGAATTGAGCAATGCCCAGTTTTATGTGAAGGAAGATAGGGGGTCCCATAAGCCGTCTGTCCCCCCATCTAGTATATATGGGCCCCTATATTCCAAAGAGCCCTTGTGCTGCTGTATGGTCTGCATTAATGGTCTGTCCATCCCTGAACTTCATGAAGGACATCTCTTGCTTCTAACCTGCATGTGAATTGAGCAATACCCAGTGGTATGTGAAAGAGGAAGAGGGTTCCATAGGCTGCCTGTCCCCCATATATTATACATGGGCCCCTATATCCCAAAGAGCCCTGGTGGTGCTGCATGGTCTGCACAAATGGTATGTCCACCCCTGGTCATCATGAAAGTCACCTCCTGCTTCTAACCTGCATGTGAGGTAAGCATTGTCCAGCTTTATATGTAAAAGGTAGGGAGTCTCATCGGCCACCCATTCCTCAACTAGTATAAATATGTATATACAGTATGGTTCAGAGGGCCCTTGTTGTACTGCTGCGTGGTCTGCACAAATCTTCCTCATTGTGAAGAACTCTTCCTGCTTCTAACCTGAGCATGAAGTGAGCAATGTCCAGCTTCATATGAAAAAAGGAGGTCCCATCCAACACCTGTCCCCCATGTAGTATAAATGGGCCCCTATGTCCCAGAGGGCCCTTGAGCTGCTACATGGTCTGCACAAATGTTATGCCCATCCCTGCTCATTGTGACGGATGCCTCCCGCTTCTAACCAGCATGTGAAGTGAGCAATGTTCAGTGTTATGTGAAAGAGGAAGGGGGTCCCATCAGCCGCCTGTGCGAATCTAGTATACATGGGCCCTATATCCTAGACGGCCCTTTTGTAGATACATGGTCTACTCTACACAAATGGTATGTTTACCCTTATTTATCATAAAAGATGTCTTCTGCATCTAACCTGCTTGTCAATGAGCAATAGCCCACTTTATATGAAAGAGGACCCATCAGTTGCCTGTGCCCAACTTGTATAAACTGGCACCTATATCCTGGCATACCATTTTGTAGTTGCACAAATGTATACCCATCTTTACCAGGCAGGGCCAAGACAAGGGGTGGGCAGGAGGGGTAGCGGCTGCCCTGGACACTGTGGTATAATTTGAGCTGGGGGGGCACCACCACAAAGCAATGGGGGGAGGGGTGTCAGCGGGTAAGAATTTTTCTAGTAGGGGAAATTTGGGGAGGTGTGCTAGGATTGATGCTTTAGGGGATATGTGTTGGGAGGGGGATGGGTGACGAGGATTTGTGATTGGAGGGGGCATTTGTGCTAGAAAAGGTAATATGGTAGGGGGGGGATTTGTGGTGAGATCAGACATTTTTGTGAGGGGGGATTTATGCTAGTATGGATGATTGGGGGGTTTATGTGCTAGGAGGGGATATTTGGAGTGGGGGGATTTGTGCTCGAATAAATGTGAGGGGTAGATGATTTGTGATAGGAGGGAAAGATTTTTTATTTTTTCTTGGGGGGGGGGGGGGTGTGCTGGAGGCATATGGGAAGAGAGAGGATTTAAACTGGGAGGGAAAGGGGGGGGGCAAAGATTTGTGCCAGGAGGGGGATCTCAGCAGGGGGGTGTACTTGCACTGGGGGAAAGGGGGTATTTATGCTTAAGGGGGAGCATGCAGATTAGTGCTCAATTCTTTTTTTCTCTTTGGGGGGGGGGGGGGGGATTTTTGCTGACACAATCATACATTTTGGCATGTTCGTCCTGGGCTCTAGATAACCTTGTCCTGGCATTACCAGGAAGTATGTCTTCTGCAACATCCGCTTTATATGAAAGAGAAAAGGGGTCCCGTCAGCGCCCCATATATCCCAGAACCCCCTGTGCTACTTATCACCTTCTCTCTAAAGCTGGCCATACAGGTGGTGCCTTCTCCTGCCCCTAGGTTCCCCCATGTAGAAAGTCCTTAGATTCCCCCATGCAGAAAGCCCTTAGATTCCCCCATGCAGAAAGCCCTTAGATTCCCCCATGCAGAAAGCCACATAGGTTCCCCCATACAGAAAGCCCCATAGGTTCCCCCATACAGAAAGCCCCATAGGTTCCCCCATACAGAAAGCCCCATAGGTTCCCCCATGCAGAAAGCCCCATAGGTTCCCCCATGCAGAAAGCCCCTAGGTTCCCCCATGCAGAAAGCCCCATAGGTTCCCCCATGCAGAAAGCCCCATAGGTTCCCCCATGTAGAAAGCCCCTAGGTTCCCCCATAGGAAGCCCCTAGGTTCCCCCATACAGAAAGCCCCATAGGTTCCCCCATGCAGAAAGCCCCATAGGTTCCCCCATGCAGAAAGCCCCATAGGTTCCCCCATGCAGAAAGCCCCATAGGTTCCCCCATGCAGAAAGCCCCATAGGTTCCCCCATGTAGAAAGCCCCTAGGTTCCCCCATAGGAAGCCCCTAGGTTCCCCCATACAGAAAGCCCCATAGGTTCCCCCATGCAGAAAGCCCCTAGGTTCCCCCATGCAGAAAGCCCCTAGGTTCCCCCATGTAGAAAGCCCCTAGAAAGCCCCATAGGTTCCCCCATGTAGAAAGCCCCTAGGTTCCCCCATGTAGAAAGCCCCTAGGAAGCCCCATAGGTTCCCCCATGCAGAAAGCCCCATAGGTTCCCCCATGTAGAAAGCCCCATAGGTTCCCCCATGTGCCTGCGCTGCTGACTTTTTCCCGACTCCTCAATGGAAATGTGTGTGGGGTGGTATGGGCTGGAATTTGGGGTGATCAGAGCCATGTATGACCAATATAGAGGTAAAGGTGGTCCAGCATTCACCTAGAGTTGCCCCCCCCATTGATTGTATATAATGGAGGTGAGGTGTGAAGAGGTATACATGATGTGTGAGGAGTAGTGACGTCACACAGTGGGGCTCACACATACATAGCCTTCCATTGGTGGCTGTGCTCCCCTCCCCCTCAGTGTGTGCATTGTGCAGGAGGAGATAGCCCCCCCTCTGGTCGGTGCTCTCAGTGTGTGTGGTGGGGGAAGGAAGGAAGGATCCTCCATCTCTCTCTGGTCGGTGTTCTTTCTCTCTATCAGTGTGTGAGTGTGTGGGGTGGGGGAAGGAAGAATCCTCCAGCATCTGGTCGCCCTCCTCCTCCTCCCTCCTCTGTGGGTGCAGGCAGTGTGTCAGCTCGCTATGTCGGATGACGATTCCAGGGCCAGCTCCTCTTCATCCACCTCCTCCTCCTCCACCAACAACAACAACAACCAGCAGCACATAGACCGGGACCTCTCCAACAACCACCCCAGGAAGAAGGACACCAAAGTCAGCATGAGCAAGAACTCCAAACTCCTCTCCACCAGCGCCAAGAGGTACCTACCTACCGTCACCCCCCTCCCCCCAATAGTATCTCCCGGTATATATGTGGGTGAGGAAGTGTCAGCGCTGGCAGGATCCACCATCACCCCCAGCATAGGGGTGCCAGGCCTGGCACAGGTTACCCCGGCTCTGTGTGTGGCCTGCTGGAGACAAAGGCTGGGCTCTACACCGGACATGGGGGACAACAATGGGCTCAGACCCAACCAGCCGCTCTTCCCCTTTAAGTCTGCTCCGTCATGGCCGCCGCCGGCACCCCCTTCCCTCACTGTCCGCTCAGGTTAACCCGTTCTCTCCCGCACCCCCACCGTGCGGCAACGAAAGGGTGCCATGGCTCGACGCTCATTTGCATTGTAGGGCGCCGCCCACCGACTCTCATTTACATGTTAGCTTTTCGGGGTCCCCGTGCAGTGAGATGGGGAGGCAGAGCGGGCCGGGAGCGGGGACGGTGTGTGTGACCGGAGCCGCCGCCATGTTCTGCCCCTCAGGGGGTCAGGAGTGGGGGCAGGGAGGGGAGAGTCCTTATGTGCTACTGAGGGGACAATATAGGGAAGGGTCCCTTTGTGAGGATACTGAGGGGACAGTGTGGGGGAGACTCCTCAGGGGTGGTGAGGGGACAATTTTTTTTTTTTAAGGGGAGAGTCCCTGTGTGGCCCTGAGGGGACAATGGTGGGGGAGGGGAGCAGTGCTGAGGGGACAATGATGGGGGAGGGGAGCAGTGCTGAGGGGACAATGATGGGGGAGGGGACAGTGATGGGGGAGGGGACAGTGATGGGGGAGGGGGAGCAGTGCTGAGGTGACAGTGATGGGGGAGCAGTGCTGAGGGGACAGTGTGCTGAGGTGGGAGAGTCCCTGTGCGGTGCTGAGGGGACAGTGTGAGGGGGGGAGAGTCCCTGTGCAGTGCTGAGGGGACAGTGTGCTGAGGTGGGAGAGTCCCTGTGCGGTGCTGAGGGGACAGTGTGAGGGGGAGAGTCCCTGTGCGGTCCTGAGGGGACAGTGTGAGGGGGGGAGAGTCCCTGTGCGGTGCTGAGGGGGAGATTCCCTATGCGGTGCTGAGGGGACAGTGTAAAGGGGAGATTCCCTGTGCGTTGCTGAGGGGACAGTGTGAGGGGGAGAAGAGTCCCTGTGCGGTGCTGAGGGGACAGTGTGAGGGGGAGATTCCCTATGCGGTGCTGAGGGGACAGTGTGAGGGGGAGATTCCCTATGTGGTGCTGAGGGGACAGTGTGAGGGGGAGATTCCCTGTGCGGTGCTGAGGGGACAGTGTGAGGGGGAGAGTCCCTGTGCGGTGCTGAGGGGACAGTGTGAGGGGGAGATTCCCTATGTGGTGCTGAGGGGACAGTGTGAGGGGGAGAGTCCCTGTGTGGTGCTGAGGGGACAGTGTAAGGGGGAGAGTCCCTGTGCGGTGCTGAGGGGACAGTGTGAGGGGGAGAAGAGTCCCTGTGCGGTGCTGAGGGGACAGTGTGAGGGGGAGATTCCCTATGTGGTGCTGAGGGGACAGTGTGAGGGGGAGATTCCCTGTGCGGTGCTGAGGGGACAGTGTGAGGGGGAGAGTCCCTGTGCGGTGCTGAGGGGACAGTGTGAGGGGGGGAGAGTCCCTGTGCAGTGCTGAGGGGACAGTGTGCTGAGGTGGGAGAGTCCCTGTGCGGTGCTGAGGGGACAGTGTGAGGGGGAGAGTCCCTGTGCGGTCCTGAGGGGACAGTGTGAGGGGGGGAGAGTCCCTGTGCGGTGCTGAGGGGGAGATTCCCTATGCGGTGCTGAGGGGACAGTGTAAAGGGGAGATTCCCTGTGCGTTGCTGAGGGGACAGTGTGAGGGGGAGAAGAGTCCCTGTGCGGTGCTGAGGGGACAGTGTGAGGGGGAGATTCCCTATGCGGTGCTGAGGGGACAGTGTGAGGGGGAGATTCCCTATGTGGTGCTGAGGGGACAGTGTGAGGGGGAGATTCCCTGTGCGGTGCTGAGGGGACAGTGTGAGGGGGAGAGTCCCTGTGCAGTGCTGAGGGGACAGTGTGAGGGGGAGATTCCCTATGTGGTGCTGAGGGGACAGTGTGAGGGGGAGAGTCCCTGTGTGGTGCTGAGGGGACAGTGTAAGGGGGAGAGTCCCTGTGCGGTGCTGAGGGGACAGTGTGAGGGGGAGAAGAGTCCCTGTGCGGTGCTGAGGGGACAGTGTGAGGGGGAGATTCCCTATGTGGTGCTGAGGGGACAGTGTGAGGGGGAGATTCCCTGTGCGGTGCTGAGGGGACAGTGTGAGGGGGAGAGTCCCTATGTGGTGCTGAGGGGACAGTGTGAGGGGGAGAGTCCCTGTGCGGTGCTGAGGGGACAGTGTAAGGGGGAGAGTCCCTGTGCGGTGCTGAGGGGACAGTGTGAGGGGGAGAGTCACTGTGGTGATACTGGAGGGGACATAGTGGGTGTCCCTGAACACATCACATATTAGGATAGGGACTGACCTTGATGTCCTCCTCCACCTTATGCCCAGAGTTAGGCACAAAGCACCAGATCTTTATTATATGAAGTAAAGTTGGAAGATGTGATGACTGAATATACACCCTATGATTGTGTCAGTATAAGTTAGGACAGTCCCCGTCCCATCCAGACATGGGTGTACAGGCTGATGGCCGCTTTCCTTGGTACCTTCATATATTTTTCTAAGCAGAATCTGGTTGCATATGGTTGGGTTTTTCAGGAGTTTGTATAACTAGAATAGCCCTTGTAGGCCTCATTCACATTGGCAGTGACAGGCGTGTTTTTTTAGGACATTTGTGAATTCCTAGATGGATATCAGGACTACAAATCATACAATTCACACCTTGTGCTCAGTGTGGCGGGGATAGGACTGTGTGGGTCCCGGGGCAGATAGGAGATGCTGAGAGCCGTTCACATATATGTGATGACAGACACCGCATGTGATTCGCAGCGCACTGCTCTGCACATCACATGCGATGTCTTCAGCCATACAGATTGTATGGCTGAATTTGCATCGCATTCAGACACAACTCGCACAGAACCCTTTTTGGGGTCCGCACCAGAATTGGATCGCTTGGGTGTTCACACCTATGCAATCCGATTCATGTCCAAACTCACAGTTTTCACTGCGATATGTGAGCTGATCTGGGGGTGTCGTTAACCTTGTATTGACACTCCCAGCGATTCGCATATGGCAGTGTGTACTGCCTGCGAGATGAATGCGATGCTCATGTCTAGAGCCAGTCTATGGGGGCGATGACATCAGGCACAGTCCATGCAGAAGACCGCTAGAGTTCAGGGGGGTAAGAGCAGCAGGGACTGGTCTTGCGCTTGGAAGATCGGTGGATTAGGTGGGTAAATCGCCACTCCCCTCACCCGTAGTGCGGTGCGGGCATAGCCCCACTGCATGCAAAAAATGTTCTTCTTCAAGCCCCAAAACAGTATATTTATATTGCAGCTTACCAATTGTTAGGTGTGATGGCTGCATCAGTTTACTTTAGACTTTTTCTTTCTTTCCGATATTTTCACTTGGTCAGTAAGGGCTCTTTCACACGGGCGATCCGATCAGATCCGCCTGTCAGTTTTTTAGGCGGATCTGATCGGATCCTCCATGCAGCTCTATGGGGCAGCGGGTGTCAGCGGAGACACCTCCGCTGACACCCGCTGCCATCCGCATCCGATCCTGTGCTTGAAATCTGGACAGATGGAAACCCTATTTTTCCATCCGTTCAGTAATCGGAGCGGATCGGATCTGATGAGAGTGGACAAGCGGTCCGCTCTCATCCGATCCCCCATAGAGGGCAGCGGGTGCTGAGACACCTCCCTCTCCGCTCTGCAAGCGGAGACGGAGTTGTCATCCGCCCGGCTCAGCGGGGATCGCGGATCGATCCCTGCTGAGCAACACGGATCCACCTACGGAGCGGACTGTGTGAAAGAGCCCTATGTCTGTTTTTCAACACACCAAGTTGTCCCGCAGATGTAGCTGTTGGAGGTTTGAGAAAAAAAATGTAACACTGACAGGGGTGCTTAAATTATCAGTTTTTATTAATTTATTTAAAACCTTTATCCCAACAGCGGAAAAACCTGTTGCAGTAGCTGCTTAAAAGCCAGTGCTGGCTGGAGTTCAACTTTAGTTTATTAGTTACTAAATCTGCTAGTTCATCTAACACCTCCCTTCCCCCAGACTGATAATGATGCTTTCCAAAGGTGTCTCTGTTGCTCTTTCAACCAGAGTGGAGACGCTCCTAATACAGGAGGTGTGTAATGGGCAGGCAGATCACCAGGTGAAAACAGTGGGGGGGGGCTAAAATAAGAAAACCAATGCAGCCACCACATCTAAGGATTGGTAAGCTGCAATATATTACACTTTTGGTTTAATACCACTGTAAAGTAAATGTAAATCCAGTCACTAAAATGTCTTCACTGTTTTAACATGTGAATGTGCTTTCTGTGTTTTCTTAATTTATCTTGAATATTCAGCTTGTGTTAAATATACTCCATGCTGGTCCCTGCTGTGAAGGTCCTTGTTTAGGCACTTCCTGGTTTGGGGTTTTGGAGAGACAATTGTGCTCCTGCTTTGTCACCTTGTCAAATGATTCCCTGGGTGATACTACAAGTGTTTGAGTTGACAAACCTTGAACAAGCTTGGTCCATTGTTGTCTGTATTAGGAGTCTGTTTCCCAGCAGTGATTAAAGCCGGCCAAACCCTGATTGAAATGTCTCTAGTGGAGTAGGAATCGGCTGAATTTCCATCCATGTATGGTGGTTCCCGTTCATGAGAAGTGTTAGTGGATCAACAGTTCATGAATTGGCTTGTCAGAAATTCCCTGCTCAATTGGTGCGATGGAGCCAATGGGCTGCAGTGCTGATCAGTGTATTCTGGTGGGAGAGTCCTGCTGTCAGAATACAAAGACACAGC
This sequence comes from Pelophylax lessonae, assembly GCF_965119305.1. Lineage (NCBI taxonomy): Eukaryota > Metazoa > Chordata > Amphibia > Anura > Ranidae > Pelophylax > Pelophylax lessonae. Next base: position 151,782,945 of record NC_138772.1, read on the forward strand.
GGGGAGGTTTCCCCACCCATCTTAAATGTGTGGAGGGGAAATCGGCTCAGTTTTGTTCATTCGGCTGGCTGGCTAAACAAAATAACTGAGTAACGTATGGCAAGCTTAGGAGTTAATGCTGAAACAAGTATCCATAGACAGGAGGTGGCTGGAAGTGGCTACAGGAGATCAGCAGCACTGAGATGAAAATAAACCGTATTTTACTAACAAAGAAAACATTATTGCTGATCGTGCACAGCGTTCTGGCAATCTAAATGTCTTCCCCTTGGAGTTTACATCTGCCTTAACGGATACATTGTCATGTGCAGTGATAGGAGCCGTCACATTCAGTGTAGAGGCAGAATTGTGTATTGTCTGCATTGCTGGCCTGCTATGGCATCATCTTCTCTCCTTTCTCACCAGGGATTTGATGTTGCTGCGCTGTGATAGCATGGGGCAGTATTGCCATGTTGATGATTAGGAGTGTGAAAATGATTGCAAATGGTATAATTTCAAATCATCATGTTGAATTTCTATAATTACCACCCAGGCTACAATTTTCCAGCTCATATAATGTGTGTTTTCAAATCTCACTTCTCCTTGCTTGTGTAAATAACGTTTTAGGTCTTTATACAGTTTAGACTATGCTTATAGCATTTATCAAAACGGCAGCAGTGGTGCATTGCAACCAATCAGCTTCTATCTTCATCTTGTTCAGTTAGGCTTTGAAAATGAAAGATAGAAGCTGGTTGGTTGCTGTGCATTGCTTCTCCAGATTCTGACTGCACTAATTTTAATAAATATCCCTCACAGAATTTAAATGTTGTGTTTGTCTACCCAGTGGGGCAGGCGCGGCCACACATGGATTATAATTTTGTTGGTCTCTGCTGAACCAGCCAAAATTTGACCCATCTATGGCCAGCTTAAAGCGATATTAAAACCAAAAGTTTAATGTATTGCAGTTTACCGATCATTGGATGTGTTGGCTGCCTTCATTTTCTTTTGTTCCCTTTTTTCCCCTCTGTTTTTACCTGGTGATCTGGCCAGCAACACACCACCAGTATTTGTGTGCCCCCACTCCACTCTGAATGAATGAGCACCAGAGGCATAGCAGCATTGCTAGTCTTGAGGGGTGTCAGTATGAGGAATAGTGCCCCAAGGGCTAGATAAGGGTATGCAAATGGCCACTATTTTGGGAGCACTGTACTAGCAGATTTAAGCACACTAACAAATTGAAGTCAAACTCCAGCTCACACTTTATAATCAATTACAGTAAACCGTTTTATTTCCTTTTTTGGGATAAAAGTTTTACATATGTAAACAAAAATTGGTCATTGTAAGCACCTCTGTCAGTGTTAAATGGTTTGTCTTAAGCCTGTAAACTGAAAATTCTGCTAGAGGGCTTGTTCTTTTGAAAAACAGACTTGATGGCCAAATCAACAGATAATAGAAGAAAGAGAGCCTAAAAAAAAAAGGAAACGAATGCAGCCATCACATCTAAGAATGGGTAAGCTGCAATATAATAAATGTTTGCTTTTGGGTTTAATACTGCTTTACAGATCAAGTCCAGAAAAGTTAGGACTGTTGCAGGGACTATAGCCCTGCATTGGGCGGGAGGACATTGAAGGGCCTTTCACTGCCGTAGCGCAGGGGAACACCTTCTGCCAGGGGAGGATCAGGTAAACAGTGCGTTTCCTGTGCCCTAGACAAATGAGCAGCTACATCCTGTAGTGAGGGTACAGTCGCTACTCTACCAATGGGCACAAGGGTGCAAGTATAAAGGGAGTGCTAGAAGGGATAGGAACCTGGACCTATAATGGCTTACAGTCCCCCTTTTCTTTTTCGTTCATTGACTGACACAGTTTTTCATCTTTTTGACCATATTTTTACACTGTCCCCTACAGGAGTAGGACACTAGGAAGAGAAAAGGCTTGAACACGCCTATGAGGCAGTCCCTGGGTGTATACTCCCACTTCCTGCTATAGGTATTCATTTTTTTTCTGCCTAGTCAGGAGAAAGGACCTAGTTCCTTGCTGGGATCCCTGGTCCTGGCAATTTTTTTTTTTTTTACATGGAATTTTTTCCTCTTTATTATTTTGTTTCTGTGAGAGCTACAATGAAGTGCTTGACTGGGTGACAAACTGGATAATATAGATCCTTAGTGTCTACCCTGCCAGTGAGCATGTGCAGACCACAGCTCCACTCTAGGTTGGCCGCGACATAGCCCCACTGGACGGGGGCTGGCCTGGGAGTTAAACGTCTCGCGAGGGTGCATACGAACTGGCTTCGGCCTGAGTCACAGCGCTTCCTTCTGGCCGACAGCACCCACATTACGATGGAGCGCTGTCCTGTCCGGAGCGGTGCCCACCCTGTTCCTGGTGTGGTAGGTAGCTGCCCCCCCTACCCCTGGAATGGTCTGACCCCTGGGTTCCCATCCCCCCCGCCCCCCTCTAAAATATGGTCACTGTGGGTCTTTGAGCCCCCCCTCCCCTCCCTGGGTGAGGGTATGAGCTGGCTGTTGCCACATGCTCTCAAGGGGGGCTGGTTAAATTTGCTGCCGAGTCCTGACCTTGGGCACAACATGGGGTTGAGCAGGGTTCCCTTCCACCCTGGGGGTTGGTGACTAGGGCAGGGATCTCCTCTGGGCTGCCTGCGGTGATGTTAGGCTGGGGGAGCGGATGTTTTAACATCTACAGGTACGCGCCTCACGTGGCCAGATCCGGCTAAAAATTTAGGCCGTTGCCTACTCGCTGAAAACTATGTGAGGCGGCCCCTGTGAGGGTGGCTGATGCCACTGCCTCCCGTTTGGGCATCCGCCTGCCCCTAGGTGGTCAACTCAGCTGGGGTTCACGTTCTTGCGGCTGAGCGCCTTCAAAAATTTAGGCTGCGGCCTACTAGGCCAAGTGTCTGAATCTGGCTCTGCCGTTGGGAGGCAGCCTCACTGTGTGTAGCTGAAGCCCCCACTCTTTTGGGCACCAGCTAGGCTGAGGATCCGTGCGATTGCGACTGGGCCTCCACAAAAATTTAGGCTGCGGCTTGCAGCCTGCTAGACCATGTGTTTAGCTTGGCACCTCCCTTGGGAAGGGGTAGTGCTGTGGGGGCACTTCATTTTTTTAATGACAGCCTTGCTGCCATTATTGTGTGGTACACCTGCCCTCTTTTAGTGAGGGCAGAGGAGAACCCCCAATGGGACTTTTAAGGTCTTAGACAATCATTTGCTGCTAAAATAGCAGAGATAAAAAAGGTATGCGGTCTTAACCATTAACTCCCTATTTCTCCAACCAATCCCTTTCTTTTAGTGAGGGTACCCTGCCCTTGCTTCCGCGTCACCGCGGACGGCCCCCTTTTAAGGGGGCTTTGTCCTCTATGGAGGGCTCGGAGGGAGACCCCCCCCTTGTTTTTTTGTTGGGTCTGATAGGTGGCCAGTGTCCCCTTTGTGGGATCGCAGTCGGCGGCCTCCCCTGATTGTTTTTCGGGATGACCTTAGTATATAGTGACCCTACTGGGTCTGCGTCCATGCATCTGGAGGGCTCAGATAGTGAGGATAATTCCTCTGCTCCTCTAGCCATGCTTAATCACTTGCCTACCGGGCACTTTCACCCCCTTGCTGCCCAGGCCAATTTTCAGCTTTCAGCGCTCTCACGCTTTGAATGACAATTGCGCGGTCATGCTACACTGTACCCATATGACATTTTTATCATTTTTTTCACACAAATAGAGCTTTCTTTTGGTGGTATTTAATCACCTCTGGGTTTTTTATTTCTTACAAAAAAAAAAAGAAAAAAGACAAAATTTTGAAGAAAAAAAAGTTTTTCTTATTTTCTGCGAGTAAATTTTGAAAATAAATACATTTTTCTCCTTCACTTATGTGCGCTGATGAGGTGGCACTGATGGGCACTGATAGGCTGCACTGATGAGGTGGCACTTATGGGCACTGATGAGGTGGCACTGATATGGAGGTACTAATATGCCGCACTGAGAGGTGGCACTGAGAGGTGGCACTGCTGGGCACTGACGGGTCGCACTGAGCACTGATGGGCAGCACCATCAGTGCCCACACTCAGTGCCCATAGTGCTGCTAGTCAGTGCCCATCAGTGCCTAGATGAGCAGGCACTGACTGGCAGCACTATGGGCACTGATGGGGGGGCACTGATGGTGGGCACTTATTGTATTTTATTTACCTTTTTTTGTAATCAGGGCACTGGTGATCAGTGCCCTGATTACATGTCTCTGTGTTCCCTAATCGCTGTTCAGCTCTGCTCTTCCTCACACGCAGTCTCTGTTTACATATGAGATCATCTCTCAATGCATGGTCCGATCACGTGGTAAATGGCTGCTGTGATTGGCCATTTACCACGATCTGTGATTGGCTGTGTCCAAGGGACACGGCCAGTACAGATTTTCGACGATGCGCGCTCGCGGGGAGCCTGTCACTGGAAGGCCGTGTAAAGACGGCCTCCCGGAAATTTGAGCCCGCGCTGTAGCTGTACTTCGGCTATAGCGCGGGCGGCAACAAGTTAAATAAGCGCTGGTGGATGCACTGTTTGGGTCAGTGCGTGAAATTTTAAAAATGGAGGTTGCGGCTTATGCCGCGTCGGAGGCACCAGTTCCTTTTGGCACCCACAGGCCCCCCCCCCAAAGCAGCAAGGGTGTTCCTCTTTCCGCTCACCTTGACAACACCTGCATTTACAGGTGGAAGGTTCCATCTGTAGTGGACTCACTGGTTTCCAGGTCAAATTGAGCTACCTTAATTCCGGTTGAGGAGTCCCCGACCATTTACAGGTTAAGCTAATAAGAGGGGGGAGGCTCTGGCCTGCCATATGTGGCTGTGGCTGGTTCAGCGATGAGGCCGATAATTACTATTTCCCTGGTGTTGCAAACTCTGACCGAGTGGGCTAAGCTTTTACGTCAGGACCTGGAGGAGAAGCAGCTTCCCCCTGCCTTGGTGGAGCTGGCAGATCAGTTGGTCCAAGGGCTACAGTTTGTCCTAGACGCCTCTTTGGATGCTGCTCCTCTGCTTTCTAGACTGTCTCAGCAGTGGTCCTCTGGCTGAAATGCTGGTCTACGGACCAGGCTTCTAATGGGTCTTGTCTGATCTTCCATTTGTGGGGGGGATCTCCTGTTTGGAGCTTTCTTGGATGACATCATCAAGGGCCTCACAGGGGGAAAGTGTACTCTTCTTCGCAGGCTTCCAAGGGTAAAGAGTCCCGTCGCAGATGGGGACCCTCCTTTTCGGCTTAAAAGTGACTTTTTCGTTCCTCTCAAGACAAGGAATCCAAGCCATTTCGGGCCTTCGCTGGGGATTCCAAAAAGTTTTGGGTCGGGCAAACCACGAGCAGGTACTGCCAGACCTGTGGACAAAACTTCCTTCACATGTCTCTGCTGTTTACAAGAGCTGTGGACCGCTCTGCTTAAGGACAAGTGGGTCCACAAAGGCATTCCCTCCGGCTACAAGATCGAGTTTCGATCATATCCTCCGGATAGGTTCTTGCCTTCTAACCTGCACATATCCCCAGATAGCTTAAAGTATCTCTATGGGGCAGTGCAAGATTAGTTACTTCAAGGGGTGGTTGTTCTGGCTCCAAAGTCGGAATGTTTTCAACATATTTACAGTTCCCAGGAAGGAGGGCAAGGTACTCCCCAATACTGGACCTCAAGGCACTAAACCGCTTTGTGGGGGTACAGAAGTTTCGCATTGAGTCCATGCACACGGTGGTGGCATCCCTACACCAGGGGGATTTCCTCGCCTCCATCGACATCAAGCATGCCTACCTTTACATTCCAATATGTGTTGCCCATCAACGTTTCCTCCGCTTTGCCGTGGGCAAGGAGCATTATCAATTCTTGGCGTTACCCTTGGTCTCGCTTCGGCTCCTCGGGTCTTCAAGAAAGTGTTGGCCCCGGTTCTAGCATTACAGCATCAGCGGGGGATCGCAGTACTGGGGTACCTGGACAATCTGCTTTTACAAGTAGAGTCTTCGTCCGCCTTGTTGGACAACTTGGACATTACTCTGCAAACGCTGAGGGAGTTCGGTTGGATTCTGAATCTTCAGAAGTCTGCCTTGGTTCCATCCACAAGCCTAGTCTATTTGAGTCTGACTCTGAAATCGTCCTCAGCCAGAAAAAAGTTTAAAAGTTGCAGGAGGCAATTCGGCTTTTGCTGACCAGCAGACGGTCGTCTCTTTGGACTTGCATGCACCTGTTTGGGTGGGGAGGCGTCCTTGGCACAGATTGTGCTCAGGGGGTCTGGTCTCAGGAAGAGTCCAGATTACCAATCAATGTACTGGAGCTCCGAGCAATCAGATTTTTGTCTGGATCATTGGACAAATCGTCTCCAGGGGTGTCCAGTGCGGATTCAATCGAACATTGCCATGGCTGTGGTCTGTCAATCACAAAGGGGGCACAAGAAGTGTCCTTGCGGCTTGGGAAGTAGCCGGTATTCTAAGGTGGGCAGAAAGATTCATTCAGCCCTCTCTGTTGTGCACATTCCAAGGGTGGAAAATTGGCAAGTTGACTTTCTCAGTCGACAGGCGTTAGACCAGGGGGAATGGTCTCTTCATCCGGTGGTGTTTCCTCAGTTGTATCTCTGGTGAGTTAAACGTCTCGCGAGAATGCATAGCCCTGGTCACGATCCTGGCCATGACCTGAGTGGCAGCGTACCTCTGGCCAGCAGCATGCCTATGCCAAGATGGTGGGTGGTCTGTCTGGAGTGTTGCACACCCAGTTCCATTGTGTGGTAAGTAGTGTTCCCCCCCCCCCTCGATGGTCTTTCGGGGTGGACCTGGGCCCCTCCCTGGTATGGTCGGACCCCCCGGTTCCACACCCATCCCCCCAGCCCCTCCCAACAGTCACAGTGGGTCTTTTGACCCCCAACCACCCCCCCTACCCCCGGGTGAGGTGAGAGCTGGCCTTGCTACGGGGGGGGGGGGGGTTTGATGTGGTTGTTGCTGACCTGGTTGCACAACAGGGTACTTGGAGCGGGTTTTCTGCCTCCTGGGGGTTTTTGCAAATGTGGCAGGGATGTCCTTTGGGGTTTCTGCGGCACTTATTGGGCTGGGGGAGCAGATGTTTTTATCACCTGCGTTAAGCGCCTCATGTGGCCTGATCGGGCCGGAAATTTGGGCTGTGACTTTGCGGCCTACTCGCGGCTGACAGTCCAAGCTGTCTGAGTGACTGACCAGGCTGTCTGAGCAGCTGATCAAGCTGACAGAGCTGCCGTCAGGCGGCCGGATCAGGCCAAAAATTTAGGCTGCGGCTTTACGGCCTACTCACGGCTGAATGACCAAGCTGCTGATCAAGCTGAAAGAACTGTCGTCGGGCATGCGCCTCATGCGGCCGAATCAGACCAAAAATTTAGGCTGCAGCCTACCTTGTGGCCGATTGACCAACCTGTCCGAGTCCTGAGCTGCTGACACGCATTCAACCCCCCGACCCAGACTCAGACTAATAGACCCCAAAGGATGTCTATTTAGATGAAACGCGTCAGATCTACTGCAATTGCTGTGATTATTTTTATGTACTAGCGCTTTTCATCAGTCTTTCTGTAAGTGTGTTTTTACCCTTACTATGAAATGGTTTTACATGGGTACACACTATGTGAGTTTTCTATTTCATTGAGCTCCTCGTGGAAGAATTTCCTGTTGTAGTTACCAGCGGTTATCCTCCTCCTGAGTTTATATTCTGTGAATGATGAGTCTGGGTTGAAAGTATTATTTCCTGAAGGATTTGAGATATCTATAATACAGTGATATCTGCATTTCCCCTAAGCTTGAATGATCCAAAGAGTATATACTCTATTGGATCCAGGATATCTGGTAAGCCTTTGAGCTACCTGTTTCATCTGTGGTGGTCATAACTCAAGAGGTTTTTATCTGCACTTTGCACTTTTGTGGTGGATATATCACAAATTTCTCAAATGATGGACTATTTTTATTTAATTACATAGAATTTATGGTCACTTATGCACTTTATGTATTTGCATATTTTTGCTAAATTTTGCACATATATCTTCACTTTTAGATATTTTCTTGTAAAGAATATGTACTATTTTGCACTACATACATTTAAATTCATATGAGTTTGCACATTTTTTGTCTAGTTTTGCACATATATTTGCACTTTAAAGTGCAGGTATTGATTACACATAATATTTTGCACTATATGTGTTTAAATCCTATTATCAGCTCTGCATTATTTATATCCGTCTTGTCCTTTTACAAATTGTCATTTGTTTTTGCTGGCTGCTGACTATTAGTGTTGGCGCAGTATACATTTTCTATTTACATGCACATGAACTTTCTAATGGCATCCCAGTCTTCGTAGGGTTCAATATTGAGTTGGATCACCCTTTGCAGCTATAACAGCTTCAACTTTTCTGGGAAGGCAGGCCATAAGGTTTAGGAGTGTGTCTATGGGAATGTTTGACCATTCTTCTTGAAGCGCGTTTGTTAGTTCAGGCACTAACGGACGAAAAGGCCTGGCTCGCAATCTCTGCTCTAATTCATCCCAACAGTGTTCTGTTGGGTTGAGATCAGGGCTCTGTACAGGCCAGTCAAGTTCTTCCACCCCAAACTTGCTTATCCATGTCTTTATGGACCCTCTTCCTGACCAGAGCACTTTTTTCAATTTGGCACTACGCTGCTTTTAACTGGTAATTGCGCGATCATGCAACGCTGTACCCAAACAGTTTGCTTCCTTTTTTTCCCCACAAATAGAGCTTTTGGTGGTATTTGATCACCACTGGGATTTTTATTTTTTGCAATATAAACAAACCGCAATTTTCTTTTAAAAAAAAATATTTTCTACTTTTTGTTATAAAAAAATCCAATAAACTAATTTTTTGTCAAACATTTAGGCTAAAACGTATTCAGCCACATGTCTCGGGTAAAAAGAAATTCAAAAAGCGTATATATTTATTGGTTTGCGCAAAAGTTATAGCGTCTACAAAGTATGGGACATTTTCTTGAATTTACGCAGCTTTTAGTTTGACTGCCTATCTCATTTTAGGTGCTAAAATGTCAGGGCAGTACAACTACCCCCCCCCAAACTACACCTTTTTGGAAAGTAGACACCCCAAGGAATTTGCTGAGAGGCAGGTTGAGCCCATTGAATATTTCATTTTTTTTGTCGCAAGTGACTGAAATAAAAAAATGACACAAAGTTGTCAGTGAATAGATATATTTCTCACACATACCATGGGTATCTGTGGAATTGAACCCCAGAATACATTCTGCTGCTTTTCCTGAGTATGGGGATACCCCATGTGTGAGACTTTTTGGGAGCTTAGCCATATACAGGACCCTGAAAACCAATCCCCACCTTCAGAATTTCAAAGGGCGTAAATTGCTCATTTTACTTCATCACTACCTATCATGGTTTCGGAGGTCCTGAAATGTTAGCACAAAAACCCCCCAAATTACCCCATTTTGGAAAGTAGACACCCCAAGCTATTTGCTGAGAGGCATGGTGAGTCCATGGAATATTTTATATTTTGCCACACGTTTTGGGAACATTACACTTTATTTTTAACACAAAGTTGTCACTAAAAGATACACTGCTCACGCATGCCATGGGTATATGTGGAAAGACACCCCAAAATACATTCTGCTGCTTCTCTTGAGTACAGGGATACCCCATGTGTGAGCCTTTTAGGGAGCCTAGCTGTGTACGGGACCCCAAAAACCAATCACCGCCTTCAAGCTTTCTAAGCGTGTAAATTGCACATTTTACTTCCTCACTGCCTATCACAGTTTCAAGGGCCCTGAAATGTCAAGATGGCACAACCCCCCCCCCCCCCCCCAATGACCCTACTTTGGAAAGTTGACACTCCAAACTATTTTCTGAGAGGCATGTTAAGTTAATGGAACATTTTATATTTTGCCACACGTTTCGGAAAAATTACAAATATTTTTTTTTTTTTTTTACACAGAGTTGTCATTGAAATGATATATTGCTCACACATGCCATAGATATACGTGAAATTAAACCGCAAAATAAATTCTGCTGCTTCTCCTGAGTATGGAGATACCCCATGTGTGAGACCTTTTGGCAGTCTAGCCGCGTGCAGGACCCCAAAAACCAATCCCCGCCTTCAGGCTTTCCAAGGGAGTAAATTGTTGATTTCACTCCTCACTACCTATCACCGTTTCGGAGGCCATAAAATGACGAAATGGCACCAAACCCCCCCAAATGACCCCTTTTCAGAAAGTAGACATCCCAAGGTATTTGCTAAGAGGCATGGTGAGTATTTTGCAGCTCTTATTAATTTTGGAAAATAAATAAAGAAAAGAACATTTTTTTTTTCCGTTTTTTAATTTTCAAAACTTTGTGACAAAAAAGCAAGATCTGCAAAATACTCAACATGCCTCTCAACAAATAGCTCAGGGTGTCTACTTTCGGAAAAGGGGTCATTTGGGGGGGATGGGGGGTCTGTGCTATTTTGGCCTTTCATGGCCTCCGAAACTGTGATAGGTAGTGAGGAGTGAAATCAACAATTTACGCCCTTAGAAAGCCTGAAGGTGGTGAATGGTTTTCGGGGTCCTCTACACGTCTAGACTACCAAAAAGTATCACACATGGGGTATTCCCATACTCGGGAGAAGCAGCAGAATGTATTTTGGGGTGTAATTTCACATATACCTATGGCGTGTGTGAGCAATATAGCATTTAATTGACAACTTTGTGTAAAAAAAAAAAAAAAATAAAAAAAAAAAAAAATAATAATAATACTTCTGGAACTTGTGGCACAATATAAAATATTCCATGGACTCACCATGCCCCTCAGCAAATAGTTTGGAGTGTCTACTTTACAAAATGGGGTCATTTAGGGGATTTTGTGCTATCTTGACATTTCAGGGCCTCCAAAATTGTGATAGGCAGTGAGGAAGTAAAATGCACAATTTACACCCTTAGAAAACTTAAAGGCAGTGATTGGTTTTTGGGGTCCCGTACACAGCTAGGCTCCCAAAAAGTCTCACACATATGGTATCCCTGTACTCAGGAGAAGCAGTAGAATTTATTTTGGTGTGTCATTTCACATATACTCATGACATGTGTGAGCAACGTATCTTTTTAGTGACCACTTTGTGTTAAAAAAAAAGGAATTTTCCTAAAACTTGTGGCAAAATGTAAAATATTCCATGGACTCAACATGCCTTCCAGGAAATAGCTTGGAGTGTCTACTTTCCAAAAGGGGGTCATTTGGGGGGAGGGGGGGGGGGGTTGAACTGTCCTGGCATTTTATGCCAAATATTAGCTTATGCCATACATCACCCACTCTTCTAAACACTTGAAGACCAAGCCCTTTTTGATACTTTTTTGTTTACATGAAAAAATTACTTTTTGTGCTAGAAAATTACATTGTATATTTTTTGAAAGCAGAGGCCCTAGAGATTAAAATGGTGGGTGTTGCAATTTTTTTTTTTCCGCAGCGATTTTACAAATGCAATTTTGTGGGGGGGAAAAAACACTTTTTTTTAAAAGCACAAAAACACACTATATTGGCCAAATGTTTACTAACACATAAAAGATGATCTTATGCCGAGTACATAGATACCAAACATGACATGCTTTAAAATTTCAGCGGCGACAAACTAATTACATTTTTAAAAGCATTTAAGAGATTTTTCAGGTTACCACTTTAGATTTACAGAGGAGGTCTACTACTAGAATTACTGCCCTCGATCTGACGTTCGCAGTGATACCTCACATGCATGGTGCAAATGCTATTTACATATGATACAAGACCCATGCTTGCGAGCATAGGGGGACAAGAGTGCTTTAATTTATTTTTTTAAATAACTTATTTTGCTTTTTTAATTTATTTTTACACTGTCCTATCATTTTTTTTTTTTTAGTGTTCTACAGGGAATGTACACATCCCCTATGATAGCAATAGGTAGTGACAGGTACTTTTTTTTTTTTGGAAAATTTGGGGGTCTATTAGATTTTAGATCTCTCCTCTGCCCTTAAAGCATCTGACCACATCAAGAATGGTGTAATAAGATGTGTTCCCAATTTCCCAATAGCGTTTTTTATATCCAGGAAAACCGAAGTCGTGAAATGCTTGTAGCTTACGGTTTCTTAGGCCATAGAGTTGATTGGTGCCATTCTGGTCTCTGATCAGCTCTATTGCCAGCTGCATTCTTGGGTTCCCCAGTGGGACAGGACAGCCCGAGAAACCGTGGGGGGGGGGGGACATCCCCTCTAACTGCTTGTAAAAGCAGTCTAGCCGCTAATTAGCCACTAGGATTGCTTTTACATGAAAGCTGACTGCTGGCTAAAAAAAAATACCAAGATGATGCCTAAATCATCAATCAAATCTGAAGACATCATCCTTGAATGACCGCTCAAAGTCCAGTGACGTACCAGTATACCAGTACGTTACTGGTCCTTGTTGACCATATATTGTAAGGTTATTTTTTTTTTCATGCAGCCTATGGACTGAACGAAAAAAGAGAACCTAACAGATTCCTCCATTGACATCAATCGATCGATTGATTGGTTGTATGCCCACCATTGGAATACCGCCCTGCATCCACCCACTTCTAATGATGATCATACACTGTTCTTTTTTTTCCGTTCAGCCCATGGACAAGCGCAAATTAGGGTCACAAGTGACACTAATACAGTTATCAGTAGTTAGCTATATACTTTATATTAGTGCACAGTGTGATAGCGAGTGAAGGGGTTAACTGGGGGAGATCAAGGAGTTAAACCTTTATTAGGGGATAGATGGCGGGTGCCCTAAACCTATTTGGGCCTAGCGCAAATTAGGATCACAAGTGACACCAATACAGTGATCAGTAGTTGGCTATATACTTTATATTAGTGCACAGTGTGATAGGGAGTGAAGGGGTTAACTGGGGGAGATCAAGGAGTTAAACCTTTATTAGGGGATAGATAGCGGGTGCCCTAAACCTATTTAGGCCTAGCGCAAGTGCAATTTAGGGTCACAAGTGACACTAATACAGTGATCAGTAATAAACTGTATATAGTGTACACTGTAAGGGGTTAACTGGGGGGGGGGGTTGATCAAGGGGTTAAAAGTGTGCCTATGTGTGGTAGTGTTAGTGTAGTGCTTGGCGTACTCACTTTTAGGTGCTTCTTCTCCTGGAACCGAATGGGCTCCAGGAGGGAAGATTACATCACTTCCCCCTGCCTGTGTTTACATTACACAGCCTGGGGACATGATGCCATTGGCCAGAACCGATCACCAGAAATCATTGGTCTGCATCTGGTGACCGGTTCTGACCAAATCAGACCAGATTGGGTGCGCGGGAGCGCACCCTAGACTCGTGAATGCGCATCACCTAGTGCTACGTGACTTTGCGCAGCCGAGCCGCCCTGCCACAGTAATACTACGGTGGGCGGTTGGCAACTGGTTAATAGATTGGTCTGGCAAGAGCGAATTTTTTTTTTTTTTTTTCATGAATCCATGCTGATTACTACTAATGATACAGTTTTCATTACTAAAGTCTTGTATATAGTCCCTTATCATCCCCTGCAATATCTTACAGACTATTGATGTTAGGCTAACCGGCCTGTAGTTCCCAGGGATAAATCTCAGCCCTTTTTAACCAGTTGCTGACCACCCGCCACATATATACTGCAGCAGGCTGGCTCGGCTGCGCAAATCGGCATACCTGTACGGCGATCCGTGGTAGCGATCCTGGGTGTGTGCACGTGCCGCCGGCGGCACGCTCCCGCCCCCACTAGGCAGCGAGGATGCAGATCCACGGGACCGGTAGCACCGATTACTGCCAAGCACCCACGATTGCTCCCTGCTGAGAGAGAACACCGGTCAGCTTGTAAACACAGCCGACCGTTCTCTGAAATGATCACAGAGCGCCTGTGATCCTTCTATATAGGAACACAGGTCTCTGTGATCATTTCAGAAGTTCCTCCCTCCAGTTGGTAAACACTCCCCTAGGCTCACAGTTAACCCTTTGATCACCCCAGGGTTAACCCCTTCCCTGCCAGTGTCATTATTACAGTAACTGCATATTTTTAGCACTAATTAGTGTAGTAATGTCACTGGTCCCCCCAAAAAATGTCAGTTAGGGGTCTGATCTGTCCGCCACAATGTCACAGTCCTGCTAAAAATCGCAGATAGCTGCCTTTACTAGTAAAACAAAATAAAAAATAAAAATTACATAAATCTTTCCCCTAATTTGTAGATGCGATAACTTTTGCGCAAAATACGCTTTTTTGGGATTTTTTTTACCAAAAATATGTAGCAGAATACAAATTGGCCTAATAGAAGGAAAAAAAAAATATATATTATTTTTTTTTTTTTTTTGGGGAATGTTTTTTATATAGCAGAAAGTGAAAAATATTATTTTATTTTTTCAGAATTGTCGCTCTTTTTTTGTTTATAGCGCAAAAAAATAAAAATCACACAGGTGATCAAATATCACCAAGAGAAAGCTCTATTAGTGGGGAAAAAAAAGGACATAAACTTTTATTTAGGTACAGCGTTGCACGACCGCGCAATTGTCCGTTAAAGTAACGCAGTGCCGAATCGCAAAAAATTACCTGGTCTTTAAGGGGGCAAATCTTTCCAGTCCAGAACTGGTTAAATATTGATACCACGTTGGCTTTTTTCCAATCGGCTGCTAATATTCCCGTCAGTAGACTATCCATAAGAAACAACGGTCTGGCTATTAGCTGGCTGAATTCCTTAAGGCCCTGGTCGCGGTAACCTAATTTATGTTAAGTTTTTCAAGTCTGGTTCTGAGCCTGTCTTCTGTTTACCATGAGGGTGCTTCCTGTGACGTGTTATTAACTTTAACATTACAGTCTAGGTTACTGTATCCCCCCAATTATTTTGTGAAGACTGAGGAGAAAAATTTATTTGGCACCTTTGCCTTCTCTCTGTCCTTTGTAGTGAAATTCCCTTTGTCATCCTTTATGGGGCCAATGATGTGCTCTGGCCTCACTTTCTTACTATTTATATACTTAAAGGTTTTTTTTTTTTTTTTTTTTTTACTCTCTTCTGCTATGTGCCTTTCGTGTTCTATCTTAGCCGCCTTAAATGCACTCTTACATTTCTTATTGCATTCTTTGTTAGCTTGGAATGCTGCCAATGACCCTATGCTTTGTCGTTTTTGAAGGCCTTTCTTTAGTTTTTATATGCATTTTTACGTTGGAGTTTAGCCACCAACGGTTTTATTCCCTGTTGGAATGCAATGGCCAGTACCTTTATTTAGTATGTTCTTAAAGCACTCCCATTTTTCCTCCGTGCTCTTTGTGCCTAGGATTCTATTCCATTTTATATTGTCTAAAAAAAAAAGAGTGCAGTTTAGGGAAGTTGGCTCTTTTGAAATTCATTGTCCTTGTATTACCCTTGTGTTTCCTATTTCTATGATTTATACTGAAACGAATTGACCTATGGTCACTGTTTCCTAAGTTGCCCCGTATTTCTACATCCGTGATCAGGTCTGTATTGTTAGTAATCAGCAGTGTGTGTGTGTGTGTGTGTAAATATACAGTGGGTACGGAAAGTATTCAGACCCCCTTAAATTTTTCACTCTTTGTTATATTGCAGCCATTTGCTAAAATCATTTAGGTTCATTCTTTTTCCTCATGAATGTACACATAGCACCCCATACTGACAGAAAAACACAGAATTGTTGACATTGTTGCAGATTTATTAAAAAAGAAAAACTGAAATATCACATGGTCCTAAGTATTCAGACCCTTTGCTGTGACACTCATATATTTAACTCAGGTGCTTTCCATTTCTTCTGATCATCCTTGAGATGGTTCTACACCTTCATTTGAGTCCAGCTGTGTTTGATTATACTGATTGGACTTGATTAGGAAAGCCACACACCTGTCTATATAAGACCTTCCAGATCACAATGCAAATGAGAAACATGAGGTCAAAGGAACTGCCTGAAGAGCTCAGAGACAGAATTGTGGCAAGGCACAGATCTGGCCAAGGTTACAAAAAGATTTCTGCTGCACTTAAGGTTTCTAAGAGCACAGTGGCCTCCATAATCCTCAAATGGAAGACGTTTGGGGCGACCAGAACCCTTCCTAGAGCTGGCCGTTCGGCCAAACTAAGCTATCGGGGGAGAAGAGCCTTGGTGAGAGAGGTAAAGAAGAACCCAAAGATCACTGTGGCTGAGCTCCAGAGATGCAGTCAGGAGATGGGAGAAAGTTGTAGAAAGTCAACCATCACTGCAGCCCTCCACCAGTCGGGGCTTTATGGCAGAGTGGCCCGACGGAAGCCTCTCCTCAGTGTAAGACACATGAAAGCCCGCATGGAGTTTGCTAAAAAACACCTGAAGGACTCCAAGATGGTGAGAAATAAGATTCTCTGGTTTGATGAGACCAAAATAGAACTTTTTGGCCTTAATTCTAAGCGGTATGTGTGGAGAAAACCAGGCACTGCTCATCACCTGTCCAATACAGTCCCAACAGTGAAGCATGGTGGTGGCAGCATCATGCTGTGGGGGTGTTTTTCAGCTGCAGGGACAGGACGACTGGTTGCAATCGAGGGAAAGATGAATGCGGCCAAGTACAGGGATATCCTGGACAAAAACCTTCTCCAGAGTGCTCTGGACCTCAGACTGGGCTGAAGGTTTACCTTCCAACAAGACAATGACCCTAAGCACACAGCTAAAATAACGAAGGAGTGGCTTCACAACAACTCCGTGACTGTTCTTGAATGGCCCAGCCAGAGCCCTGACTTAAACCCAATTGAGCATCTCTGGAGAGACCTAAAAATGGCTGTCCACCAACGTTTACCATCCAACCTGACAGAACTGGAGAGGATCTGCAAGGAGGAATGGCAGAGGATCCCCAAATCCAGGTGTGAAAGACTTGTTGCATCTTTCCCAAAAAGACTCCTGGCTGTATTAGATCAAAAGGGGGCTTCTACTAAATACTGAGCAAAGGGTCTGAATACTTAGGACCATGTGATATTTCAGTTTTTCTTTTTTAATAAATCTGCAACAATGTCAACAATTCTGTGTTTTTCTGTCAGTATGGGGTGCTATGTGTACATTCATGAGGAAGAAGAATAACCTTAAATGATTTTAGCAAATGGCTGCAATATAACAAAGAGTGAAAAATTTAAGGGGGTCTGAATACTTTCCGTACCCACTGTATGTGTGTATATACAGTATCTCACAAAAATGAGTACACCCCTCACATTTTTGTAAATATTTTATTATATCTTTTCATGTGACAACACTGAAAATATGACACTTTGCTACAATGTATAAAGTAGTGAGTGTACAGCTTGAATAACAGTGTAAATTTGCTGTCCCCTCCAAATAACTCAACACACAGCCATTAATGTCTAAACCACTAGCAACAAAAGTGAGTAAACCCCTAAGTGACAATGTCCAAGTTGGGTCCAATTAGCCATTTTCCCTCCCCCCGTGTCATGTGACTCATCAGTGTTACAAGGTCTCAGGTGTGAATGGGAACAGATGAGTTAAATTTGGTGTTATCGCTCTCACTCTCTCATACTGGTCACTGGAAGCTCAACATGGCACCTCATGGCAAAAAACTCTGAGGATCTGAAAAAAGAATTGTTGCTCTACATAAAGATGGCCTAGGCTATAAGAAGATTGCCAAGACCCTGGAACTGAGCTGAAGAACGGTGGCCAAGACCATACAATGGTTTAACAGGACAGGTTCCACTCAGAACAGGCCTCGCCATGGTCGACAAAAGAAGTTGAGTGCATGTGCTCAGCGTCATATCCAGAGGTTGTCTTCGGAAAATAGATGTCTGAGTGCTTCCAGCATTGCTGCAGAGATTGAAGAGGTGGGGGGGTCAGCCTGTCAGTGCTCAGACCATACACCGTACACTGCATCAAATTGGTCTGCATGCCTTTCATCCCAGAAGGAAGTCCGCAAACAGTTTTCTGAAGACAAGCAGAATAAGGATATGGAGACCAAGATCAACTTGTTTGGTTCAGATGGCATCAAGCGAGTGTGGCGGCAACCAGGAGAGGAGTACAAAGACAAGTGTGTCTTGTCTACAGTCAAGCATGGTGGTGGGAGTGTCATGGTCTGGGGCTGCATGATTGCTGCTGGCACTGGGGAGCTACAGTTTGAGGGAACCATGAATGCCAACATGTACTGTGACATACTGAAGCAGAGCATGATTCTCTCCCTTTAGAGACTGGACTGCAGGGCAGTATGCCAACATAACAACCTCAAACACACCTCCAAGATGACCACTGCCTTGCTAAAGAAGCTGAGGGTTAAGTGATAACTAGCCAAGTATGTCTCCAGACCTAAACCCTATTGAGCATCTGTGTGGCATCCTCAAACTGAAGTTGGAGGAGCGCAGGGTCTCTAACATCCACCAGCTCCGTGATGTCGTCATGGAGGAGTGGAAGAGGACTCCAGTGGCAAACTGTGAAGCTCTGGTGAACTCCATGCCCAAGAGAGTTAAGGCAG
Source organism: Pelophylax lessonae (assembly GCF_965119305.1). NCBI lineage: Eukaryota > Metazoa > Chordata > Amphibia > Anura > Ranidae > Pelophylax > Pelophylax lessonae. The sequence goes on from NC_138772.1 coordinate 151,801,347, forward strand.
TGCTGAAAAATAATAGTGGCCACACAAAATATTGACACATTGGGCCTCATTTGGACATTTTAACTTAGGAGTGTACTCACTTTTGTTGCCAGCTGTTTAGACATTAAGGCCCCTTTCACGCTGTCAGTTTTTCAGGCGGTTTTGAACGGATGCCCCATGCATCTCTATGGGGCATCGGATGTCAGCAGAGACATTTCTGCTGACATCTGATCTGATCCTGTCCGTCAAATCCGGACGGATGGAAACCCTATTTTCCATACGTCTGGGGGATCGGATGAGAACAGACAGGCGGTCCGTTTCCATCTGATTCCCCCATAGAGAAGAGCGGGGACCTGACAGCTCTGTCTCCGCACACAGCGAGGAGACAGAGCTGCCATCCACCTGCTCAGCGGGGGATCGGCGGATCGATTCCCCGCTGACAAAAAACTGAGTCCGCCGACGGAGCAATAAGTGTGAAAAGGGCCTAATGGCTGTGTGTTGAGTTATTTTGAGGGGACAGCAAATTTACACTGTTATACAAGCTGTACACTCACTACTTTACATTGTAGCAAAGTGTCAATTCTTCAGTGTTGTCAAATGAAAAGATGCAATACAATATCTACAAAAATGTGAGGGGTGTACTCACTTCTGTGAGGCACTGTGTGTGTGTATGTATATATATATATGTGTGTGTGTGTGTGTGTGTGTGTATAAAAAGAGAAAAAATGAGAGTTTGATGGCCTACAAGGGACGCCTAAGCTGGATACAGTACATTGCATCCAAAAGAGCGCGGTTTGGCATCAAATCCTATATGCTCTGCGAGTCATCCACGGGGTACATCTGGAATTCGGTTATTTACACCGGTAAAGGCACAAAGTTCAACCCCAGGTACAGCGGCTATGGGATGGCCACATCATCTGTCCTTACACTTCTGGAGCCATTGCTGAACCAGGGATATTGTGTGACCACGGACAATTTCTACACGTCCCCGGAACTATGAGGTTTTGCTACAAAATAAAACTGACGCATATGGTACCGTTAGGCCTAACCGACGAGACATGCCATCTATGTTTGCCAAAAAAACCCTAAAAACCGGAGAAATAGTTGCCTGGCAGAAGGATAAGATGATGGCAATGCGATGGCGAGACAAGAAGGACATGTGTCTCATGAGCACTGTGCACAATACCTCCACTGCCATGGTCCACACAAAAAGTGGGAAAGATGTGCTGAAGCCGCAAGTTGTGATAGACTATAACAAAACCATGGGAGGTGTCGACAGAGCCGATCAGGCAATGACATTTTATCCGGCTATGGGCAAACAGCAAAAAAAAATATTATAAAAAAATATCTAGACATCTTCTGGAACAATGCCTTTGGAACGCATATATCCTGCACAGAGCAAAGAGTGACAAGCCTCTTGCTCATTCTGAGTTTGTCTGGAAGGTGGCTGAGCGGATTTTTGTCAAGCACCAGACGCCATCAGTAGTTGTAAATAGACCTGGACATCGCGCTGTTGACGTTGTCAACCCAGAACGCCTGACCGGTCGTCACTTTGCAGACTATATCCCGCCAACCGCAAAAAAGGCAGCACCTACCAGGATGTGCATAGTTTGCTGCTCAAAGAGAGATGGCAATGGAAAGAAAGTCAGAAAAGAAACTAGGTTCCACTGTCCTGATTGTGACATCAGACTTTGTGCAGTTCCATGTTTCAAAATTTGTCACACTCAGGATGTTTATTGAATTTTCTAAGGCTGGCCATACACTATACAATTTTCTTGTTCAACTTTCCTTTAGATTTACCAAAACCATGTAATATAGGGTCAAACCTAAACACTTTCAATTTGTATGCAATCAGGCAGGCCCTTGCACTGCATAGTTTAAGGTAAATCTAAAGGAAATTGAATAAGAAAATTGTATAGTGTATGGCCAGCCTTAGTTTGACAAATTTCATTATTTATCACATTACTGAATAAAATTATATTATTTATTAGCTTATAATTCATGATTTTGTGTTTCATCTGGGATGTCTACTAGAGTCTTGTTTAGTCAGGTTTAAGTCAGTAATTACTAAGAATTGTAGGCCTATAATACATAACACCAAATTTCCATGCAAAAAATTGTACCGCTTTTGGTACAAAATTCCAGACATAATCATACTGCCAGGGAGGTTAAAAAAAAAAGTCACTGAGCGGCGGAAAAAACTGAACGGACTGTGTGAAAGGACCCTAAGGGTCCTTTCACACGGCCGCTCCGCTGCTTAAGTCCGCTGCGGGACTTTTTTTTTTTTTTCACGGAGCGGATGACATTTGTGTCATCCGCTCCGTGTGCCCGCATATCATCCCATCCATTTGCGGATGATATGCGGACATAATGTAAGTATATGGCATTGCGGATGTCAGCGGATGACACCGCTGACATCCGATTTTCCTTCCTTTCCGTTTTTTACACGGATGAAAAAATAGGGTTCTGTTCCATTCGAAAAAACTGAACAGAACTGAAAGGAGGAAAATCGGATGTCAGCGGATGGTATTCCGTTGACATCCACAATGCCATTCACTTACATTATGTCCGCAAATCATCCGCAAACGGATGGGATGATTTGCGGACACACGGAGCTGCCGTGTGAAAGGACCCTTAAGCATATAAAAAAAGTCTGCTGTTGCATTTGTAAAAGTCTGTAAATTAATTAATTAATTAGATCCATCCACTAGAATTGCTGTACTATACATGGCTCGAAATTCAATCCTTGAGTGGCCCTGTCCGACAATGAAGGAACTAGGTGTCAATTGTAAGCTGAACATTGACTGAATCCAATTGGATGCAGTCACTGTTTTGGTAATCTGACAGCTGTGGATATTGGCAGCTGTTCAACCCATGGTCTGAACAAGAGATAATCAGGATGTGTGTGACTAACCTAAGGCTGGCCATACATACACCTTACAAATCTCGGCCAGTTCAGCAGGATTTGAACCATTAATGGGCAGGCTGAACCAAGTTAATCGATTTAATTAATTTAGGTACAACCAACCTGCCTGATTCTCTTGCAATTATGCCGCTAGCGATAATCATTGTCAGACAATTGCTCGGCACAGGGATCCCCCTGTCAGCACTGTCTGTGTTAATTGGGTAATCGTGCAAATTTTGCAGGAATGAAATTCGCACGGTGTATGGCTTGCCTAAGGCTGGCCATACACTATACAATTTTCTTGTTCAACTTTCCTTTAGATTTACCAAAACCATGTAATATAGGGTCAAACCTAAACACTTTCAATTTGTATGCAGTCAGGCAGGCCCTTGCACTACGTAGTTTAAGGTAAATCTAAAGGAAATTGAATAAGAAAATTGTATAGTGTATGGCCAGCCTTAGTCTACTGTTCTGGTAGTGGTCTAGATTGTAAGCTCTAACGAGCAGGGCCCTCTGATTCCTCCTGTATTGAATTGTACTGTAACTTTACAGTGTGGGGAAGACAATAAAGTGCGCAAACTGTTGGCGCTATATAAATCCTGTATAATAATAATAGTGGTCCCTTTGTTTTAGTACAACTGTGAATAGCAGTAAAGGCCTTCATTCACATCAGTTGGCTCTGTTGCAGTGCGTTTATCGCACATTTGTTAGCATCTGTTTCATTAAATCAACCAATACATCTGAATGGGCTGCAAGTCTCCACAACACACCAAAAATAACACACTGCATTTTTGCTCAAAGAATAGTAACCCACCAACGCAAGTGGTGTGCAGAGCGGTGGTGTGAATATGCCCTTAGAGGATGCCAATGGACTTGTATAAATTACAGAATCCTATTAGATTGTAATTCTTTTTTAATGCCTTTTGTTTGGGAGATTTTTCTTTAGATCCTGCTTATTTCTATTTTCCATCACTTCCACTGGGCAGCATTGATACAAAATGCTTCGGTTGGAGTGGTCTTTAAAGAAGACTACATACTGTATTCTTTTTACATTGTGGGTTATGAAATTCTTTGGGAAAGAAAGTGTTGTGTTTTTGGTATATTTGTTACACTTTAGCGGGTGTAAAGATATCTATGCAATGTTTCCTAAAACTAAAATGTTGCTTTTGTATTTGTACAGGATTCAGAAAGAACTGGCTGATATCACCCTGGATCCTCCTCCAAACTGCAGGTTAGTGTGTCTTAAGCATTATTCTTCTGTCTCGTGTGACATTACTTGACTCGCATTGTTGCTTTGTGGAATGGTATTGCTGTCGCCTTTTGAAACTAAAGAATGGTTTCACTTCCCGCTGCTCTATTAAACGAGGAGGAAAAAATACTTTGAATGAAGTTTAGCTAATAGTTAAAATTAACCTGATATCGTAGTATTATTCTACTTTCTGCCTGATAGGCATTCTCATCTACTACAGTGTTTTGTAGATATGGAAATGATTTTGGTTATATATGTAAAGGGAGATTTTCAGTGCTTATGCAGTTTGCTTCTAGGACAGGCAGTGAGGAGGCATTTTGCAGCTCGGATAGATTTAACTAAATATTTGGTTTGGTATGTCTCACTGCCATCTTCTGTCATGCTCCTGTCAGCTGATTTTCTTGCAGCAAGAAGTGCTAGCAGCCTTTAAGCTAGGTGATGGTACAGGTTTAAGCTGGTTTAGGGCTTAAGCACACTTAGGCCTCATTAATACTTGCAGTTGGGGGCAGTGCGGTGGTTAGGGTTTTAAGGGGTAAAAACAGACCGCAAGGAGGAAACATAATGCCTCCTCCCCACCTGTCAAACATCCTCACTGTTGATCAGCCAATGTGAGGGTCAACACATGTAAATGAGCCTTTACTGTGCCCGCTGAAGAGCGTTCTGCAGTGGATCGCTCTTTAGAGGTTTTTTTGTGGTAAGGAGGCATTATTTTGCCTTGAAACCCTAAAAACCTGCAACTGCATGCATTGTTTAGTGGGTGGTAGTGCTCATACATGTATATACAGCCACATATTGAGGTGGTTATACCGCTGGATCAGTTTACAGGTGGCGGAAGTGGGTACTCCTCTCCCCCACCACTGCTGCCACCTGTTTCTTTTACTGGGCTCTACTGTCCTAACTGGGACCAGTTGCATCGGCTCCACTGCACACAGCAATAGGAACTTTCATCAGCTGCGTTCTGCTTTTTCCTTTATTCTTTAAAAACTGTACTCAAGGAATTCAGACACTTGGTAAAATGCGCTGACTTACTATGAGCGAAGTCAAACGAGATGCATGCCAACTTGTGGCCTTTTCTCTTACATTTATATTCCCAGCATTTTGAAAGGAAAGACAGTGTCTTCTCGCACACAGCATCTCTGCTCACCGCTCTCCTCTACTGTTCATTCAGAGGGCTTTGTGGTCTATGAATGAGTTCACATAATGGCAAGCAATGTGTCAATGGGCACATAATCTGCATGCAACTCTGCAGCTGTTGGATCTGAGATATTGGAGCGCCAGAAGTATAGCGAAAGCTATACTCCTGGCACGCAGTAAAGAAAAAAAATATAAGTTAAAAAGATAAGTCCATAAGGTTGCATGCCCATCATTGGACATAACCCCTAGTAATCCAGAGCTTTTTACAAAGTGGCTGATTTCCTGTTCAGCCAAAAAGGCCATGACCTCTTCTATCCCTGCTTTGAGTACCTTGCCAGTAAGGTTCCATTCACGCTTGTGCAACTTGTCATGTGAATTTGGCCAATTAAGTTACATGACGAGTTGCACCCAATGTTTTTTGAGTGACAACTGCTTAAATATGTGTAACTTAGTCGCAGCGACTTAAAAAAGGTTCCTGCACTACTTTGGCCTGACCATTTTGTGACTTGAGTCCCATAGACTGCAATGTAAACCTTCAAAAGTCACATGAAATTTGCACCTGAATGTTATGCATGTGACAGTTGTGCAACAGTTGTCTATTATCATTGGTCAAAGCCAGGGATGCACCCATCCAAAGTTATGTCAAACTTACACTCCAAAGTTGTGCAATTTTGGAGTCATACAAGTGAGAATGGAGCCCAAGGTTCCAGTCACACTTGAGCATATCGTTTTCAGGCATTTTTTTTTGTTTTTCAGACGTTTTTTTTACGTTTTGAGACTTTAGAGATGAGCATTTTACGAGCTGAAATACGCTCATGCCCCATACACACGTGCAGATTATCTGCAGACTTTTGTCTGCAGACTTACCAAAACCATATAATATGAGGTCAAACCTAAACACTTTCAATTTGTATGCAATCCGGCAGGCCCTTGCACTACATAGAAAAGGTAAATCTGAAGACAAAAGTCTGCAGATAATCTGCACGTGTGTATGGGGCATCAGGTGTGAACAGGGCCTAAATGATAGCATCCATCTGCAAACTGTTTTATTGGACCGTCTAGCAATTGTTTTTGACTTTTTCTTTCAAAGATGGTTTGCAATTTTAAAGTATACATTCCACTTTTCTATTCTCTGCTCTTTGGCAAGTTAAGCGCTGTACCAGTTGGAAAAAAAAGTCTGCCAGTAGCTCTCTGCTATTCTTGGTGGGCACTATATAATGTTGCTTTTTTACCTTAAAGTGATCTATTTGTTTCGGGGCCTATACATATTTCCCAAGAGAGTCTGAACTCTACCCACTAAACCGTTCTGGCCTGTTTCTGAACCCTGTGGTATCCTGGCATTTACCAAGCATCCAGTGGTTAAATATAACTAACGCATACGCATACTCAGACTGGTCTGGGGTGGTAAGCGGGGTCCCCCAAGGCTCAGTCTTGGGACCAACCTTGTTCAATTTATTCATAAACAGCATTGAGGACGGGATCAGTAGTTCTTATATCAGTTTTTGCAGATGACACACAATTGGGCAGGGCAATAACTGCACAGCATGAAGCAGATATCCTACAGAATGACCTGGACAAAATAACAGAGTGGGCAACGACATGGCAAATGAGGTTTAATGTGGAGAAGTGTAAGGTTTTGCACTTGGGGACTAAAAACATAAAAGCACAATACACTTGAAGGGGGGGGCCTTTGGGGAAATCAAAAATGGAGAATGATCTGGGAGTCTTGGTAGAGGGTAGACTAAGCAATAGCATGCAATGTCAAGCTGCAGCTGCCAAAGCCGGCAGAATATTGGCATGCATAAGGAAGGGGATGTATTCCAGAGATAAAACTATAATTCTACCACTTTATAAAACTCTGGTCCGACCGCATCTGGAGTATTCTGTCCAGTTCTGGTCGCCAGTCCTCAGGAGGGATGTGATGGAGCTGGAGAGAGTCCAGAGAAGGGCAACTAAACTAATTAGGGGATTGGAGGACCTTTAATTATGAAGAGCGTCTGCAATCTCTTGATTTATTCTCCCTGGAGAAGAGATGCCTGAGAAGGGACATGATAGCAATTTATAAATATCTCAATGGTAATCTCAGCATAGAAAAAAAGCTATTCAGTCGCAAGGATTGCATAAAGACTCGAGGGCATACAATGCGATTAGAGGAGAAGCATTTTAACCTCAGGCAAAGCAGGGGGTTCTTTACTGTTAGGGCTACAAGATTGTGGAGTTCTCTACCACAATAGGTGGTTTCTGTGGGAAGTATGGCTACTTTTAAAAGACTCTTAGACGTACATCTCAAGGATCAGAACATTCAGGGGTATGAGAGATGATTACAGCCACACACACCTACACAGGTTGAACTGGATGGACTATTGTCTTTATTCAACCTCAACTACTGTAACTAAAGGAAAAACTTTTTTTTTTTTTTTTTTTAGCTTTTGATAGAGTGGAGGGGGATTAGAACCCTTGTCGGTTTTTATTGCTGTCTGTGCCCCTTTTAGGGAGATTCACCCTCTCTATTTGTTCTGTTTTCCATTATCTTTGAAAGTAAAAGAAAATCCTACATTTTGGGTTGTCCCCCAAAAAAGTAAGGGCATAAAAGTAATTACAATATATTCATTAATGGATACATTATACAGTGTTTTATATCTGAGGTTTAGCTTAGTCTGGTTTTTATTTCTTTTTCTATTGATTCCTAAAAATAAACCTCGCAGAGGGGTTATAACCCCCCCTGCTCTATCCCAAAAAAAGTTTTGCCCAATAGTTCTACTTTAAATAAAATATTGTTTCACTTGCAGATATTGGTCACTGTTGCTCTGCCTGCACATATGTTCCTCTTTATTGGCTGCTAAAAGAGAACAGGTCCATACATGTCTAAAATACCTGTATTTGCAGCACCAATGAAATGGGTTTTGAATTGTGAAAAAGATCCATTCTTTGTTCTTTGCTCTCCAGCTTCTCCACTCCTCCTGTGATAGAGTCCTGCGTTTTGAGCTTCACTAATCTTGAGCGCTGGCAGAGCTCAGTTGCCACTGCCTTCTGTTCAGTGCCTGGGTTAGGGTTAGGCAGTTTTATAGTGAGCGGGAGGGGGGGAGCTATAGCAGCCGCTAGCAATAATCGCAGGTAAAACCCAGCATGCTGGTTGTACCCATGTTGATCATTCGATCAACTTGGTGCATTTAAATTGAAATATTCCTGCGAGCAATTGAGGTAAACACTAAATAAATACTGCAGCGAGCACTTCACTTTCTCAGAAGTGTGGGGATTAAATAAATAAATAAATGCTGTGCAATTAGCCTCTCCCGTCACCCCTAAAAGTGATCACGCGGTGAATCCGCCACTGGGACCACTTTTACTTGAAAGAGGACCGCTTGCCCGTTAAAAAATACTGGGGTTATGGCACAGCTATCTGCTGCCATAACCCCGATATTTAACGTCAAAGTAGCGCTGTAAACCTTGGCAGACAGTCTTTAAGTGGTTAAGTAAGTTCATCAAATAGAAACATTTGCCAATATCAGCCAGTTTCAGAATCTGGTTACTGTGACAACATGCGCAGTTCTACTATAAAGTGGTTGTAAACCTCAGACTTGAAATCTAAACAAAGCATATCCCTCTACAGTGTGCAACTTGTCTCAGTCCAGAGCATAGGATAACATAATGGGGAGTTTACTGGCTGCAGAAAAAAAAGCTTGAAGCCAAAAACAGCCGCTGTAAAAACGTCCTGTGTGCATGAAGCCTCAATGCACACTGGACATTATAAAAATGTCAATAGCTTTAGCTGTAGAATGCTGCTGTAAAAATATGGGGTTTTAGCAAAACTATACTCCCACAAAAGCTTATGGCTCAAAAATGCTTACAAATGCAGAATGGCCACAGTTTTCAGCTTTTTTTTCCAGTTAGTGTTTTTACAGCTGCAAAACTCCTTCAAACCTACTAGTTCTGGGGTTTTTTTTCCAGCCAGAAAACTCCCCTGCCAAAAAATTGGTGATAAAAGCCTATGTGTGCATAGATACATAGGATATCCTGCTGTCACATTTACTGGCTGTAGAAAAAAGCCAAAAACAGCAGCTGTAAAAACGTTCAGTGTGCATAAGCCCTAATGCTGCCTGCTGCTTTGTTCCTCTACCAGCTTGAGTCACTTCTGACAAGTTTTTCCTGACACCAAGAGAAAAATGGTGATAGGGGAGGGATTGCCAGCTTGTTGACAGCCTCAGCTCTGTTCCTGTGTGCTGTGTGAATGGGGTGTGTCCCTTCCCTCCAATCAGCTCTCAGAGCTCTCCTCACTGAGCTCTGCAGTGTGTAACTTCAGCCCTCTGACACCTCAGACAAGCCTTGTAAATTCTGGACATTATCTGCCGTCTCCTCCTCTCTAAATCAGTTCAAACAGGTACACCTTGTGTAGGAGGATTTGTTTCATCTCCGTGTATCACCTGAGGCTAGTCACTTCACTGGGTAAACGTAAGGGGTTTACAACCACTTTATTGAAGGATGCCAATGTGTCATATCTTTAGAATGTACAAAGGAAAGGCAAATTGTAATAATACACAGTATAATGGATTTTTCAGGAAAAGCAACCTCTGAAGAACCTGCAACAGCACCATTTTATTTTAGCCATACAGAATTTTGGACTGAAGCCTCTGTAGCATCATAAAAAATGTTAGTTCTAGTTAAATCAGGTTAGAGAAAGCATACGATTCATGTCTGACTGGCAAAATGGCATCTCGTTGTTAAACCCCCAATTTGTGAACGTTGTCTGTAAAGCTGTGTCAGGGATTTGTGTTGTAGTGAGTCAGTCTCTAGAGAATTCTCAGCAGTATGAAGGGGTGATTATCCTTCTAGAACATGGTAAATGAGACTTAACAAGCTTCATGTGGGTATATGTGCATCCCCAGTATTTGCTGCCAAGTCTTTTTCTTATTGCTTTCCAGGAAGACATTGGGAATACTGCTTTACTCAGCATGTATTGTGTGTCAGTTTTTGACTAGGGAGTGCAGAGCATTTTACTGATAGAGAGCCACTTTCCCTGATCTGTATCTCTGTGAAAGTCAAAACTTTATTAACAAGGGTGCTCATAATGATTTAGTGTGGAATGCTGGCCAGCCTGGAAATAATGACGTCTGTCCTGTGTACACATCCATTGGGTGATTCTTATTCTGGATTTTGAAAAGTGCTGTGTATGGGAGCAGGCGCTAAGGTTTTGGAGTTGCTCTGACCCAATTGTTTAGCCCTTGTCAAAGTCACTCAAATCCTAAAAAATGTGTTTTATCTGCTTTTAACACATCAACTTCAGGGACAACATGTTCACTTGTTTCCTAATATATCCCACCTACTTTCAGATGCCATTCTAACAAGAAAATCAATGTTGTTCACTTTCCCTGTCAGTGGTAATAATGTTACGGCTGGTGTGTGTGTGTGTGTGTGATTATATATATATATATATATAATAAAACCTTGGATTGCGAGCATATCTCGTTCTGGAAACATGCTTGAGATCCAAAGCACTCTTATATCAAAGTGAATTTCCCCATAAGAAACAATGGCAACTCAGATGATTTGTTCCACAACCATTTATTCATAAACCCTTCAGTTTATAGTCCATATAAAAAGATTATAGCAATGTGATAGGTTATGTACCCATAAAATGTCCATCCAAAAATGGCGCCTCCACAAGGGGGTTAGAAGCAAAATCCAGCAGGAGATATATAAATTATATATAGTATAAAAGAGAAGAGAGGCGCCTCTAAGTGTAGCAATATGGTTACATTTAATGAAGGTTCAACATTTAGCAACTCACGTTGATGATTAAAAGAGGCGCATCTAATGGCACTTTTCCACTGCAAGTACAAGCTCGGCTCCACTCGGCACTGCTTGGCCCAGCTCGGCTCAGTTTGCTTTTCCACTGCGTGGTATGAGTCGGCACGTTTCAGCACTGTATAGGTTCTATTCGGCTCGGTTTGCTTTTCCACTAAAGTAGTAAGTGGGTGGGATTACGATTCTCTGACCAATCAGTGGCTAGTAGTGACAAACAATCAAGGCTGCATGCAAAGGATTGTGGGATATTGTATAGGTACGGCCCGCTTGGAACCCCAACTGAGGTGGTACTGTTTAAGCGAGCTGTACCATTTAGTGGAAAAGCACCGCTGTATCAAACCGTACCAAACACCTACCATGCGGTACCACGCAGTGGAAAAGCGCCAAACCAAGCCATACCATGCAGTGGAAAAGCTCCTTAAGAATGCAGGTATCCGGGGTAAAGCTGTCTACATAGACCATCCTCCTCACTACTGGCTCTCACCCCTGTTAGTCTGCAGTCGTGACCGGGAAAACTACCCTGCAGTAGAGTGATCTGAAAGCTAAGCTTGAAGAGCTTGTAGAGCGCAGCGTGGAAGGGATGACATTGATGGCAGTGCGGAGGATAGTCTATGTGGACAGATTTATCCCAGATGCCTGCATAATTAGATGTGCCATTAGATGTGCCTGTTTTAATCAACCACGGGTTGCCAAATTTTGTACCTTCACTAAATGTAACCATATTGCTACACTTAGAGGCGCCTCTCTTCTCTTTTTGTGAGGCAACGCTACTTGTATAAAAGACATTGCTTGTTTATCAAGTCAAAATTTATAGAAACAATTTTGCTTGTCTTGCAAAACGTTTTCAAACCAAGTTACTCTCAATTCAAGGTTTTACACTCGTATATATATATATATATATATATATATATATATATATATTAAAAGATTTTACATTACGTTCTACCGTTTTCCTCTGCAAAGCTTAAACTCCAAATGCTAAAAAGAAAAAAAAAACAACCTGTGTGTGTACATTTTTTTAATGTATTCTACACAAGTAGTACATTTTCTGCTATAAATACTGTATCCTAATGTGATCTTGATATTTGTTTGGCCTTATGGTTTCATGCTATTTTAAAAAGTAGCTTTTTTTTTTGCACTGGGAAAACCCACACTGTTTATCTGTATTGTCTGTTTTTTTTTTTTTTCACCTAAGGGGGAGACACAATTTTATTTTATTTTTCCATTTAAAGTTTTATTCCGCACACCAGCAAAACTATACAATTCCAGTATCGATTGAGGGTATAATATTCAAAACTGTTACACAAGCATATTTTATAAAAAAAAAAAAAAAAAAGCCATAAGCATAGTACAAAACATGAAGGTTAATGCCTGAGCGGCAACTGAGAATTTCAGTACTCTGTAAAGAAATGTAACAGTAGGCTCACCCAGAGGCCGATTTACGAGTACAATTTTTCAAAGACAATTTTTGCTTAGATGAATTTGGACCTATTTATTTTCCCCAAAAATTACCTTAACTGCACATTTAACAAAAAATGTGTAATTTTCCTAATTACCTTGATATATTTTTTATGTTGGATAGCATAGGGGAAGACTAACCCCTTCACGCCGACGAAATGCAAATATGCGGCCTCGGGTTAAAGGGGTTGTACCGGGGTGATGCCTGCAGCTGGAGGCATCTCCTCGCTACCATTAAGAGCCAATGGCCATCTTTATTGTAATAACAGCCGCTCGGTTGTTATTATGTGGGGGTGGGGACATCTCCCCCCTCTCGCCGCCGGCTGGCCGAAGACCTGAACAAAGCCAGATTGGGCTTTGATTGGGTCTCTTATGTAGATGTCATGACATTATTTTCAGTTACTGGAGCCTTAAAGGAGCAAGATGTTTAAAAAATGACAGTATTCAAAACAGCCAAACTTAGCATTTTGAATGCTTTAAAGTGCAGAGGAGGGGTTTGGGGTCTTTTAGACCCCAGATCCCTCCATAAAAAGTACCTGTCACTGCCTATTACTGTCACAAGGGATGCTTACATCCCTTGTGATGGCAATAAAAGTGATCAAAATTTTTTTAAAGGGACAGTGTAAAAAATATATATATATTTTTTTAAATGTAAACAGTGTTCAAACCACACATATGAGGTAATGCTGCGATTGTTAGAGCAAGAGCAATAATTCTAGCACAAGACCTCCTCTTCTCACCTGAAAAAGGAGTGCGCATGCCCCGCCCGGGTTTATGCGCAGACTCCGAAACGCGTTGTGAAGCCTACTCCGCCATCTTGCTATCTCCTTTGCTGACGTCAGACGCCCTCCGATTCCCGCAACATGGCCGAATTTCTCTGCCCGCCTGGACTCACACGGTCAGCTAGCCTGGCTGTCTGAATCAAAGGCCTCTCAGGAGTTTGCGGACCCTCCTACTCCACCTCGGAACCGCTGCGACTGGACAGATGTTTTTATCCTTACTAAGATGTAAGTGATTATGTAACTTTTGTATAATAAACCACTACTTTGCACTCAGAGGCGCTCTTCCTCTTTCTTATCCGATTTTAGAGCTGACTTCTCTCTTGCTGAATGAGCTGGCCCTGAGCTGCGGACACCCACCCCAGGTACAGGTCTCGATCCACGGACCTCCTACAAAGACTGCCATTAAATTTCCTCCCTGTGCTTCTCCCTCTCAGTGCATACAGTACTGTACCTTAAACCACTTGTTTTTATCCATTTATGTTGCTATATGTACACCTAAACCCCCAAGCGCCTACATTTCTCTGTCTCATCCTCTGTAACTCTAAACCGGTAACCGTTTTTAGGTACCGTAGTTTGTCGCCATTTCACAAGAGTGTGCAGTTTTAAAGCATGACATGTTGGGTATCTAGTTACTCGGTGTAACATCATCTTTCACATTCTATAAAAATAATTGTGCTAACTTTACTGTTTTTTTAATTTTTTAATGATCGTGTAATTCTTCCAAAAAAATTGCATTTGAAAGACCGCTGCGCAAATACAGTGTGACATAAAATATTGCAACGGTCGCCATTTTATTCTCTAGGGTCTCTGTTAAAAAAAAAATAAAACAATTATAAAATGTGTCTAGCAAAAAATACGGATTTTAACTTGTAAGCAACATATGTCATAAAAAGGCTTAGACATGAAGGGGTTACATTTGGTCATTATGGAGATTTCCCTTCACTTCCATGAAGTGAGGAAAATCCTCTCCTAAACCGCTATCACTGGAAGAACAAGTGTCCCCATTGAAAGATTTACCTCTTATTCCTGTTCTGGTGCAACTCAAAATTTTGGATTCAACCTAATTTTCTTTACCAGTGACATTGGTAATCAGGATGATTAGAAAATAAATCTCCTAAGGGGGAAACAGACAGCAAAAGGAACCCAACAGATGTTCTTACCCCTCTCCACTCTATTCAAAACTAAAAAAAGTTTGGTTTTTGCATTACTTCAAAAATGAGAGTGTCAAATTTTAAGCTTTAAGAGACGTGTGTTAACCATTGTTTAAAATGAATGCAATGGACTTGGAGAGTAGAAAGGTATGAAGTGATGGAAAAAGAAATAGAAACAAAATCTTTATTTCTCATAGCAACCAACCATGTGTCTGTTTTCCTATTGTAAGCAGCTTTAGAACGAATGGGTGATGGCACTTTACAAAAAAATCTCCACTGCTCACACTGATTACATCTCTGTGGAGTGAGATGAGAGACTTTGAGTGCACCATAAACTATACACCAAACAGAACGTAAAAATAAAACATCTGTTCTTTATTCTGTTACATAGTAAAATCTAGGAATTTAAAAATATTTGCATAGTCTAGGATATGTGGGACTCAATATATACAAAAAAAAAAAGAAAACATATAATGTATGAGACATGATCAGTTATTCGGATCTGATCAGATCGTTCGTGTGAAAGGGGCCTAACAGAATAAAGAACATATGTTTTATTTATAAGTTCTGTTTGGTGCATGTTTATTGGAAAACTCAAAGCCCCTCATCTCACTCCACACAGATATAATCAGTGTGTTTTCACAGTGTTGTATTTTCACTTTTGGGGTGGTGCCATTTTACAAGTTCATTGTAAACTCCACCCACATGAACATTATTAAGTGTTCTTGCATGGCAAGACCACTTACTGTTATCTCACATATATATTCTTATTATTATAGCCAAATTTACCACCCTAACTCCTCTCACAGTTTTTACACTACATAGACAGTAATATACCAAATTGCGGATTGTTCTTGATTGGTGTGCTATTACTTTGTGGAACGTTTCGCCGAATGGTTCACGAAATATCGACGTTTTTGTGGCGAGATTGGTCCCATAGGAATGAATGGCGGAATGTTCAAAACTAGAGTGGGAGCTGAAAAATCAGGATATGATATCTAAACTGTCACCACTTCCTCATTTTCTAACCCACCTACACAAATCTTATATCAAAACGTTCCGCTATCCCTGCTGCCACTAAAAATGTCCACGGCTAAGCCATAGTTCTGATAGTTTTCACAATATGACTGGTGGAGACAAGAACACTTCACACAATTTCCCCAGAAATTGTAGCTTTTCTAGTTAAATATGTTATAGCAATTTATCATTGTGTATAGGGTCTATTCTTGACACTTTCATGTACTCAAATGTGTCATGTCTCATGCAGCCCTGCTTTGTAAATTCATATATTGAGCCACAAAGAAACCCAGTATGCCAGTCAATAAATTGGCAGTAGATTACCCACCCACTCTGCTGCTCGTATTTTAATCTAGCTTAGATTACATCTGTGCATTAGGTGAGGAATTCCAGTGGCATTTGAATACATCCACCAGCAGTTTAATGCCTTGTGTTTCTGGCCTTTGCTCTAGGGACTCCCACTGTAGTGTCATTACTGGATTTGCTATCATTGTTATTGTCACATTGAGTGCCAGACTGAAGCAACAAAAGGCAATTGTGTGAAGATCAACAGCAAATTAACAGCCATGTATATCCCTGAAATGTGATTTCTAATGAAACCTAAGGGGATGCTAGAAAGAGCAGTCTCCATGTTCTGTTGCTTCAGGACTGATCTAAATATAATTAGAAAGCCATCACCGTGATTTGGGAAGGAGGTCATTTAACAGCTCTTAATCAACATGCCTAATGTTATCACATTTAAATTTGATTTTGGAGCAGACATTGAAGGTTTTATAGGTTGAGTCCTACATAACTCTAATTTTATTCTTCATGTCTTAAACCTGGTCATTGTTTAAAGCATATCAAAGCTCAAGAACAAAAATTTCGTTTTGCAGCTTACCAGTCTTCAGATGTGGTGGCTGCATTAGTTTTCATTCAGGGCTGCTTCACACCATGAAGGATGTGTTTGCATGTGGTTTTTCACGTTCCCAGGCAACATGCTTTTGGCGGTGAATTCATTTTAATTAACTGCAGCAGCAACTTTTAAAATTGTGCCACACAAAAAGTGCGTACTACTATGGTACCATACAGTTTTTGGTGGCTGCAAATGTACCCACATTAGCGAGAGGCTTGGGGTGCCATTAGGACTTGTGGCACTCATGCACATCTGCACACAGCATAAAGTTTTTTATGTTGTGCGGAAAAAAACGTGCACTGCTGCGCCGCAGTTGGTGTGAACCAACTGCGGATGACATGGCTCGCCAAATCATCAATTTTGCATTTAATTTGGAAATCAAGATCCCAGTGTCTGGAGGAAGAGCGGAGAGGCACAGAATCAAAGTTGCATGAGGTCCCAGTGTGAAATTTCCACAGTCAGTGATGATTTAGGGAGCCATGTCATCTGCTGGTGTTGGTCCACTGTGTTTTATCAAGTCCAAAGTCAATGAAGCCCTCTACCAGGAAATTCTAGAGCACTTCATGCTTCCCTCTGCTGACCAGCTTTATAAAGATGCTGATTTCATTTTCCAACAGGATATGGCCCCTGCCCACACTGCCAAAAGTACCAATACATGATTTAATGATCATGGTATCACTGTACTTGATTGGCCAGCAAAACTACCTGACCTAAACCCTTATAGAGAATCTGTGGGGTATTGTCAAGAGGAAGAAGAGAGACACCAGACCCAACAATGCAGATGTGCTGAAGGCCGCTATCAAAGAAACCTGAGCTTCCATAACTCCTCAGCAGTGCCACAGGCTGATCGCCTCTACAGTATGTCATGCTGCATTGATGCAGTAATTCATGCAAAAAGAGCCCCAACCAAGTATTGAGTGCATACTATAGTGTACATGGACATACTTTTCAGTAAGCTAACATTTATTGTATTAAAAAATCCTTTTATTTGGTCTTATGTAATCTAATTTCCTGAGATACTGAATTTTGGGTTTTCACTAGCCGTAAGCAATAATCCTCAAAAGGAAAAGAAAGAAATGCTTGTAATATATCACTCTGTGTGTAACGCATCTATATAAAATATGAGTTTTACTTTTTGAATTTAATTACTGAAATAAATTAACTTTTTGATGATATTTTAATTTTGAGATGCACCTGTATACAGACTGATTTTACTGTTGTGGGTTTAGTAACACTTTTAAGTCTTAAAATAAAACTAAAGGCAAAACTTTTTTTTTGTTTTTTTTTCAATTTTTGGATAGAGATGGATACAGAGCGATCTGGAGATTAAGAGCCCGTTCACATAGGGGCGACGCTACTTGCCAGGGCGACCTGTGAAGTCACTGTGCACAGCCAGCCAGGGGGCCAAGTGCATGCGATACCTAGTCCTGTTTGATCCTTCCTGTTGCTGAGCAACATGATCATTCAGACTGCTAGCATGCAGATGAATACTTAGTTGGATCTGAATGACAGCACTAGTTTCTGGCAGCAGAAGCATGCTAATGACATGAGCTGTCCTTCAGCAAGGAAGAGGGCATGGTCCACTCCATTTACAGTGAGGGGGAAAAGAAGTATTTGATCCCTTGCTGATTTTGTATGTTTACCAACTGACAAAGAAATGATCTGTCTTTAATTTTAATGCTCGGTTTATTTTAACAGTGAGATACCGAAAACAACTAGTTCCAGAAAAACTAATTTCAAAAAATGTATAAATTGATTTGCATTTTAATGAGTGAAATAAGTATTTGATCCCCTATCAATCAGTAAGATTTCTGGCTTCCAAGTGTCTTCTATAATGAATCTTGTCAATGATCTCAAGGCACCTGGGCCCATAGTCACCAGGAAAACAATTGGTAACACACTACGCTGTGTAGGACTGAAATTCTGCAGCACCTGGAAGGTCCCCCTGCTCAAGAAAGCACTTGTACAGGCCCGTCTGAAGTTTTCTAATGAACATCTGAATGATTCAGAGAAGAACTGGGTAACAGTGTTGTGGTCAGATGAGACCAAAATCAAGCTCTTTGACATTAACTCAATTCTCCGTGTTTGGAAACATTAATCTTTGGGGGTGTTTTTCTGCTAAGGGGACAGGACAACTTCACTGCATCAAAGAGGCAATGGGCAGGGCCATGTACCATCAAATCTTAGGTGAGAACCTCCTTCCCTCAGCCAGGGCATTGAAAATGGGTCATGGATGGGTATTCCAGCATGACAATGACCCAAAACATATGGCCGAGGCAACAATGTAGTGGCTCAAGAAGAAGCACATGAAGGTCCTGGAGTGACCTAGCCAGTCTCCAGACCTTATTCCTATAGAAAATATGTGGAGGGAGCTGAATGTTCGAGTTACCAAACGTCAGCCTCAAAACCCTAATAACTTGGAGAGGATCTGCAAACCTGGTGGCCAACTACAAGAAACGTCTGACCTCTGTGATTGCCAACAAGGGTTTTGCCACCAAGTTTGTCATCAAGTCATGTTTTGCAAAGGGGTCAAATAGTTAGTTATTTCACTCATTAAAACGCAAATCCATGAATAACTTTTTTAAAAGGCTTTCTGGATTTTGTTGTTGTTCTGTCTCTCTCACTTTTTAAATCTACCATTAAAATATAGACTGATAATTTCTTTGTCAGTAGGCAAACGTACATAATCAGCAGGGGATCAAATACTTTTTTCCCCTCACTGTACAATGCCAGCAATCAAAATAGTTGTGGATCTGTCAGCACTGGCGTGGCTGTGTAATCTTTCTGCTGTCTTGTATGTTCTATCACAGATCCACCGCTATTGTGAATACAGTGACGTAGCAGTGTATATTAAGCATTTCTGCCAACTGCTAGAAAAAATGAAGGGACTTCCCGCAACAGCAGCCTGGTTTGCAGCAGGAGCTGCAGATTTGAACAGGAGGTGCTCCTGAAGGAACACTGCTCCCTCAGGAACACTGTTGAAAGTGTCCATCTCCCTGTCCCTCAGCAGCCCCACTGTCAGGGAGTTGTGTTCATAAATGCAGTCTTCAGCTACACTCAACAAAAATGAGCAGCAGCAGCAGCAACCTACGTTTTGGGATTACAAAGAGCGTAGTATATTCCTGTGTGTCATCCTCCTTCAAGCTGGCTCTCTGGCGAGTTGTGGGGTGCAGTCTTGTGGGATTGTCACATAGTAAGAAATTCTGTATTTGATATTCTGCATTTTCAGATTCTGCATTTTACTATTATATTTTGCAAAGCACATCTGAGAAAAGGGGCGGTGGCTAAAGTGCTGGTTGTAACTCTTGTAAAGAAACACCAATAAATTGGGCTCCAGCCTAGGGTGGGGCTACAGCCAACATAAACTAGTGAAATAGCATTTATTTACTAATCACAGCACGGATCTGAACAGGACCAAGTGCCACATACTCGTGGTTTCCTGGAGGAGTATACAAGGTTGTTTTATGTTGTGGCAATGCTTCTTCTTAAGCACCGGTTCACATACACGCAATGCTACTTCCCGGGGCGACCTCCGAGATCGCGGTGCGAGCAGCGCGCCGCGACCTCGGAACGGCCACCACGGACTTCATAACATTGAAGTCTATGGCGGTCGCCTCCTGGTCGCCCCAAAGAAGCTCCGGACCCTTTTTCTAAGTCGGAGCGACTTGTGTCGCTCCTATTAGAATGGGTCCGCAGCTTCCCTATGGGAGGCGACCTGCGGCGACCTGTGAGGCGACCAGGTCGCCTTAGTGTGAACGGGGGCTTAAGAGCATTGGAACTAAATACTTTTAGAATTAAATTTGTGTTTAGTGTTAAGTTTTGAACAACTGCATTTGACAGCAGGAAGAAGGTTTTCAAATCATAATAGGCACATAAATCTCTAGTACTACTTTTCCTCATAATATAAATTGCAGTATTTGCACATTGTAGGTATGGTTGGACAGCTCCACCATGAATTCATAGAGATAAATTTATTATGCTGTGCTGTTTGGCATCCACGCTGAACATTCTGATTGTGTAGAGGGCCATGGAGGCAGGCAGGTAACGAATGCATATAGTGACGGATGCAGTCATTATACACCCACATTAACCATCGGAAGTCACTCTGAACCCTATAGACATTCTGCTTTGGTTATAAAAATAGCTCAATTACCTTCTGGGTTTCTTATTGCCCACAAAAACCCATAAGGTAATTCCTTTTATTTTTCAAACCTGCAGGGAGAAAATGTCTAGAAGCTACTATAGAAAACTAAAACACATTTTCCTTACATGAGAGCGGTTAGAAATATTCTCCAGAGTGGTCTAAAATGGCTTCTTCAGCTGGCATAATTTTCTTGTGCGTGATTCTTTTCTATAATAGCTACGTAAAATAGATCGGTATAGGGGGATATTCACTAAAACCAAAGACCCTCTATATGACACCACAGCTACATGTGTGTTGCAGGAGTAAAAAACAGCAGGTAAAAAGTGCAGTACAGTAATAACACAGCAATGTTGTAAATGTGCATGCTATTCATATAGCTGCACTAAATAGTGTGGGTTCTCCTTTCTGAAACTTTTCACTGGAATATATGGGAAGGGTTGGCCAAATTAAAAACTGGTGGCTATGCACCGTTGAGTGGGTGGAGGAGGAAAGCTCACATTAGCAGCACTGTCCAACTTGCAAGAGCAAATTTATATTTCTCTATGGTTCACTAACAGACACAGCTTCAAATCTTCAGGCCATTGGGCTTATGCTGCTTTCTAGGAGTAGGACTGGGCGGAACCTTTTTGGTTACGCCCCTGGGACTGCCCCAGGGGCATAATCAAAAAGGTTTTTGCCTAGTCCTACTTCTAAAGAGCATGAGCATAAGCCCAGTGGTCTGAAGATTTGAAGCTGTGTCTGTCAGTGAACGAAGGAGAAAAGGATTTTACGGTAAGACAAAAATCCACTTTTTTTTTTTTTTTGTAAAGGTGCATTTTAGGGCTGCAACTAACGATTAATTTGTCTGTCGACTAATCTATCGATTATTTTTACGATTAGTTGACTAATCTAACGATTATTTTTATTTTATTTTTTTTTTTGCTTAATTGAGTGTTTTTTTGATTAGCTAATTAATCCTGTAATTAATACAGACCCCTCAGTAAGCCCCCCTCCCAGTACAGACCCCTCAGTAAGTCCCTTCCCAGTACAGACCCCTCAGTAAGCCCCCCTCCCAGTACAGACCCCTCAGTAAGCCCTTAAATGGAACCTGCTGGCTAACCAAGGCTGTCTGTAATAGAACAAATTACTGGACCTTCCTGACCCAAATTTTTACTACACAGGGTTGCTGTAGATGAAGTGGAGAGGCACTGTTGAGCACATCAAATGTCTTCAACACAGGAATGCTGTAGTTGTAGTGAAGATGTACTGTCCAGCCTCTGTAAAATGTCACCTACGCAAGGCTGCTGTAGATGTAACGTGTAAGCAAAGCACTTTTTAAATGTCACCTACACAGGGCTTCTATAATTGTAGTAGAGAGGCACTATCAAACACAAATGAAGTGCCATCTACACAGAGCTGCAGTACATTTAGTGGAGCGGCACCATCAAGCACCTAGAAAATGTCACTTCTGCATGACTGCTATAGCTGTAGTAGAGGGGCTTCTCCAAGCATGTGTAAAATGCTACATGATATTGTATGAATATGCTGTTGTATACAGCATGTCTAGTTTGTGGCTGTACCACCATTTGACACACTCAGAAGAAATATAGAAGAATGACAGTTCATACTGATTATGAAAATAATTATGTGACAAGTTATGACAATGTTTCATTTCAGTAAGTAAAAAAAAAAAAAGGGCATTTTACTAACTTTTGCACCAGCACCTGCAGAGCATTGCAACCACATCACTGCCTCAGTGTGCAGAGCGTCGCTCGCCTCTGGGATGTCATGCCGCTCGCCTCCGGGATGTCATGCCGATCACAGACACTCTGGACTGGAGCGCAGCGGGGGCTGGGGGCGGGGCAGTGCAGCCTGAAACGGCCCCAATCAATGCAGCGGGGGGCGTGTGACGTCACGCGTGACGAGTCTACGCCTTTCACGCACGTCGACTAATTTTTGTAGTCGACGAGTCGTGGCAGCCCTAGTGCATTTATTTTGCTTAAAGTGGAGCTCCAGCCCCATTCCCCCCCCCCCCCCCTCCAAAAATTTAAAATTAGCAGATACAGCAGCTGCTGACTTTTAATATTAGGACACTTTCCTGTCCATGGGTCCCGCGGTGTCGGCATCCCAGCCAATTTTTCAGTCGGCTCTCAGGTGCTGCCGCCTCCATTCCTTGTAAGGGAAACAGGCAGTGAAGTCTTGTGGCTTTGCAGCCAGTTCCCTACTGCACATGTGCCAAGCGTGCTGCGCCTTCTGAATAGCCCAGCGGTGAGGGAAGGGAGAGGGGGGTTGAACTTCCTGCCGCAAGGTCTCCCGGAAGTGTCAAATATGGCAGCAGAGGGTGGGAGGAAGCAAACAAGCAGAGCTTCCCATTTTGGGTGGAGCTTTGCTTTAATATATCTTGTATAGCAATGATTTTGTGTGGAAAAGGTTCCTCCATTCTGGCAGTCATGTGACCAGGATTATTTATCCCCCACCCCCCCCTTCTTCTTTTTATTTTTTTTTAGGTGTGTTACATGTTTAACTAGTGTGTAATGGCAATTGCCTGTATTACACCCCTTAATATGCGAACAAACAATCCATTTGAATAGAGTCCAATCAGACTGGCCCCTGCACTGCATACATAGTGGATGGTAGATTCAAAGGTTATTGTACAATTAGATTGTATAGTATGGTCAGCTTTAGGGCCCGTTCACACAACATGCAGTGTAGTGCTTTTTTTTTCTGGATCAAAAACGCATAGAAAGTAGGTTATATGGGTTCCAATGGTATCACACCATCCAAAAAGTTCACACCAATGCAGTGCCAGTGCATTTTAGCTAAAGTAAAATGTGCTGCCCTTTTCCTGCGCAGAACTGTACTGGAACGCAGTAAAATGCATCAAAAACGTACTGGACCCCGATACAGTGAAAAAAAAGAGAAACAAAAACCATCAATAACTTGTTAAAAATGCGCACCCAGAACAGATCTGGTGGACATTATTTGTGGTGTGAAGGGGAACTTGGATTTGTCACCAGAGAATGAGGTCAAGGAAAATCATCTAATTGAGACACATGTTCTAAAGTCTAAGATGGTAATTACTTTCCCTTTGGGGAGAAATCCTTTCACTTCCTGTTGTGTCTACTGGACAGGAAGTGAGGAGTGAGCTCCCAAGTAGCACAGAGGTAGAGAACAGTAACACTTTTCCTGTCCTAGAGTGCTGACATTCACTTACTATAGTGTGTCTATGCAGCGTTCTTACCCCAGGACAGGATTTAGTTGACTACAGAGCACCAGGACAGGATTTGGTTGACTACAGAGCACCTCTACTTCTCATCACCATAACACAAAGGGATGTATTCTGTAGTTCACAGAAGGGAGCTGAGTAGGTTCATAATAATGTTAGAGATTTCAGGGCAGTACACATGATCTTACAGGGAGACTTAAAATCTGGCAAGTTTATTTTTTTGACGTGGCCTGAAGAAAAATAAATGCGGCCATGTCAAAGCAATGGTAAGCTGCAACGTATAACATTTTTTGTTCTTGGGTTCTTCATCTCTGTTGATAATCTTTTGGTGGTGAGAATGGGATTAAATGGCGTCCTACTCATTTATACATGTAGATTAGTTTGGCTGGCCATACATTATACAATTTTTCTTTAGAATTACCCAAACAATATAGTATGGTGTCAAACCTAAACACTTTTCATTTGTATGCAATCATGCAGGCCCTTGCACTACATAGTTGAAGGTAAATTTAAAGGAAATTGAATAAGAAAATTGTATAATGTATGGCCAGCTTAGAGGCCATACCTGCATAAATGTATTGTGTGACCGCTAACCAGAGAAAAATGGAAGTTCCAACTGCAAACCAAAAGGTACTGCGTCCCAGCTTCTGCACTGGCATAATGTAGTGATGAGACAGATTGGGTTGTTTAGGGATTGATGTCTTGAAAAGATTGTTCATCCAAAAGATTATCCATGCGTTTGTTGGGCACTGTTTTATATCTATGGGTAGACTTGGAGGTTTTTATGATCTTTGTGTTATGGGTCCTTTTTTTTTTCCCCCACTAATTACATCTGAAAATACAGTTCTTCTTTATATGGATTGCCTGTTTAATGTTACGAAGATTTCGTTTTAAAACTGTTTAAATGGCAGCAGTGAACGGTTGAAGTAATATGATATCGTTTTGGAGCAAAACGCGCTACCCGTGACTAACAGGTTTTATAGAGAACTTCATTTCGGTGGCACACATGCACATTTGATGTGCTTCTGACTTTGTTAAAAAGGCCTGAATGAAAGTGTATGTGAACCCTAACAATGATCTTTACTTATTTTATTCCCTTTTGATATGTAAATTGTTAATTGAAAGCATTTTGGTAGATCTGTTTGATAAGAGCAAAGAAGCCTGTAATTTATGTCAGTAATGTAGACGTACTTCACACTTCTAAAGTGCTGTGTGTTGCCAAAGTACAGCCATTGAGTGCTCCAGCTGTGGCCCTCCAGCTGTTGTGGAACTACAAGTCCAACGAGTCACTGCAAGACTGACAGTTACAAGCATGGCTCCCAAAGGCTGAGGCATGAAGGGACTTGTAGTTCCGCAACAGCTGGAGGACCACAGCTTGAGCACCCATGAGTCTTCATGCAGATCAACAGGCATTTTCTGTACTTGCAGGGTCTTTGAAGGGGTAACCTGCTTGTATTGCTGAGTTGTGCTGTTTAAGGTTGTGTGTTTTTTGTTTTTCAGTCTTGGCTTGACATATGCTTTAGGTCGAAAATACGATTAGAAATTAGTATCCTAGTTGAGATCTGACCTCAATCAGCTGGACCTAATTTATTTTTTTTAATTTGAAAACCATTTCTATAACAGCCTTTCCCCTCCCTAAAGAAAAGTTGCCTATAAAATAGAAAAATGTTCCTAGGATATGCATAAACATTGGCTCCCCTCGCTCACTGGCATGTCCATGTCACTTGTTATCTATGGGTGTAACAATTATGTCATTTATGTTGAAAGGATTCCATTAAAGAACTCTGATCGAATTTATGCATTTATAAACCCAAAAACAAAAATGTCATATAGTGCAGCTTACCAAGTCCTTCATTGTGATAGCTGCATTAGTTTTTTTTATAGGCATTTTGTGAGGAGGTGAGCTGTGAGCTAGATAGGGGGAGACCCATGGATGTGGAGTATCTGGATTTTGTTAAGGCATTCGATACAGTTCCCCACAAACGCTTAATCTACAAACTAAGGTCTGCAGGCATCGACCTCAAGGTTTGTTCTTGGATAGAAAACTGGTTACATGGGCGTGCCCAAAGGGTGGTAATAAATAATGCGTACTCAAGATTGGTCAGAAGTGGTAAGTGGGGTCCCCCAAGGCTCAGTCCTGGGACCAATTTTTGTTCATCAATAACATAGAGGCTGGAATAAGTAGCTCAATCTGTTTTCACGGATGACACACAAATATGCAGGGCAATAACTTTTCATCAAGATATAGAAGTCTTACAGAATGACCTGAACAAAATAACGGAGTGGGCAACTACGTGGCAAATGAGATTTAATGTAGAGAAATGTAAGGTATTGCACTTGGGTGCAAAAAACAAAATGCAAATTATACTCTGGGGGGGAACCTCTGGGGAAATCCAGGATGGAGAAGGATCTGGGGGTTCTAGTAGAAGATAGACTAAGTAATAACATGCAATGTCAAGCTGCAGCTTGCCAAACCTCAGAAGGGATGTGCTGGAACTGGAGAGAATCCAAAGAAGGGCAACTAAACTAATTAGGGGATTGGAGGATCTTCATTACGAGGAGCGTTTACAGGCACTTAATTCATTCTCCTTGGAGAGGAGATGCCTAAGAGGTGACATGATAGCGATTTACAAATACCTCAATGGCAATCCCAGCAAAGTTAAAAAACGATTTAGTATCAAGGAGTGTAAGAGGACACGTGGCCACACAATGAGATCAGAGGAAAGGCGGTTAAACCTTAATCTACGTAAGGGGTTTTTCACTGTAAGGGCGGTGAGAATGTGGAACTCTCTTCCACAATTGGTGGTAGCTGTGGGGAGTATGGCTACTTTTAAAAGACTATTGGAAGTGCATCTCACAGATCACAACATTCAGGGTTATGGGAAATGATCACGTCACTGACACACACACACCTGCTCAGGTTGAACTGGATAGACTGTTGTCTTTATCCAACCTTAACTACTATAACTATGTAACTAAGAACATTTTCAGCAGGAAAAAAACGTTACTCTTGCCAGAAATGTTCTTGTCACTTCTAACAAGCAGAGAAGACCACAAAAACAATCCTTAATTTACTTTTGCAAACTACTGATCCCATCAAACCAACATGGAGACATGTTTGAAGTCCAACCTTTGCGACAACCATAGTTTCTTTCCCCTGTAGATATTTTAGAGAAATGAGCATCGACTTGAAGAGACAGGAAGTGTGTATTTGTAGGATCACCAGGTGAAAAAAGAAAACCAATACAGCCATCACATTGAAGGTCAGGGAAGCCGACCGATCCTTCGCTGAGCAGGCGTATCTGCTTGGCAGAGTCTGACCTTTCTGCAAGGGGCTAAAAAGATTGTTGCATACAGTGAAATGAAAAGAGCAGCACTGGCAGAGAGTAGGTACCATCTGATGGCGATTGTGTATTCTGCCACTACAATGGCCATGTGTTGATGAATTTGTAGTTTGTTTGTCCATTCACTCCAAGGTTATATTCCCATTTGTATGAGTGAAGTGTGTAGCTGGGCATGAATTCAGAACCATTTGTATTCCAGTGTAGAGAAACTTGCTTTTAACAAGTCACCGTCTGAGTTCAAAATGTGTTATATATATATATATATATATAAAACTTTTTTTTTTTTTTTCGGAACCGTGCCAGTTAGGAAAAAGTGTTTTGCTCAGATTAAGGAGTTTAAGATTTACACAGCCATTGGTGAGTGGTGTTCTGATCACAGTACATTACAGCTTCTTAAATGCATATGATGGAAATGGTCTGCTTCAGTGACTGCCGCGTACTGAGGGCCTTGTCTGAATTGTGACCTTGCCATCTGTCTTAAGTTTCAGGCTTGCTGCAAGCTCTGTGTATTTTGAAACGTGCGAGGGAAAATCATGAGATTGAAAATGGATAAATACCTTATCAAATGTCAGCGTGGAATTCCCATCTGTCTCCTTGCAGGTTTTACGATGTGACGCTTTGTATTGACTAGTGCGCAGTTCTTTTTACAGCTCCTATTTCATGATCTCCTTATTTCATAACACATCCAACAATAGGGCTTCTGCATATGTTATCTCGCTTGCTTTCTACCATAT
This sequence comes from Pelophylax lessonae, assembly GCF_965119305.1. Taxonomy (NCBI): domain Eukaryota; kingdom Metazoa; phylum Chordata; class Amphibia; order Anura; family Ranidae; genus Pelophylax; species Pelophylax lessonae. The sequence goes on from NC_138772.1 coordinate 151,829,146, forward strand.
CACTGCACAAACGGTGACTTGGTTTCCACTTTTACAGGTTTCTTCATTAAGGTGGTACAAACAAGGATAATGATGTGAAGACTGCAGGAACTTCTTGATCTGAAGTTTTTTGTAGCACATTGTTAAAGTTTAGAAGAGGTGAAAAATTTCACTTCCACGTTATTCAGTAAGCCTATTTGTGTAAATCTTTTTCACCTCTCACATCCTTCAGTTCTATTGTGACAAATTAGCTGTTCTGAAATGGTACAAATCATTATGTATGTAAGGGGCTCGTTCACATTATAATGCGTGTGTGCGCATTAACAGAAGTGTTTTGAGGCAGGTTATTATATGCAGCTTATTCCTTTTGGAAAGGCTTTCAGTGTATGTCGACCAATGAAAAAAATGTTTACATCAAAGAGCGTTTTGCGTTTTTTTTTTTTTTTTTTTCTACTGGCATTAAGGGGCTAAAGGGTGACCACTTAGGTATTTTAAAAATAAATGAAGCCTAAACAGATGTAAGAAACTGTCAGAGGGTATAGGCCTACAGCTTCTGCCAAGAGCTAAATATTTAGTGTAATGACCTGTTAAACTTCTATTTGGAAAGCAATATGAGAATGCAATTAGTGATTAAAAAATTTCTGTAAAGCAGACCTGTTTCTACCATTCTAGCTCACGGAAATGGTACCTGGACTGACCCAGCATATTAAAATACACTTATGTGTCACTCAGTGGATGTGACTGTGTTCTCATTGTTTTTAGATCTTTTTGTCAGATGTTACTGTGGTATACTCATGTATAGTTACAAGCATTTTATAAATGTCAAAGGCTTTTATTGACAATTACATGAAGTTTATGCAAAGAGTCAATATTTGTAGCGTTGGCCTTCTTTTTCAAGACGTCTACAGTCTGCTCTGGCAATCAACTTCTGGGCCACATCCAGACTAATGGCAGCCCATTCTTGCATAATCATTGCTTGGAGTTTGTCAGAATTTGTGAGGTTTTTTTTGTTCACCCACCTCTTTAGGATTGACCACAAGTTCTCAATAGGATTAATTTCTGGGGAGTTTCCTGGCCATAGACCCAAAATATTGATGGTTTTTTCCCCAAGCCACTTAGTTATGCCTTTTGCCTTATGGCTAGGTGCTCCGTCATGCTGGAAAAGGCATTGTTCATCACCAAACTGTTCTCGGATGGTTGGGAATAGTTGCTCTCGGAGGATGATTTTGTACCATTCTTTATTCATGGCTGTGTTCTTAGGCAAACTTGTGAGTGAGCCCATTCCCTTGGCTGAGAAGCAACCCCACACATGAATGGTCTCAGGATGCTTTACTGTTGGCATGACACAGGACTGATGGTAGCGCTCACCTTTTCTTCTCCAGAAAAGGTTTTTTTCTGGATGCCCCAAGCAATGGGAAAGGGGATTCATCAGAGAAAATGACTTTACCCCAGTCCTCAGCAGTCCAATCCCTGTACCTTTTGCAGAATATCTGTCCCTAAAGTTTTTCCTGCAGAGAAGTGTTTTTTTTCTTCTGCCCTTCTTGACACCAGGCCATCCTCCAAATGTCTTCGCCTCGCTTTGCCTGCAGATGCACTCACACCTGCCTGCTGCCATTCCTGAGCAATCTCTTCACTAGTGGTGTCCCCATCCCACAGCTGAATCAACTGTAAGAGACAGTCCTGGCGCTTGCTGGACTTTCTTGGGGCTGCCTTCTTCACAAATGCAGTGGAAATGTTTTTTATGGGATTAAGTTAATTTTCTTGGCAAAGAGGGACTTTGCAATGAAATGCAATTTATCTGATCACTTTTCCTAACATTCTGGAGTATATGCAAATTGCTATCATAAAAACTGAGGCAGCAGACTTTGTGAAAAATATTTGTGTCATTCTCAACTTTTGGCCACAGCTGTATAAGGCTTCTATGCTAAGTTTTTGGATGATACTGCCATCTAGGCAGATATAACTATTTACATTTGCCTTTTCAATTTTATATGATCCTTCTGGTCTCTTTCTGAAGGCTATACCATCCAGAAATATTGGCCCTGCTTGACTAGTTCATTTAAACCCAGGTATTTTAAAGTAGATTTGCATTTGCTTTAGTTCAGGATTTAACAAACTTTTAATGGATGCATATTAAAATTTTGTTCTTTATTTCCCACATACAGCGCTGGTCCAAAAGGAGACAATATTTATGAATGGCGGTCTACTATTTTGGGTCCTCCTGGCTCTGTGTATGAAGGAGGTGTTTTCTTCCTGGACATCACATTCACACCTGAATATCCATTCAAACCCCCTAAGGTAAGGCTTCCTGTTCGCTTTTGTTCATTTTCACCTTTTTGAGGTACTTAGCTGGTAAACAGGTCGGTTTTTGACCAAGTGAAGTCAGTGAATGTTGTGTAGTTTGTAAAAGACATCCTTGTAGTAATTATTAATATTTTGATGGAGGGTAGCTGTTTAGGGATCTTCACTACTGCTGCTGTGTCTGACTTTATTAGTCCTTTATTTATGAAGCTGTCTTAACCAGTTCCTGCTACCTGGACTTAGATGCTGCGGCAGGGTGGGGGGGGGGGTCTTAACGCCAAGCCGCCTCACATATGGGTAACTGCTTTTCTGTGCTGAGAACTTGCTTCTAGCATAGAGGCTGAGCTGTCATGGATAGCTCCTGGTCATTGTTTACAATTGGGAGCTTCAGAACATGTTTTTGCTGTGACAGCCAATCATAGCGTTCACAGGATTGGGAAGTTCACCTCTACCACCTTACATTTAGAACCACTTAAGGGGGTGCCAAATGGCAGTGGCAAGGGGTAAGAGAGAAGCGCCTGTATCACCCAGTAATAATTAACCAGAAAGAATAATGTTTTTCTCCAGCTGTCATTTCTCACCTAGTTCAGACTAGTTACTGATGTGTAATGCAAGGTAAGGCAAAACCTATCTGGTTGTTTGACCGGAAGATGTGTGGTAGTGTTCACATCTCTACTATAATGTATTTCATATTACTGAACAAAAAGGTAAAATGCAGCAACATCTGTTCTGCTGTGTCTGCTTAGAATAGGAGGGTGACAACACTTTTCCTAGTCTGCGGTTATTGTGACACTACTCTGCCTCCTGTCTACCTGTTAGCACCCTCCCTAATCTCCAACATATACATATATATAAGGCTAACCTATGTACCTTCTTCTCCAAACAGTTCACAGAGATTACAGAGCCCCATTTCAACTTTCAGCTAAGCAGGCTCATTCTACTATAACTTTGTTGTTTAAGAAGACTTTAGCATATGTTTAGAGACAATGTGAATGACATTTTGGATATGATTACTGTAACTGTAAGAATGTTTATTCTCCCTCCTTGCTGGATTTGGAACATCATTACGCCCTCTCTATGGCTGAAGTTCCTTATTTAGGTAATGGTTGGAGATGGAAAAAAATGTTGTCACTGGGGAATGGCTTTTTCCGACTTCTTCATTGTCAGAATACACTAATGTATAAATAACTTATACAGGGTGTAACAATTAAGGGTGCTACATTAGTTCCTAATGATACTGGAGAGACTGGATTTGCATTAAAAATTTCTATCAGGAAAAAAAAACTAGGTCACAACTGTAATTTATCAGATTCACCACAAGAGGTCAGAAGACTATTACAAATGCAATTACAATAACCTCATTATAAACTTTGGTGAGTTTATCTGCTAATTCGCGGTAGTGAATTCATACTGGAATACATTTTTGCCCTGTTTTTGTCTTCTATAACACACCCTTGGCCTCATTTACCAGTATGTGCTTAATAAGAATCAAAGCATCTAGTAAGACTTGTAGTTGCATAGTTACTTTTTTGGTTCAAGGCCTCCTGTACACTGTTGCTGATAAACGGACGTTCAGGAGTCGTTTAGTGGCATTTTTTTAAAGCAAAAAATTGCGTTCAGATGGAAGTTTAATGGTATTTGAAACGCCAAATGCTTGTAGCAGGGTGCAAACGCATCTAAACGCGGTAACTTGTGTTTTATAAGGGTTTTGTTTAAATGCTGATTCATTTCTGACCATTTTACAATGTAAAAAAATGCTTCTAAACGCAAAAGCCGATAAACGTGCATAAAAATGTGCGGCATGTAAACGTAGCAAAACTGGCGTTTTCACCGTCGGTTACTAGCTGTCAAGATCCAGGGTTCAGGAGAGGTTTTTTAAATGTCCCGTGTACATGAAGCCTAAAGGTAAACCTGTGTTTAAATTCACTGACTCACAAAACTGGCTGACTACTTCTGATAGAAGAAGTCTGTGCCAAGCATATTCTACTCTTTTAAGTAAAGGTTTACTTTCTAACATTACTTTTTAGGTTTCTTCTTGCTGCACAGGTTCCTGTGTTCTTGATCTCCACTTCATATAACAAATACTACCCTCCTGAATCTAATTCACACCATTAATGTATTCAAAGGTTTCAGTCTTGCTCCCCTTTACCCTTTTACTTGATTATTTACATTAAAGGAGATCTATGGTCAAAGCATACACTTCATTTTAGAACAGCAGCATTGTAATAACAATACAAACCATATTTATTTTTGAGTGAGTTCTGCCTGTCTGCTGGCCATCTATTTCCACAACTTCCTGGACTCCATGCATGCTTTGAAGCTTCTCCTCTGCTCTTTACCTTCAATTTCTAAGATATCCCATGGTACCTTTCTGCCTGCAAGCAGTGATTCCTGTACTGACTCCGCCTCCTGAAACTCCTCTCTGCATCTCTGTAGTTCAGAAGGCAGTCTCAGTGAAATGTGTAACACAGCAGTGCTTGCTCACAGGGCATAGTAAATACATGTCACAGAAGTCAAGGAAGTAAATCTACATGGCGATCTAAACATAGAAAGTGTACACCCTTCAAGTTCATTCAGATTAATAGGAGTAGAATAAAAATAATTGAAATACAATGTGGAAATTATTCTGGTTTTACATTTTAGCCTCTCAAGCCTTTCCTGATATGTTTTAGCCTTCAAATCTACAACCTATTTGTCGCCTGTCTCAGATTTTTATTCTAATGAATTGGCCACAGTATTCTAAAAGTTATTTACTGAATTATGTAGGGGAATCAGGACCCCCTTCCTCCTGCTGCTGATCGCACTAGTGATGCACACCAGAATTACGTTTGCTTTCCCTGCTGTCCAGCCATACTGTTAGCTCAATTTTGCAAACATTTGAAATGAGTACCCTGAAATATGTTCTTAAGTTCTGTTAAACACTGTGTACTCCTAGTATTGTACTATGGAAGATAATTTTTGTCCATATGTATATTAATTTACATTTAGGAACAGTGAACCATGAGAACGATAGTTTCATTTCAGTTGGTGTTGTGGGCAACAAAACCGGGCTTTATTTAGAATACGTTAAATTTGGATGTTTTTGTGCAACACACTGACCTGACCTGTAACCATAGTAAAGTATGTAAAAATTCCTAAAGTAGGCCTTTACCCATTGTAGGAAGGTCCTCTCCTCTCTCCCCTGGCCCTTTTCACACGTAAAAAGAGAACATGTACAGTCCACAAATAAGTTTGACCTTCCAGATGCATCCAAATTCATAATTTTATTGATAAAGTATAGTAAAGACGGAAAGCTTTTTGGCCATATTTCTCCTATGGGTCACAGCCGTGCAGTTCTTTCTCAGCTGGTCCAGGCTCAGGGAAAGATCCACTCAGATGCCTGGACCAGCACCTGGCTCAACTCTGTGGCCCTTTAAGAACTTGAGTCAGCCCCCCAACAGCCCAGTTTACAGGTCAATTTGGGTTATCTTCATCCCGGTTTAGGAGTCCCTGACCTTTACAGGTTTAGCTAATAAGAGGGCAAATGCTCTGGCCCGACATATGTGCGCTGTGGCTGGTTCGGCAAATAGGTCTGTAATTACTATTGACCTGGTGTCACAAACTTACTGAGTGGGCTAAGCTTTTATGCCAGGACCTGGTGGGAGAACAGCTTCCCCCTGTCTTTGTAGAGCTGGCGGACCGGTTGGTCTAGGGGATACACTTTTTGTCTGACGATTAGTGCACTGAAACTCCGAGCGATCAGACTGTGTCTGTCTGGCTCATTGGACAATTGTCTTCAGGGGTGTCCGGTATGAATTCTTTCGGACAGTGTCACGGCCCTGGTCTATGTCAACCAGTAAAGGGGCACAAAAAGTGTCCTGGTGGCTCGGTAAGTAGCTGGCATTCTAAGGTGGGCTGACTGATTAGTTCCAGCCCTCTCAAACTTCTGCCACGACTCCTGCGTAGGATTCAGGCAGAAGGGATTTCTGTCATTCTAGTGGCTCCAGATTGGCCCCGCCAGTCTTGGTATATTGATCTGGTACGGCTGGTTGGCGATGCTCCTTGGGGACTTCCTCTCAGGGAGAATCTGCTGTCCCAAGGACCAATCTTCCATCCTGCTCTACGATCGCTGGCTTTAACGGCTTGGCTGTTGAACTCCGGGTGCTGAAAGATAGGTTTGTTTGAATCTTTGATTTCTATGCTGTTAAAAGCTAGGAAATCTGCCTCTAGGAAGATCTGCCATCGTACGTGGAAGACGTACATTGCGTGGTGTGAGTCTCTTGGGATTCATCCCTTCTCCTCCTTCTCAGTGGATTGGATCTTAACCTTGCTTCAACAGGGGGTTGAACAAAAATTGGCCCTGAGTACCTTTAAGGGCCAGGGATCTGGTTTTGGTGGTCTTTTTTCTAACGACTTTTGGGCACACATTCCCTGGTGCGTACCTTTTTCTTCAGGGTGTCCGACATTTGGTTCCTTCAGTGTGGGCTCTGTTGCTGCCCTGGAATCCTAATGTGGTGCATTCAGCTCTACTGAAGCTTCTCTTTGAAAATATTCGGGAGGATCCCTGCTTACGCTGCCCCAGAAGGTGGCCTTCTTTGGTGGCTATCACCTCTGCATGCAGGGTGTCAGAAATGACAGCGTTATCCTTTCGTTCACCTGATGGGGATTCACAAGGATAAGGTGGTGTTTTGCCTCTGTCCGTCATTCCTTCCCATGGTGGTCTCTGTCATTTGAATGCAGATATTGTGTTGCCTTCCCTATGTCCCAGGCCTAAACATCTGAAGGAAATTCCCTTGCATGTCTTGGATGTGGTCAGGGCAGTTAGGGTGTACCTGGCAGCTACGGAGTTGTTTAGGAAGTCCGACTCTCTATTTGTGTTTACGGATGGACCTCCACAAAGTGTTGTTGGCTTCTTCTGCGACCATTTACAGATGGATCAGACGGTGGATCAGACCTATTGCGTCAGGGGTCAGGTTCCTCCTTTCCCTGTTTAGGTGCACTCTACTAGGGCGCTTAGTGTCTCCTGGGCTTTCCGTTTTCAAGCGTCAGTTTGCAAGGCGACTGCCTGGTCGTCGGGGCACACTACAAAGTTTTTTGTAACGTGGTTGTGTTAGCATCTGCGGATGCTTCTTTTGGCCGCAAGGTTTTGCTGGCTGCTGTTTAGAAGACCTGATCCTCTTTGAGGGTGTATTGTTTTTCATGTGAGCTCCAGTTGTTTATGGTTGAGCTCCATGTTACCTGGTTGGCTATGGTTAGCTTTGAGAATTATTTTCTGATGTTTTTCCACTGCACATGTTTCACTGCTTTCGGACATCCGAATGGTTAAGACAAATCAGGACCTGTGTCTCTCAATGAACATCAGAGAAATGGATTTTATGGCAAGTCAAAAATCCCATTTTCTCTTTCGTTCATTGATGGACACAGGTCCTGATTTTTCTTAACCATTCGGATGTCCGAAAGCAGTGAACTGCTTGTAACAAAACTGTGTCTATAGCTGAGAGAGTAGGTGTATACCCCCTGGGACTACCCATAGGCGTAGTCAAGATTTTTCCTGCCTAGTGTCCTACTCCTGTAGGGGGCAGTATAACCCGATGGTTAAGAAGAATCAGGAGCTGTGTCTGTCAATGAACATCAGAGAAATGGATTTTAGCTTTTTAATAAGAAAAAAAAAAAAAGTAAATTTTTCTTGCTAAACCCCTCTCCCCCAGTTAAAGAGGAAGACTCAGGCCCCTGGTCATACCCAGGCACACTGTGGGTCTCTGACAAGTTCCTGGCAGAGACCCTTCAGTGTTTCTGCGCATTTCTGAGGTCTAGTAACTGCCTCCTGGGATGTGCGACATAATTACATGCCTGGAAGGATCAAACTCATGCACAGACACGCTGCTGGGTCTTCTCTGTCAGGTCCTGTAAACCTTGCAGAGATGTGCAACTTTTCTGTGCATGTGCCAGATCTCTGTTAAAGATGGCGGTGCAGCAGAAGGGTAGTGAAACGAGATCAAGACACATGACTTCATGGTCTAGTGTGTGTGTGTGTGTGTGTGTGTGTGTGTGTGTGTGTGTTTTTTTTTGTGAGACCGGAACAAGTATTTAAGGATTATTGTTTTTTTGGCTTGGAGGCATGTGTTTCCTATTTCTGAGAAAATAAAAAAGGCAGCATATGACATGTCTGCAAAAGAATCTTTTGATTATCTAATGAGAGATTATTAACAACTTGCACTTATTTCTTCTTCAACTGCCTCCTAATACAGGTGACATTTCGGACGAGGATCTACCACTGCAACATAAACAGCCAAGGAGTCATCTGTCTCGATATCCTGAAAGATAACTGGAGCCCAGCATTAACCATTTCTAAAGTTCTCCTCTCCATCTGTTCACTGCTCACAGACTGCAACCCTGGTAAGAATCCCCTCTAGAAATCCATTCTTCACCACATAAGCCACAGTCTTCCTTTTGAAACAAACAATTTTATTTTAACTTCTAGACTAAAAATATCCATATAGAACTTTAAACCGTTTTCTGTATACCAGGTATGATGCAATAATTTATTAAAATTGGAGAAGATCTATAATGCATATGTTATGTTATTTTACAACTTGATTACTGAACACAACAGTTTCTATGGGAAATAACAATTGTTATACTGTAGCTTAGAGTGAACTTAGGGTTTATTCATGCAGGATAAAGCAAATTGTTCACTTTAACCCCTCTTCCCCCCCCCCCCCCCCCCCAGCAACATATACTTCTCTTCACTCCTCTGCCACTCCAATTAATGGCGGAGGGGGGGGGGGGTTGAGAAACAGCAGCCCTATGTAAGCACAAGTTAGATCTTTAGTGGGAGCCTATTGGTCTAACTATCCATCTGCCCTCATGGGACAGTACTTAACCAATACACCAGTACTGTCACATGGAATGAGTCTCATTCTTTTCAGAAATACAGGGTATTTTCATCATTCTCATCAGCTGAAATCAGTGGCAGGGTTGTGAAAGCAAGAAAAATAGGTGCTGCTGAGGTACCAGACATTAAGGGTGGGCTTGAAAATCCTGCAATAGGTTGTACCTCTCCTTTTTCTTAAAAAAAAAAAAAAACCCTTTATGACCGCTATAAACCAATGTACAGTGGCAGGGAAGGTTGGGCATTAACACCAAGTTCTACATATTTGCGTTGCTGTCTTGTTCTGTGGTGTACTCCATCGTTGCCCCCAGAACTGTGTCCAGGCTTCCAATGCTTTTACAGTGCAGCCAGTCACAGTGCCGCATGATTGGGAACCCATTCTACTTGTACTGGCATCACAGCCCAATTAAGTCGGCACATGCCAGTGTAAAGGGGTTAACGGAAAACCCACCTTTTTGTGAAATTACAGAAATGCGCTTGTCAGAAATGTATATTCTATGTGTTATTTTGGCAACCTTGACAAACGTTTTTTCTTTTTTTAATTCCTAGCTGACCCTCTTGTTGGCAGCATCGCCACCCAGTATATGACCAACAGAGCAGAGCATGACAGAATGGCCAGACAGTGGACCAAGAGATACGCTACATAAATAAAGTTCAGCACACCAGTCTGTCTGATAGCGAGAGCTGCTTGTTCATTGGGCAATGGAGGGTGGGAGTCTGCAAAGAATAGGTTATTTCTATAACAGATTTTATTCAGTCTTTTATTTCCAGAGAATTTTGTTATTGTAACTTAAGGTATCTTTCTGCAGTAACTGACTGGATTACATATACCTCTGAATTATGATCTAATGAGGAATACAAAGAACGTAAGGTTGTTTTCCCCTTATTTTTGGTTCTGGAAGCGATTATGTAAACTATTCAAACAATTTAATTTTGTACAGTTACACTGCTTATACTGTATACCTCTGTGTTGTCCTTGTTCAAGTATTGAATGCATATTTGTGTGTGAGAGATGGATTGCAGAGTGTGTGTGACAAATATAACCAAGTCTCTACTGTAAGGGGCCTGGTGAGCTGTAATAAACAATTTACACCTTCTATAATTTTCTTCTTTTTTTGTATGTCGGTGAGCTTTGATGAAAGAGGTGGTAATGGAATCTGTAGTAAAATACCTTAAGCTGTTTAAATGTAAAAGTGAATAAGAATTACTCCGTGGATTGGTTATATGTTGTAGGCTAATGAAGTCTGCATTTGTTACTGTGCTAATAAAAGTGAAAAATACATGTGTTTGCTGTGCTTTTTGATGAAGATAAAGTAATGGTTTCATCCTACAGTGCTATTGGAAGAGACTTGCTGGTGTTTTGTGGTGAAAACCAAAACTCTGTTACTGAATGCTGTCACCAGTATGAAGAAAAGTGGTGAAAACTATAAGGAACCTCTCCTTTCACCAATTACCATACATTGGAGACCTTTGACTGCCAATTTCCTGGGCTGTCATCCTCTTGCAGTACTCAAAGTCCCAGTATGCAGCTACCAAAGCCATCGCTTCCAAGCTGCATTCTTTTATAGGGGTAATGATGAAAGATGACAACCTAGGGACTTGCAGCTTGAAAAAAACACAATCCCCTATTAATATAATAACCATTTAATCCTGATAATGTAAAGCGAATTATGGGACCACATGATTATATCTTTGTAAAAAAGGGCTTGAGTACATGAAGGAGCAATGTGTCAAGCAAGCCTGTACAAAGTACCGGTATTGGCACAGCATTCAAGCAGGTTTTCTCTTTCGTTCATTGATGGACACAGCTCCATAGCTCCTTGGGTTTATGCTGCCCCCTAGGACACTAGGCAGAAAAAAGTTTGACTAAGACTATAGGGCAGTCCCAGGGGGTATACTCCCACTTCCTGCTTTAGGTCTTATGTTTTTTTGTCTGCCTAGTCAGGAGTAAGGACCTAGTTCCTTGCTGGGATCTCTGGCCCCAGCACATTTTCCTTTTTAAATTGAATTTTTTTGCTTCTTTTATTATTTTCTGTTCCTGTGAGAACTACTATCAACTGTTGGACTGGGCAATGGACTAGATATTCTAGATCCTTACGGTCTCCCCAGTCCAGCCCGCAAGCGTGACCGAACCTCAGCTCCACGCTAGGTCGGCAGCAACATAGCCCCACTGGACGGGGGCTGGTCAGCAAGTAAACGCCTCACGAAGATGCATAGCCCTGGTCACGACCTGAGTCGCAGCATGTCTCTGACCCGCAGCACCCCCATTCTAAGATGGTGCGGTGGTCTGCCTGGAGTGGTGCCCGTCCGGTTCCAAGTTGTGGAAATTAGTGTCCCCCCTCTCCCTTGGTGGTCTTTCGGGGTGGACGTGGGCCCCTCACTGGGATGGTCCGAACTCCTCCAGCCCCTCTAAACAGTCACTGTGGGTCTATTGCCCCCCAACCCTTCCCCTCCCCCTCGGTGCGGTAGGAGCTGGCTTTGCCACATGCTCCAGAAGGGGGGATTGGATGTGGTTGCTGCTGACCGGGTTGCACAACGGGATTTTTGAGCATTCTCTGCCTCCTGGGGGTTAGTGACTGGGGCAGGGATGTCCTTTGGGCTCCCTGCCGCAGTGGTTGGGCTAGGGAAGCGGATGTTCTATCATCTGCGGGTACGGGCCTCACGTGGTTGGATCGGGCCAATAATTTAGACCGCTGCTTTGCAGTCTACTCGCGGCTGAAAGACCGAGCTGTCCAAGCTACTGACCAATTGTCATAGCTGCTGAAGCTGTCAGAGCTGCTGATGGGCATCCACTACCCCCCACCCCCTGCGCTGCCCTGGGTGGTCAGCTCCATTGGGGCTGGTGGCTGGGCGCCCTCAAAATTTAGGCTGCGACTTGCAGCCTACTGGGCAATGCGGCCCCTTTGGGCGCTGCCGTTGGGGGGGGTGGCGTTTAGCTAAAGCCCCCAACTCTCTCCCTGGGCATCTGCCGGGCTGTGAATCTGGGAAAATGCCCCTGGGCCTCCACTGAAATTTAGACTGTGGCCTGCGACCTGCTGGGCCATATGGTCAGCCTGGTGCCTCCTCCTGGATGGCGCTTCATTTTTAGTGACAGAGTAGCAGCCATTATTGTGTGGGCGAGGCTACTTCTGTCTGCGTGTCCGCGTCATGGCGAGTGCCCCCCCCCAAGGGGGCTATGTCCTATTGTGTCCTCCATGCCTTTTCCAATAAGGGTCAGGTTCCTCCTTTCCCTGTTAAGGCGCATTCTACAAAGGCGCTTAGTGCCTTCCGTCATCAGGCGTCAGTGACGCAGGTTGCAAGGCAGCCACCTGGTCGTCCGTGCACGCTCTCACAAAATTTTATATGGTGGATGTGTTGGCATCTGCGAATGCTGCCTTTGGCGACAAGGTTTTGCGGGCCGCTGTTGGAGAGGATTAGTCATCTTTGTGGGTGTAGTTTTTTTGTCAGATGAGCTCCAGTTTTACCTGGTTGGCTACGTTTAGCCTTTGGAAAGTATGTTTATTGCTGTGTTCTTCCCACCCCTCAAGTTGACACTGCTTTGGGACGGCTCAAGAAGATATGGAGCTGTGTCCGTCAATGGACAAAAGAGAAAACAGTTTTTCTCTGTCGCTCATTGACAGACGTAGTCCTCCTTGATTAATATCAACTCGGGTTATACTGCCCTCTACAGGAGTAGGACTAGACAGGAAAGAAAACGTTCTGGCCACACCCTAGGGGCAGTCCCAGAGGGTATATCCTCTCACTTCCTGCTACAGCAAATAAGTTTTTTTCTGTCTAGTTAGGAGTAAGGACCTAGATTCCTTGCTAGGATCTTCGGTCCTGGCAGGATTTTTTTTTAGAAATACTTTTTTAAACAGCTTTTTTTCTCCAGTGTTCCTGTGAGATCTTCAAGCAAGCACGCTGAAACTGGGCGACGGGCTGGATGTTGAGATCCAGTGGTCACCCCAGTTCAGCCTACGAGCGCGTGCAGGCCATAGCTTCGCGCTGGGTCGGCCGCGACATAGTCCCACTGGACGGGGACTGACCCTGCGAGTTAAACGTCTCGCCTGGACGCCAATGACCAGCAGAGTCACGGCGTCCACATTGGTCGACAGCCCCCCCCCCCCACTCCGGTGGAGAGGGGTTCTGTCAGGAGTTGGCGCCCGCCTGGTTCCGGTATGGTGAGTAGAATGTTCCCCCTCTCCCCCTGTCGGGTTTGTTGGTGGACGCGGGCCCCTCTCTGGGATGGTCGGACACTCAGTTTCTGGGTCTCCCCTCTATCTATAACAGGTCACAGATCCCCCAATTTGAGTGTGATTTTGTGAATAGAAACCAGGAGGCTTGGTTTGGGAGCTGACTATCTAAAGTCACTATATGACTGTAAGGGTGACTGAAGTCAGTGGCAGACTACTAAAAGGCATTACTATTGAGGTATAGAGGTATCCTACCTGTCATAGTGTGTACACAGGCGATGCCTATGCCTGAGTTACTGCAGCCACAGATCGCCATCCCTCCAGAAAGCCGGTCACTTCCACAGGCCGCACAGCCTCCCGCAGGCCGAGGACACCTCCCGCAGGCCGAGGCACTCCCGCAGGCCGCACAGGCCGAATGCACACCTCCCGCAGGCCGCTGCTAGCCGCCGCTATCCTACACAGGCCGCCGCCATTTTCCTGCAGATCGCATGAGGCCGCCATATTGGCGTAGCCTCGTGTCTCCAGCATGGGGGCGGCCATGTTTGAGGTGACCAAACACCTCGTGGAGTAATTGGGAGGCGCCGGAATGCGTGTAAAGGGGCGGAGCCGCCTCCTTGGCCCGGAAAAAGCAAGCCAAAGACTTCCTGTCTGTAACAGACAGTGCTGGAAGCAAGTTGATAAGAAACTTCTGTGCATTAGGTGAGCTTGGGGTCTCTCTCTCTCTCTCTCTCTTTCTGAGGGGTCCAAGCAGGTAGACTGAGGGCGCTATTGCGCTGGGGGTCTAAGTAAAAAAAAAAAAAAATTTTTTCTTGCAATTTTTAATTTTTTGTGTTTGCTGGCAAGTGTCTTGTTACATGAACCCTGCCACACATGTATCCCCACCTGAGCCCCTCGGGGTGGCCGCAGGACCCTCCAGTACCCCACTTGTGATGATGCATTATCAGCAGGGCCGCCATCAGGGGGGTACAGCCCATACACATGTATGGGGCCCGACCAACCTGAGGGGCCCGCCGCCCGCTCAGCTGTTTCTTACTTTCAGTATTGAGGGGAGAACGTATCTCAATGGACAGATTGCTCCTCTCATCTACAGCTTCCTGCTTTACCAGCAGGTGGGTGTGGCGCCGCTGGCTCATCACGTGACCAGTGTCTGTCCAGTGGTAGCAAGCGCGGTACACTCAAACTGAGGCCGGAGGAGAGATAGAGAGGAGAGCAGAGCATCAGCGTGCAGGGCCATCTTATCAAGCATAGAGGTAAGCTGCTAGCAGTGCTGGGGTGGCATGGTACACTGCACACTAACAGTAATTTTATTAGTAGTGGTGTGCACCTGCTACTTGCAGTATTTAGGTTCTCCTCATGGTCAATTACTGGTCTGGGCAGCTACCTGTCTCGGGAGTTTGTTGCTGTGCAATGTCTCACACTGCTTTACCGAGCTTTTCACTCAATGTCTCATTTGCACAAAACCTGCGAGTGAGACAGGAATGGGAGTGCACAGCACAGTGTGATCAACATATCAGTCCAGTGACTCTTCTCCTCCTCTGATGATCCATCCTATCCCTGCTGTACCTGCCCCAATGGCCCCACCCATATTCCACCCCTTTCTCACAAACATGCACACACTGTGAAGGGGCTTGCTGTGTGTATGCAGGACAGATGCCAAACTAGAGTACACACGCACTGCAGCAGGGCAAACACAGTGATAGATCCTGGCTGGATAATTGGCGAGTGTCTCTAACTGCCCCCCCCCCCCTTGCCAATTGCAGATGCACCCCCCCCCTCCTCCTCTGCTCTGTGTCTCTGATTGAGAGCCATGGGTCAGTGAGAGCTGCTGCAATTAACACTGGTGCTAATCCCTGGTGTGAATGTAGCCTAATTTACACTATATACAGTGACAGATGTTTTGCTGCATTGCAACATGTGTCACATCAGGCACACTCAGGAAATTTATTGATTCCTATGTGTCCCATTCACACTGCAACGCAGCCTATGGCTGTGCTTCAGCATGCTGTAATAAAATGCAGACATGCTATGCCGAATCGCACAACAATGCAGGGCATCTTACTCCGGTAAATTGCTGTGAATGAAGTGTACAATTTATACACCTAAAATAAAGTTCATTAAAAAAAAGGGGAGCCATGTGATGCACTGACTTTACCACAGCCGACAAAGCAGAGCTGCCGATGCTGTGAATCGTTCCAGTAGCTCTGCATTATGTGTGAATAGAGCCTGAAAAAGGATGCCACTCCTCTGAAAAACAATCCACACATGGATTCCTTTTTAGAGGCATTTATCAGGCAGTGAAGAAGTGATGTCACCTCCTCACCACTTGTTTTAACTCCCAAAATACTGCATCACCCTCACCACAAGCATTCCACGCAGTTGCGAGGAAGTTGCAGCACAGACCTATCAAATCTAATAAACAAATAATCTAAAAACAGATCTATTAAATCTGTCAACTATTTATACTTTATTTTTGAGAGTAGGTGCAAAAATTGGGAGAGCTTGTATGGGCCCCAGTGCATTACTTTGCCCAGGGGCGCATAATGCTATTAGGATGGCCCTGGTAGCGTCTGCTCAGGGACAGGGCAGCATTGATCAGTCACTGGCTGATTCGGAGCTTAGTTGGTTGGGGACACCGTGGAGGTGAAGAGGAAAGGGGGCTCTGGTGTAGCTTTCGTGGACTGTGAATTGAGCTGAGGTGACATTTCTGCAGACTGGGATTATAAGGATACTGAGGGGCTACATGTGTGGATGTGGGCTTGTGCTGCCAGCCTGCCTGTGACTGTCTCTTTGCTATATTGGGCCATCAGCAGTGTTGCACTTTGAATGACAATTGCGCAATCATGCAACGCTAAACCCAAGCTTTTCTAATTTTTTTTTTCCCCACACAAATAGAGCTTTCTTTTGGTGGTATTTAATCACCACTGTGGTTTTTCATTTTTTGCTAAATAAACGGAAAAAGTTTGAAAAAAAAAAAAAAAAATTTTTTTTCTTTGTTTCTGTTATAAAATTTTGCAAAGAAAAAATCTTTTTTCATACATTTAGGCCAAATTGTATACTACTACATTTCTTTCATGAACATAACCTAAATCAGTGTATATTATGGGTTGATTTGGTGGGACGGAAAGTGGGCGAGCCCTGTGGAATGTTGGAGGTCAGGCCCGGGGGGAAGGGGGGGGGCCCAGGCCTACAGCTGTGTAAGGGGCCCCAAAATTTCTGATGGCTGCCCTGATTATCAGCAGTTTTGGAGTCTTTGGTATCCCGGGTGGAGGTAGCCTGTCAGGGACGGGGGTCAAGAACAGCGACCCCCGCCTACCCCTATGTCATCTGATACTTCAGATATGGATTCTGAGCTGGTCATTGCAGTCCCTTTCCTGGGGTTGTTGTCTCAGGTACGGTCTCCTCAGACAGTGAGGAGGACGCTTCTGCCTCCGCCATAGCACAAGAAGCGTTGGTGGAAGCACTAGTTGTGTCTGTCCGGGAAACCTTAAATCTTGAGGTTACACCGGCAGAGGTAGCTGAGACTCGTATTCCTTTTTTGGTACTAGCAAGCCTACCAAAATGGTGAAGGGGTTCCCTTGCCCAAATGGGGTCGTCCGTAAAAGAGCCCCTGCTATTTCCAAACGCATTGCTAGGCGCTATCATTTTGAGGAATCCCTCATTACAAAGATGGACGGTACCACCAATAGTGGACTCACCGATTTCCAGACTAAATAAATAAAGCCACTGTTATCTCGCTGGATTGACAGAATGGGCCCCACCCATCTCTAGGGTGGGGGGACGTCTTCACCGGTTTCCGGATCCAGGGCTTTCCAGAATCCCAGGTAAAGGGGTTCGCAAGGTCATATGGTCGGGATACAAGATCGAGTTCGATCACTTCCACCGGTGCGATTCTTCCCTTCCAATATTCAACATCCCCCGGTCACTTAAAAAGCTTTGCGGGGGACAGCTTGATGCAACAAGCAGTGGTAGTTCCCATTCCTTGGAGGAGTTCTAGTCGAACCTGTTCACAATGTCCAGGAAAAAGGGCTAGGTGCGTCCAATTCTGGTCTTGGAAGAGATGGAGTCCATCCATACAGTGGTGGCCTCCCTGCATCAGGGGGATTGACTGGCGTCCATAGACATTTAGGATGCCTATCTTCATATCCCCATCTTCGCAGGACATCAGCGTTTTCTTTGCTTTTCCCAAAGATCATCCCTGGTTCCCACCAGGAGACTGAACTATCTGGGCCTAATTTTGGATACATCCTTGGCAAGAGTGTTTCTCCATGCGGAGAAACTCCAGAAGATTCAGTCAATGATTCGGATGTTGCTGTCCGTCAACTGGCTGGGATTGATGGTCGCCTCCTTAGAGGCAGTACCGTTTGCCCAGTCTCATACCCGAATTCTCCAAAGAGGAGATTCTTCTCATATGGAATCGGAATCCCGATTCCCTGGACAATCGGATCCGATTGAGGGAGCGGACCAGGGAGGCTCTGGTCTGGTGGCTTCGGTCTCCAATGCTCAGCCAGGGGAAGTCATTTCTTCTGATAAATTCCAGGCTAACGATAAATGTGTTGGAACTGAGAGCGATCAGACTTTGTCTGATTTACTGGACCGAGCAGCTCCAGGGCAGTCTGGTTCGGATCCAATCGGACTATGCCACGGTCATGACTTATGTCGATCACCAAGGGGCACCAAGAGTGCTCTGGCGGCCATAGAAGTGGCCACATTCTTATTGGGGGAACAGTTGTTCCAGTTCTCTCCGCGATATTTATCACGGGGGTGGACAGGCAGATTATTTCAGCCGTCAGATTCTGGATCAAGAGGAATAGTCTCTTCATCCAGAGGTATTTCACCAGCTGTCCCTTCATTGGGGCACCCCGGATATGGATCTGTTAGCAGGTTGGCTCAACAGGGCTCGCGCCGCGATCCTCTAGCGGACGCAGCAGACGCGCTGAGCGCCCCGTAGGGGAAGTATCAGCTACTGTATGTCTTCCCCCCTCTCAAGTTACTGCTGAGATTTCTCCGCAGGATAGAGGTGGAGGGAACTCCAGTTATCCTGGTAATTCCGGGCTGGCCTCGTCAAGCCGGGTACGCCGACTTGGGCAGGCTAGTCGCAGACGCTCCTTGGAGACTTCTTCTCAGGGAGGATCTGCGGTCTCAAGGACCGATCTTCCATCGTGCTTTACAGTCGCTGGTTTTAACGGCCTGGCCATTGAGACCCAGGTACTGAAGGACAGGGGATTGTCAGCTTCGGTTATTCCTACTCTAATTAAAGCAAGGAAAGCGACTTCTAGCAAAGTCTATTATCACACATGGAAGACTTATATTGCGTGGTGTAAATCTTTGGTATTTCCCCCACGTACCTATTTGGTGACCCGAATTTTGGCTTTTCTGCAAAAGGGGGTTGAGCAGAAACTATCCTTGAGCACTATCAAGGGTCAGGTTTCAGCGTTAGCAATCTTCTTTCAGAAGCCGCTGGCTACTCATTCCTTGGTGCGGAATTTCATCCAGGGGGTGCGGCACTTGGCTCCGCCAGTGCGCGCGCCCTTACCGCCCTGGGATCTTAATTTGGTTTTGTCGTTCTGCAGAAACCTCCCTTTGAAAATATCAGGGAGATTCCCTTGCTTACATTATCCCAGAAGGTGGCCTTCTTGGTGGCTAGCACTTCTGCACGCAGGGTGTCAGAACTGGCTGCATTATCATGCCATTCCCCATATCTAGTGGTTCATAGGGATAAGGTAGTTCTTCATCCGAAGCCATCCTTTCTTCCTAAGGTGGTTTCAGATTTTCATCTGAATGAAGATATTGTGCTACCTTCCTTGTGTCCTAAGCCTAATCATCCTCGGGAGTGTGCGTTGCATTCCTTGGATGTAGTTCGGGCAATCGGGGTATACCTGAAGACTACGGAATCGTTCCGTAAAACGGATTCACTTTTTGTGATCACGGATGGCCCCAGGAAGGGGTTGCCTGCATCTGCCGCGACTATCTCCAAATGGATTAGACAGACGGTGGTACAGGCTTATTCTATTAAGGGTCGGAATCCTCCGTTCCCTGTTAAGGCGCACTCCACTCGAGCGCTCAGTACTTCCTGGGCCTACCGCCATCAGGCATCAGTGGTCCAGGTGTGCAAGGCGGCTACCTGGTCGTCGGTTCATACCTTTACAAAATTTTATAAAGTTGATGTGATGGCATCGGCGGATGCCTCATTTGGCTGCAAGGTTTTGCAGGCCGCAATTTGAGGAGACCGGTGGTCTACCTCGAGGGTTTTTGTCCGTTGGAATTTCAGTTGAGTCTCATCTTTTGATTGATGAGCCTTTAAAACTTCTAGTTGGCACCGGTTGGGCCTTCTAGATTGGATTTTGATTTCCATTTTCCCACCCCTCATTTGTGGCACTGCTTTGGGACGTCCCGAGTTGATATTAATCAAGGAGGACTACGTCTGTCAATGAGCGACAGAGAAAAATGGATTTTTGTAAAATCTTACCGTAAAATCCTTTTCTCTTAAGCTCATTGACAGACGTAGTACCCGCCCCTCTGTTTTTGAGTTGGGTTGGGTTAAATTCTCTAAACACTGCTTTGTGACATAACTGATTTGCTGTAGCAGGAAGTGAGAGGATATACCCTCTGGGACTGCCCCTGGGGTGTGGCCAGAATGTTTTCTTTCCTGTCTAGTCCTACTCCTGTAGAGGGCAGTATAACCTGAGTTGGTATTAATCAAGGAGGACTACGTCTGTCAATGAGCTTAAGAGAAAAGGATTTTACGGTAAGATTTTACAAAAATCCATTTTTTTGTCTTACCGTAAAATCCTTTTCTCTTATGTTCATTGACGGACACAGCACCCACCCCTCTATTGAGTTGGGTTACATGTTCTTCTCACACTGCCTGTTACAAAACTGAAGACCTATAGCAAGAAATGGGAGTATACCCCCTGGGACTGCCCTATAGGAGTAGTCAAACATTTTTCCGCCTAGTTTCCTACTCCTGTAGGGGGCAGCATAAATCCAAGGGTCAAGAAGATATGGTGTTCGTCAATGAACATCAGAGAAAAGGATTTCACGGTAAGACAAAAATAGTTTCTTTAACTCCGTAAGCCCTGGTTCACACTAATGTGATTTCTGATGCACTCCAGAAAGCGTGGATTCGCATGCTAAGTAAAATGGCATGCATTTCTATGAAGGCCATTCATAAACATGTAGGGTGGTTCAGAAGCGATTTTCAAAAAGGGTCTTGTGTGAGTTTAGTGCAGTTTGATTTTTAGCTTTATAAACTTGAATGGAAACTGCATGCAGATCGATTGTCTGTTGTAAGCGAACACAATTCCAGTACATTTTCTGCAAGGCTTGTGCTCTGATCTCCAGCTGTAATTCCTGAACCATGTGCTATAGGAGAGAGGAATCGCAGATGTAAGCCATCAGAACCGCATCACTATCACACTGCAAAATGGATGCAATTTGCACTGCATCAATGTGAACCTAGGCTAAATGTATCTATAGCCACAAGTTTTTTTTTTTGTTTTTTTTTTTGTTTTTTTTTTAATAGCTCGGGAAAGCGTACGGAAGGGTTAAAATTGTTGCCAGGTTACTTTTTTTTTTTTTTTTTTTTTTGCTGTCTGCATGCCGTAGGGGAATTTTCACTATTTCACTTGTCTCAAGGATGCAACAGGAAGTTGGAGGATCTCTTCTAAAGTGAGGGGAAATTGCCTCTTAAGCCCCGTACACACAATCAGATTATCGAACGATCTGTCGTCCGTTTTTTGTGACATGCTAGTCTGATGTGGAAAGTGAAGAAGTTACATAGTTGCAAAGTGTACTCACTTTTATGAGATACTTAAGCTCTGACGACATAGTGGTCCCTGCAGGCGTACCTGACCCTGTTCTTCTGTTGCTGAGGTGCAACAATCGCAGGGTTCTCGTATGCAGCAGAGTGTCAGCCAGGGGCGAATCCAGAGTCTAGTCTCGGGAGGGGCACTGCCAGAAAATAAGTTGTTGCTTACAGAACTGTATTACAAAACGAACTGCACTCCTGTGATCCATAGAAGTACAGCCAAATGAGCTTTCCCTGTACTTCTCCTTTAAGTGTGTACTCAGCTAAAAGTGGAAAGGGCTTAAGGGGAGGGGGGGGGGGGTTGATTAAACAGAATCTGTGCCTACTGGCTGTATACACTGCACACACATGCCACAATCCTTATACCACAAAATACTCTTAAGTACTGTGCCACAGGTAACCATTTTATAGACACATATAAACCTCAGAATGAACGATCATTTTTAAAAATGAAACGTTTCCATCACATATGCTTTACTTCGCACAGAACTGATCACTGTGCCTAATGCCCCGTACACACGTACCGATTGTCGGCCGTAAATATTCGGCCGACGACCGATCGGCCGATTGTAGGCTTGTTAGTATGATGCTTCCGACAGCGCATTTTCGGCTGAACAGAATCTGTCGTGCAAGCATTAAAATTTTTGTTGGCCAACACCAGAACGGCCGATTGTTCGCCAGTCAGTACAGATTTCGGCCGACAGACAGCAGATTTGCAAGACTGAGCATGCTCAGAAAAGAAAAAAGACAAGGAAAGTTAACCATCACATGACATCACTTCTGCAGTCGGCTGTTGTTGGCCGACAAAATTCGTGTGCAGTCTTTTGCAGTTTTCAACAGACACGACAGCCCTGGACAAAAGACGGCCGATCGTTAGGCCGACGATCGGTACGTGTGTACGGGGCTTATCTTAAAGAAGATCTTCATTAAAACCTGCAACTGTTGGGACAATAAACACTTTGGTCAGGGCTATGTAATGTACAACATACTGTGTAGAGTGCAGGGGTCAGGAGGAGTAAGTAACATACAAAACATCATAATGTATAGAGTACAGGGGCCATGAGTAAAGCTCGCCATACATAGTTTAGTATTTTTCATTCAGCCAGCCAGCTGAACAAAATAAACTGAATACATTTCCACATCCACACATTCAAGGTGAATGGGGAAATCCTCCCTTTTGTGTCTGTATATTCTGACAGCAGGATTCCCCCACTGTCAGAATACACTGATCAGCATGGCAGTCACTGGCTGCATGTGTTGACCGAATTCTACAGGACTGTTTATAAGAAGCCAGTCAATGAGACAAAACAACAGAGTGCTACATTCAGGACAAGCCCCCTTGTTTACATGAATGTCCCCCCTTACATTATAAATACCCACCCCCCTTCCTCTTTATCAGAGTCCTCCCCCTTTTGTCAAAGACCCCTCCCCCTTTTGTCCCTAGAGTCACCCTCCCCCCTTACTCCAGGGTCCCCTGAGCCACCCCCTTTACATTAAGGTCCCCTGAGCCACCTCCCCTTTACATTAGGGTCCCCTGAGCCACCCTCCCATGCATCAGGGTCCCCAGAGCCTCCCTCATTACATCAGGGTCCCCAAAGCCCCCCTCCTTACATCAGGGTCCCCATAGTTGCTCCTTTTTACTTCTGGGTTCTTAGAGAGCCCCCCCTCCTTAACATCAGGAACCCCAGAGCCCCCACCATACATCAGGATCCCAAGAGCCCTCCTTGTTACATCAGGGTCCCCAGAGAGCCCCCCCCCACTTAAATCTGGTCCCCAGAGCCCCCCTCATTACATCAGGGTCCCCAGAGATCCCCCTTACATAAGGGTCCCCAAAGAGCCCCCCTCCACTTAAATAAGGGTCCCCGGAGAGCCCCCCTTACAACAGAGTCCCCAGAGAGCTCCCCTTCCTTACACCAGAATCCCCAGGGAGCTCCCCCTCCTTACATCAAGGTCCCCAGAGAGCTCCCCTCCTTACATCACGGTAGCCAGAGAGCTCCCCCTCACATCAGGGATCCCTCTCCTTACATCAGGGTCCCCAGATAGCTCCCCCCTCATGTCAGGGTCCCCAGAGAGCTCCCCCTTACATCAAGGTCCCCAGAGAGCCCCCTCCTTACATCAGGGTCCCCAGAGAGCCCCCTCCTTACATCAGGGTCCCCAGAGAGCTCCCCCTCACATCAGGGTCCCCAGATAGCCCCCTCCTTACATCAGGGTCCCAGAGAGCCACCCTTGCATCACCAGAGAGCCCCCCCTTACATCAGGGTCCCCAGAAAGCCTCCTCCTTACATCAGTGTCCCCAGAGAGCCCACTCCTTACATCAGCGTCCCCAGAGAGCCCCCTTCTTACATCAGGGTCCCCAGAGAGCCCCCCCTTACATCAGGGTCCCCAGAGAGCTCCTCCTCACATCGGGGTCCTCAGAGAGCCCCCTTCTTACATCAGGGTCCCCAGAGAGCTCCCCCCTTACAACAGGGTCCCCAGAGAGCTCCCCCCTTACAACAGGGTCCCCAGAGAGCGCCCTCCTTACATCAGGGTCCCCAGAGAGCTCCCCTCCTTACATCAGGGTCCCCAAGAGAGCTCCCACTCACATCAGGGTCCCCAGAGAGCCCCCCCCCTTAGAACAGGGTCCCCAGAGTCCCCTCCTTACATCAGGGTCCCCAGAGAGCCCCCCCCCCTTACATCAGGGTCCCCAGAGAACTCCCCCTCACATCGGGGTCCTCAGAGAGCCCCCTTCTTACATCAGGGTCCCCAGAGAGACCCCCCTTACAACAGGGTCCCCAGAGAGTCCCCTACTTACATCAGGGTCCCCAGAGAGCCCCCTCCTTACATCAGGGTCCCCAGAGAGCCCCCCTCACATCAGGGTCCCCAGAGAGCCCCCCCCTTACATTAGGGTCCCCAGAGAGCTCCCCCCTTACATCAGGGTCCCTTTCTTACATCAGGGTCCCCAGAGAGCCCCCCTTACAACAGGGTCCCCAGAGAGCCCCCTCCTTACATCAGGATCCCCAGAGAGCCCCCTCCTTACATCAGGGTCCCCAGAGAGCTCCCCCCTTACAACAGGGTCCCCAGAGAGCGCCCTCCTTACATCAGGGTCCCCAGAGAGCTCCCCTCCTTACATCAGGGTCCCCAAGAGAGCTCCCACTCACATCAGGGTCCCCAGAGATCCCCCTTACATAAGGGTCCCCAAAGAGCCCCCCTCCACTTAAATAAGGGTCCCCGGAGAGCCCCCCTTACAACAGAGTCCCCAGAGAGCTCCCCTTCCTTACACCAGAATCCCCAGGGAGCTCCCCCTCCTTACATCAAGGTCCCCAGAGAGCTCCCCTCCTTACATCACGGTAGCCAGAGAGCTCCCCCTCACATCAGGGATCCCTCTCCTTACATCAGGGTCCCCAGATAGCTCCCCCCTCATGTCAGGGTCCCCAGAGAGCTCCCCCTTACATCAAGGTCCCCAGAGAGCCCCCTCCTTACATCAGGGTCCCCAGAGAGCCCCCTCCTTACATCAGGGTCCCCAGAGAGCTCCCCCTCACATTAGGGTCCCCAGAGAGCTCCCCCCTTACATCAGGGTCCCTTTCTTACATCAGGGTCCCCAGAGAGCCCCCCTTACAACAGGGTCCCCAGAGAGCCCCCTCCTTACATCAGGATCCCCAGAGAGCCCCCTCCTTACATCAGGGTCCCCAGAGAGCTCCCTCCGACATCCGGGTCCCCAGAGAGCCCCCTCCTTACATCAGGGTCCCCAGAGAGCCCCCTCCTTATATCAGGGTCCCCAGAGAGCCCCCCCTTACATCAGGGTCCCCATAGAGCTCCCCCTCACATCAGGGTCGCCAGAGAGCCCCCTCCTTACATCAGGGTCCCCAGAGACTGCAGCCGGTGGTTCTATCAGCTGACCATAGAGCTGATTGGAGACCAGAACAGCTCCTTAACCACTTAAGCCCCGGAAGATTTTACCCCCTTCCTGACCAGGGCCTGTTTTGCGATTCGGCACTGCGTGATTTTAACTGACAATTGCGCGGTCGTGCGACGCTGTATCTAAACTAATTTGACGTCCTTTTTTTCCCACAACCAGAGCTTTCTTTTGGTGGTATTTGATCACCTGTGCGATTTTTTGATCATGCGCTATAAACAAAAAAAGAGCGTCAATTTTGCAAAAATAACAATATTTTTCACATTTTTATATGTAATTCCCCAAAAAAAATATGTAAAAATCAAAATTTTTTAACATTTTAGGCCAATTTGTTTTATGCTACATATTTTTGGTAAAAAAAACGCAAAAAGCGTATTTTGATTGGTTTGCGCAAAAGTTATTGCGTTTACTAACTAAGGGAAAGATTTTTGTAATTTTTGTTGTTTTTTTTTTAACGCGTAATGGCGGCGATCTGCGATTTTTTTTGCGGGACTGCGACATTGCGGCGGACAGATCGGACCCTTGACTGACATTTTTGACACTTTTGGGGTTACCAGTGACATTACTACAGTAATCAGTGCTATACATATGCACTGTTACTGTAAAAATGACACTGGCAGTGAAGGGGTTAACTTTTTTGAGAGGGAGGGGTTAAGAGTGTCCCTAAGGGCGTGTTTCTAACTGTGATTGGCTGTGGCTTGAGCTGTAAGAACAGTGATCACAGTCCTACATAGCAGAACCGTATGATCACTATTCTTACACAGGGGAGAATGGCAGGCGGCTTTGTTTACATTAGCCGCCTGCCTTTCTCCCAGTGTCACGGACGATCGCAAGTGCCCGGTGGACATCGGGTCCGCCGGGCACGCGCGCGCGCGGGGGGGGGGGGGGCGTGACCGTGCGGGAGCGCGCATCCGGTGGCGCGCGCTCGCTCCCTAGAGCCTCAAAGGCTAGTGACGTACCCCTACGTCACTTCGCCTGTGAGGGGCTGACCGCCGCAGTATATGTACTTGCGGCGGTTGGCAAGTGGTTAAAGAGTAATGTGGCTGTGACTCAGAACAAGGATGCTAATTGGAGTCTTTTTTTTTTTTTTGCACATACTTGTTTGTGCCTGTGGCTTTAATTTTGCATCTATAGTATAAGCATGATAGCTAAGCAACTAGCATTTCTCTTACGTCCTCCGACAGTCGCCGCCTCCTCTAAGTCATCACTATTGGGTATTGTCATCTGCTCCGCAGGAGTAGCTAGGCATATAGACTTAGTTAAAAACAAAAGGCATTTGCATGTATACACCCCTGGGGGCTGTCCCATCTGGTCAATACCCCCCTGCAGTGTCAACTCCCAACTCAGTTTTAATTTGCCTAGCATCAGGAGTAGTTAGGCTTTCCCTGTGCTGGGGCTTCGGTCACAGCCTATCTTCTTTTTTATTTGATTTTCTTGGAAAATGTCAGTTTTTCTTTCTTTACTAGCTGTTTATTTGGTCAGCTTTAGTTTTTAGTCGACTCTTCGGACGAAGATGGTCATGCGGTGCTGGGATTCGGACTGGCCGCCCTGGTTCTCCAGGGCACTGAGGGTCAGATGGACCCCCAGCCCGCCATCGAGCGTTCAGCTATGGTTCGCCCTGGCATTGTGAACGACCCATCCCTGTTCGGTTCAGGGATGCAGCTGTGAGGTGGCTACCTCACTGGACGTGGCTGCGACTTAGCAGTGCAATGTCCCTGGCAAACGGCATTCCCTGTCAGATGAGGACAGCGGCTTTCCGTTCTGTGAGGCTCCCCACGCCATCGGGTGCAGGTAAGTGCTTCTGTGTGGGGCCTCTGTGTGGGGTGGCAGTCCTGGTTGCTGTGTGTTCCCCATGTCTGTGCCTTGTGTGACCTCCTGCTGCGATCCCTGTGGGGATCGCTTGTACATGCGCTGCGGCGCTGTGTATGGGGTTTAGGGGTCCCCTTCCCTGGGTCACTTAGTGTTTGGGGGTGCAGACTGTGTATGGACCGCGGCGGGGTGACACCGCGCGGTCTGCCATTTTTTATACACTGAGCAGGCATGTGAGCTTCTCTATGGGCATAGATACATGCTGAATTGGCGCCAATCGCCGCCATGTTTGCGGTGACCGATCGCTCGGTTCGGCCGCATGTCGGCGGCCATTTTGGTGGAGTCTCCCATACGTTCCTATGGGGCAGCCATTTTCCCTGGGTCATGCAGCAGATGGATCAGCCTACTTTTACAGCACTTCCTCTTTCCTCCTAAGCAGGACAGCGGTGGCAACACTCTGCGGGGGCTCTGCAGGTTATTGCTCTCAATATATCTCTGTACTGTTGCTTCTGGCTCAGTTTTGTCTCCTTCCTGTAAATACAAAAATATGTGCAGCGCACATATCTCCTTCCTGTTTGGGGGTCTTTCTCTATCTTTATAGCTGGAGCGGTGGGCTGCGCACTCGCAGTGCTTTTAAGGGGACAGCACCTAATTCTTGCACTGTCCGTTTTTTCTCACTTGAGCATGGATTCTCAGGATAGCAAATTTCCACCAGCCTTGGTGGGGGCCCCCGATTCTCCTGTGGCCCCTCTGAGACCTGATTTAGCCGCTGTGGTGGCGACTTTGGGGTCCAATGGGAAAATGCTGATGGCTGAACGTGCTGCTCGTCAGGGACCCAGATTGTCCATCTCCTCTGATTCAGATGGTGTTATGGCTGCTGCGGCTGCGAGCGTGCCCTTTTCAGGGTCCCGCTCATACTTGGACCCCTTGGGGTCTGAGGGGGAGACTGTGATGGAAGGGGTTGATGCCCCCTCCCTGGGGTCGCCTGCAGAACGGGCGACCATGGATGCATTGATTGTGTCTGTTAGGGACACCTTACATTTAGAAGAGGAGCCCTGTCCTCCGGGCGTTGTGTCTCCGTTTGGGACGCACGGGACCCGCAAGTCTGCGCAGGAAGAATTCCATGACACTGTTAGTGCACAGTGGCGCACGTTAAAACGTCCATTCCTGGTACCTAGTCGGTTTGGGTTGCGTTATCCCTTTGATCCGGCTACGGAATCACGATGGTGTGTGCCGCCACAGGTGGATCACGCTGTGGCCGTGCTGAACGCGCCTACTTTAGTTCCTGCTGAGGATGCCCCGGTTTTCCGGGGTCCCACGGACCGGCGGTTGGAGTACCTATCTCGCCATTCTTATACGGTGGCGGGTTCGTTGCTCAAACCCGTTTTCGCGTCCGTTCTGGTGGCTCAGGGGGCTGCTGATTGGACTAAGATGCTTAAGCGCAATCTTGTGTCTGCTGGTGTTGCACCTGCCCGGCTGGAATTGGTGGATCAAATCCACCGAGGAGTACTGTACTTGTGTGATGCAGCCTTGGCTGAGGCCCCCTTAGTGGCTCGCCTCTCTAGTGTCGCGGTGCTTCAACGGCGACTGTTATGGCTGAAGGGCTGGTCGGCCGACCAGGCCTCAAGGGAAACGATTGCTGACTTTCCCTATGCTGGCTCTTGCCTTTTTGGCGAGGCTTTGGACACCCTGTTTTCAGGTGTCACGGGGGGGGGCATGAGCTCTATGCTGCCCCTGAACCAGACGTCCAAGTCCTTTCGAGGCAGGCGGGGTCCTGCGTCTGGTTCTACTAGGGGGTCCTTTCGTGC
Organism: Pelophylax lessonae; assembly: GCF_965119305.1. Taxonomy (NCBI): domain Eukaryota; kingdom Metazoa; phylum Chordata; class Amphibia; order Anura; family Ranidae; genus Pelophylax; species Pelophylax lessonae. Next base: position 151,857,785 of record NC_138772.1, read on the forward strand.
CTTTCGGGCCCATCGCAAGGGCAAGACCTTCCAGGCCCAGGGCACCCGGAAGAAGCCCTGGGCAGGTGAGCAGGAGTCCGGCAATGCCGGCTCGGCGGGTCAGTCTGCCTCTACCTGAAGGGGCGCCCTCACCTGTTTCAGGGGTGGGGGGACGTTTGCGCGATTTCCTCCGACCTTGACTGATCCGGCTATCGGACTGGTGGGTCCAGGAAATCGTTCGATCGGGTTTCCAGATCGAATTCCTTTCCCGGCCGGGGGACAGATTCCTTCCCTCCTATCTTCCTCTGCTTCCGGGGTGTTTGCAGGACCTGCATCAAGCGGTGTTGGGCCTGCTTGCTCAGGGAGTGTTTGTCCCGGTTCCTCATCGGGACGGGTTTCGGGGGTTTTATTAGCATCTGTTCCCTGTGCCCAAGAAGGAGGGCAAAGTGCGTCCTATTCTGGACCTGAAAGCGCTGAACCGCTTCGTGCGTATTCGGTAGTTTCGAATGGAGTCCCTTCGTTCGGTTGTGGTCTCCTTGGGCCCAGGCGAATTCCTGGCTTCGATGGATCTGCAGGATGCGTACCCGTGCATCCCTATTTTCGAGGATCATCAGTGGTACCTTCGGTTTGCTGTCACAGGGGATCACTACCTGTTTGTGGCGTTACCCTTCGGTCTCGCTTCGGCACCCGGGATGTTTACCGGGGTGTTGGCTCCGGTCCTGGGCGTACTGCGGGCCCGGGGCATTGATTCTGGGATCGCGTGCCAGTCAAGATCTTGTGCGCGGTCTGTTCTTCACGGTACAGACGCTCCAGGAGTTCGACTGGGCCATCAATGTTCAAAATTCGACATTGTCTCCGCCGCTTCGCCTTCCCTAGCGGAAAATGGTTCTGAACTCTGCTCAGACACAAGTGTTCTTGCTGGAGGACAAGCTCCGAACTTTGCGGGACGAATTCGGGTCCCTCAGGGACAATCCGTCCTCGTCACTCAGGACCTGCATGCGGGGCCTGGGGTTGATGGTGTCGGCCTTCAAGGCGATTCCATTTGCCCAGTTCCACACGCGAGCTCTCCAGTCGGGGATCCTGGCCAGGTGGGACAGACTTTCTCAGTCCTTGGATCTGGGTGTCTCCCTGAGTCGCCAGATCAGATTGGCTCTTCTATGGTGGATCCAGTCCCCGTTGGTGGCGGAAGGCAAGTCCTTACGTCCGTTGGTGTGGACAGTGGTTACCACGGACACCAGCCTGTCGGGCTGGGGTGGAGTCCTGGGCAACCTGTCTGCCCAGGGCACTTGGTCGGAGGAGGAGTCCTCCCTCCCGATGAATGTGCTGGAGCTACGAGCGATAAAATTCTGTCTCTTCCAGTGGTCAGACCGTCTCCGGGGCCTTCCTGTTCGCGTACAGACGGACAATGCTACCGCGATGGCTTACATCAGCCACCAGGGGGGCACCAGGAGTGCTCAAGCGGCCCAGGAGCTGACCAACATTCTGGCTGGGGCCGAGGCTCATGTCCCGGCGATCTCGGCAATTCACTTTCCGGGTGTGCAGTTTTGGCAGGCCGACTGTGTGAGCCGCCAGACCCTGGACCAGGGGGAATGGTCCCTACACCCGGAGGTCTTTCGGATGCTGGGTGCGAGGTGGGGGTCCCCAGACGTGGATCTGTTCGCATCCCGGCTATATCAAAGGGTGGAAAGATTGTGGCAAGAACGCGCAATCCGTTGGTGGTCGCCTCGGTTGCGTTGGTGGCCCCTTGGCATCAGTATCGTCTGATGTACGCCTTTCCTCCGATTCAGTTACTATCCCGAGTTCCTTCGCAGATTGATCTCGGAACCGCACATGGTGATTCTGGTGGCGCCAGACTGGCCTCGCCGGTCCTGGTACGCCGACATTGTTCACCTGGCAGTGGTGCCTCCGTGGCGTCTTTCCAGGTGGGAGGATCTCCTGTCTCAGGGTCCGATCTTCCATCTTGCTTACAGTCACTGGCTTAACGGCCTGGCTGTTGAGACCCATGTCTTGGAGGACTAGGGTCTATCCTCTGAGGTTATCCCTTCCCTAATCGAGGCTGGGAAATCCTCCTCTGGTAAGATCTATTACTGTACCTGGAAAGCTTTTTTCGCTGGGTGTGAGTCCAGGGGGTTCTCCCCTCGTTCTTACTCGGTGTCGAGAATCTTGGCTTTCCTCCAGTCTGGAGTGGATCAGCGCCTGGCGCTGGCCACGATAAAGGGCCGGGTGTCTGCACTGGCTGTGCTTTTCCAACGCCCTGTGGCGTCTCATTCCTTGGTGCGCACCTTCATTCAAGGTGTGCGACGTTTGGCTCCTCCCAGGCTGGAGCCTTTCCCTCCATGGGACTTGAACTTGGTTCTGTCCGTGTTTCCCGGGCTCCCTTTGAAAATATCAGGGAGTTCTCTTTGCCTTTGCTGTCAAGAAGGTCGTCTTTTTGGTGGCGATCACTTTGGCTCGCAGGGGGTCGGAGCTGGCGGCGTTGTCTTGCCACTCCCCTTACTTGGTAATCCATAGGGATATGGTGGTGTTGAGAACACTTCCGTCTTTTCTTCCCAAGGTGGTCACTGAATTTCACCTTAATGGATAAATTGTTCTGCCTTCGCTTTGCACGGAGCCTAAGTGTCCGAAGGAGATTGCCTTGCATTCTTTGGATGTTGTCCGGGCGATCAGGGTTTACCTGTCGTCTACAGAATCCTTTCGTAAAACGGATTCCCTGTTTGTTCTTCCTGAGGGATCTCGGAAGGGCATGGCTGCGTCCGCAGCAACTATTGCCAAATGGATCAGACAGACCATTGAACAGGCTTATGCTTTGCAGGAACAGGTTCCGCCCTTCCCTGTTAAGGCGCACTCTACTAGATCTGTGAGTACGTCCTGGGCTTGTTGGCATAGGGCCTCGGTGGCCCAGGTGTGCAAGGCTGCGACTTGGTCGTCGATGCACACTTTCTCAAAATTCTACACAGTAGATGTTCTGGCATCAGCTGATGCTTCCTTTGGCCGCAAAGTTCTCAGTGCGGCAGTGCCATGAAGGACCCTTGTTTTTTTATGGGTCCCTGTCTGTTGGTGTTTGCTTTCCTGGGCGGTTGCTCTGGTTGAGCATTGTTTTTTTCTGTGGCCCAGTGGGTTCTCTTACAGTGTATGTAAGGTTCCTTTCTCTGATATGGGTACGGCGTTACCTCTTCTACGGTTGCGTATCCTACCCCTCATGTCTATACTGCTTTGGGACATCCCAATAGTGATGACTTAGAGGAGGCGGCGACTGTCGGAGGACGTAAGAGAAAACTGAATTTTTGTAAAATCTTACCTGTAAAATTCCTTTCTCTGAGTCCTCCGACAGTCGCCACCCCCGCCCCTCTATGGGGTTCTTGTTACTTACTGCTATGTTACCAAACTGAGTTGGGAGTGGACACTGCAGGGGGGTATTGACCAGATGGAACAGCCCCCAGGGGTGTATACATGCAAATGCCTTTTGTTTTTAACTAAGTCTATATGCCTAGCTACTCCTGCGGAGCAGATGACAATACCCAATAGTGATGACTTAGAGGAGGCGGCGACTGTCGGGGACTCAGAGAAAGGAATTTTACAGGTAAGATTTTACAAAAATTCAGTTTTTCACAATGTGAGATCAGCCTGTATATCTATTCTCACCACAAATTTCCTTTGAACAAATAAAATATTGCCAACAGGACCAGTGATATCTATAAAAAATAGTTTGCTCCAAAACCACCAATTTATTTTTTTTGTCCTCAAAGAATTACCTGCCACATTGTGTTGCGTTTGATTATATAATATATTAATATATATATATATACTGTTCAAAAGTTTGGGGTCACCCAATTTCATGTTTTCCATGAAAACTCACACTATTATTCATCAAACGAGTTGCAAAATGAATAGAAAATATAGTCAAGACATTGAAGAGGTTAGAAATAAGGATTTTTATTTGAAATAATAATTTTGTCTTTCAAACTTTGCTTTCATTAAAGAATTCTCCATTTGCAGCAATTACAGCCTTGCAGACCTTTGGCATTCTAGCTGTCAGTTTGTTGAGGTAATCTGAAGAAATTTCACCCCACGATTCCTGAAGCTCCTCCCACAAGTTGGGTTGGCTTAATGGGCACTTCTTATGTACCATACGGTCAAGCTGCTTCCACAACAGTTCAATAGGGTTGAGATCTGGTGACTGCGCTGGCCACTCCATTACAAACAGAATACCAGCTGACTGCTTCTTCCCTAAATAGTTCTTGCGTAATTTGGAGGTGTGCGGTGGGTCATTGTCCTGTTGTAGGAGGAAATTGGCTCCAATCAAGCGCTATCCACAGGGTATGGCATGGCATTGCAAAATGGAGTGATAGCCTTCCTTATTCAAAATCCCTTTCATCTTGTACAAATCTCGCACTTTACCAGCACCAAAGCAGCCCCAGACCATCACATTACCTCCACAATGCTTGACAGAGGGCGTCAGGCACTCCTCCAGGATCTGTTCACTTGCTCTGCGTCTCACAAATGTTCTTCTGTGTGAGCCAAACACCTCAAACTTATGCCTCGGCTCGTACACACGTTCAGATAATCGTACGAAAAAAATCGCTTTCGACTTGATCGCACGATAATCTGATCGTTAGTACACAGCTTTCGACAGCCAATCACGACAGTTTGTCCAACAAAATCCAAAGGGACAAACACGAAAACGTATGCCATACGATAGCCTAGCGAACGACAATTGTTTAATCAATACAGTATGCGTCCGCTAAAAATCGATAGACAAAGACCACGCATGATCAGAAACACAAAAATAACCTGGAAAAAACCTGGCTGCCAATGTTTTTGTTTTTCACTATCTGATACGTTGCTACGCAACCAGGAAGCTTTTCCAGGATCGTCCAAAAAAATCATACAAGTACGCATTGTTGAATTCGATATTAGTATCATGCAACAAAATGCGAACGATAAGTCGTACGATTATCTGATCGTGTGTACGAGGCATTGGATTAGTCTGTCCATAACACGTTTTCTCCCTTCCCCTTGCAGGACGGCAACACATGAGAGATGAGAGGCTAGACCCTACAGGAAACACAATCAGTTCACAGCTGTTAAAATGCCCCACCCTTCCCCTTGTCCCTCAGTATTGATCGCGTTTCTTCTACAGCAAAACATTTGTTTTTTTATTCTGACCTGAAGACTTAGAGCAGGGGTCTTCAAACTATGGCCCTCCAGTTGTTCAGGAACTACAATTCCCATTGACGCACTTCCGGTACGGCACTGTTGGAATCGTCACTTCCAGTTAGCTTCCTGGATCGGCCGTAGAATGCACGCCAGCAGCGGTGTTCGTGGCAGCTTGTACAGATTTTACTGCCATTCCTCTCTATTTTGTTTGTGAGTATGTTCCTTTGGCTTTATCAATAAATTATCAAAAACGTACTTCACTATCTATGGTCTCTTGTCCCTGGCATTGGGTTACGGAGGAATCTCGGACCACTTTTGACAAAGAATCATCTTGAAACAACCTGGCATTATATAGGAGAAGTCCTGGTGCATTACCCTATCCCAGTGTTTACAGGCTTTCTTGACCCTTTGTTCTGGTGAGTGGGGTACCTGGAGGGGTCACAGTCACCTGGAGCACCTTCACTTTTTTCGTTTGCACTGGAGAACCTTGCACTTTATGGGTTAATTTTATATATTGGACTTTTTTTATCACATTAATTAATATTTATTTAAAATGGATGTGTTTTATGAATATTCACATTGTGCACATTTTGTTACTCAATTTCATATTTTTTTTTAAGACACTTTGTATTTTGATTTCATGCTAGCGCTGTGTTAAATTGGGTATATGCATATTGTCTAAGTTTTTACTTAATGTAACAGCAGCTGCATCACTTACGTTCTTTTATATATATATATATATATATTTTAGTGAGCGCGGGTTTATATTTTATAGTACAATTCCCATCATACCTTGTCATGTCTGTAAATGTCAGAGTTTTACAATGCCTCATGGGATGTGTAGTTCCGCAACAGCTGGAGGGGCATAGTTTGAGGATCCCTGACTTAGAGAGTTGGATGGTACTCCTGTGAGGCAGGTTCTGGGATGCCTATTGAGGACCGCACTCTACCTGCACACCTTTTGGGCTTCTCACAGGTCGCCTCTTTTGGCACAGGCAAGTCGGACACAGCATGGTGGTCCCTCTGCTTTTGCCCCACTCAGCAGCTCAGGTCTCCTCCTGTCCTCCCCTGCAAACAGTGGGCACCATGCTGTGAAGGGCCTGCCACATAACATCAGCAGCGATAAGGGGAGGACTCAGTGCGCTCCAAGCCTCGTTCTGAAACCGGAACTTCCTGTCTGAACAGGGAAAAGGCCAAGCACGCACAGCGTGACCCGGGAGTGGGTGTAAGGTGTGGAGGAGACGCTGGACCCCCACAATGGTGAGAAAGTAACAGGCTCTTCAGCTACCAAGAGCCAGAAGGCTGCTTAGAGTGTGAACTCTGTCTGGACCCACCTCATGGAGAAGGAGGATGGAAAGATGGCGCAGTTTGGCTGCAGGCAACAGCAAATCGGGGCCAGGTAAGTGCCTTTTCTGAGGTGAGTTCAGAAAATGGCAGAATGCCTTAGAGGGACAGCAGAAGAGAAGCAAGGCTGTCTGCTAGCCCCCCCCCCTCCCCCCTTTCAAAAAAGGTGGGATACCAGAAGGTGTGTGTGTATGCTGCTGTTGCAATGTGAAGCACACAGCCTAATTTTGCAGCTCCCCAGTCGGGACAGCAACTTGGAAGGTGGTGAGTTTGGCCGCTATCCTCCTCATGTGACCTTGAGGATAGAATAGCAAGCCCTGTGGCTGTGGTAAAGAGGAAAACAACAATGGTGAGTACTTCCCTTTGCCTTAGCAGCAGTATCCCTTTTAGCAGCCAGGTGGTTTCTTGGGCTTTGACATAGTACTCCCTCCCTCAATGGGGGTGCTACTATCCTTTCTCTTAGGGCTGAGAACAAATAACCCAGAAGCTTCAGCTAGACCAATGTCCACCGCTTCCTTTTAACTCAGGAGACGCTGTGGTTATTGCAACATTAAGTTGCCAGTCTCTCACTATAAACCCTATTGTACATCAATAAGGGTAAATCTAGGTGACACCTGTTAGACACAAAGAGTCTCTTACAGGCTAATCGAAAGGGATCTAAAGTGGTCTACAGGAACCTAAAGATTCCATGAATAATACCACAGATTTTCCCTTGTCAGCAATGCATACCAGATAATCTAAATATATTAGGCCAGCTGCTATGATTCTGGCATGTATCTCCAAGATGGTTCATTCAAGTCTTCTTGCTCTTTAAAGCCTGCCTCCTAATTTTTTCCACATATGGTGGAGAGACACAGTAAGGGGGTACCCTTGGGGAACATTTTCTTCTTATGGGGTTGCTTGCTAGGTGTAACATCTTGACAAGCGCCAACTTATTATTTCCTCGTTACACTGCTGTTAGATCGGTTGGTGTGTAAGAGTTAATTGGGACCCCTAGTGGTTTGGGCTACTGCCCACCCCTTGATGAACTAGAAACATATGTTTTTCTGCAACCCTTATTGATGGTTTTCTGGGTGCAAACCTCTATACAAGAGCTACACATACAAACCTGTATTTAATGTTTGCTTGTTAAGCCCTTCAGGTGTCTGATTGCCTCCAAGCTAAGACTGTGTCCACCTCTTCCTGAGGCTGACTTAATTGATCTCCAGGTCTGTGTTCGTTAAGACTTTAGATACTGGGAGGCTTGGACTCGCTCCCTCTGTGTGTGGGCTAACTACACCTACTCATACTTATGCAATGGTAGGGAAACAGCTACTACTACTGTGGTGTATGCACCCACCTTAAACTTCCATTATTTGGAACTACCCTGGTTCTCCTCTGGTGGAGGAAGGTTTAGTATCTAGAGTCCAAGCTATGCCTATGATAGATGTTGGCCTCTGCTGGCTGTTTCTTAGTTGAATTAGCCATGATTCTGACTTCATGCCTTGTCTGGTTGCATATCAGAAACACACTGTGGAAGTTTGTGTCTTTTCTGGTTGTTTTGGTGCTCATCAGAAATAAACAACACTAAGTTATTTGTCTTTTTCTGGGTTGACTGTGTCTTGTTGAGCATCAGAAATACACAACATTGAAGTTTATTTTGGCTATATGACTCTTTTGCTTACTAGAAATACACCACATTAAAAGTTCTGGGTGTCTATTATACCTTATTTTTCTGTACATTAGAAATGCAGAACATTGAAGTTGTTAGTAACATTTCTGTTGGTTACATGGCTGTACCCGGGCTGCTAAATCAGAAAACGCACAACATTAAAGGTTGCTACTGACATTGCTGTTAGGTAACTACTCTGTTACTAATCAAAATGCACAACATTTAAATTTTTGTTAGTAACATTTCTGTTGGTCATATGGCTGTACCCGGGCTGCTAAATCAGAAATGCAAAAAGGTTGCTAGTGTAATTTCTGTAATGACTACACTGTTACTATTTAAAGTGCACAACATTTTGTTAGTAACATTTCTGGTACATGGCTATACCATGTTACTATTCAGAAATGCACAACATTAAAGATTGCTAGTGACATTTCTGTTATGACTACCCTGTTACTAATCAAGATGCACAACTTTTAAATTTTGTTAGTAACATTTATGTTACTAACAAAATTTAAAAGGGTAGGGTAGGGTATGGTTAGAAGCATTCTATTACCAAGCTCCTTTTTGCTTAATTGTATTGCATTTGCGGGCAGGTGTATAGGGAGTTTCTGGTATATAGTGCATTTTCACAACTGACATGCCAACATTTAGATGTGAGGGAAGTCCTAGGTTGGTGTACTTTGGGTACATACCCGTCTAGCTTTCTGAGCTTGGAAAATAACCTTGCCTTGATCTGTTTCCCTTAAGTGGGCTTCCCTTTACCCATCGCTATGAGAAAGAAATAAATAATAATTTAAAGGGGGTCTGTAAGGGAGTCTCTTTTTAATCATTCTCCTGAACAGAGTAGTGTTTAAGCCAGATCCGCTTTGTTGATCAAAGTAGTGTCTTTGTTTCACAGAACAAGTCTTGGATTAGTCATTTTAGTAGTCCTAAGAAGTGGTACATACATGATAGACCATGATTGCTAGATGATTTAGACAGTCAATCTTGCTAACCTACTGATTTCACAGGTTTTCTGATTTCATCTTTAAGTTCCCACTGCATCCGAAGCAGAGAAGGCATCTGAAGCAGAGAAGACAGAGACTTCGGAGGGGCAAACCTGCTGATCAACCTCTTGATTCAAGATTTCTTCATCACTCATAATGGAGTGGAGGTAAAACACGCTGCAAGCCTGGCATTTGACAGGAAGATATTGCAGGCAGTGGTCCCACCCTAAGGTAGGCCTGTGGTTACTTTGTTATCCTCTCATGTGTTGCCGTCCTGGAAGGGGAAGGGAGAAAACCGACCGTTAAATTTACCAGTAACGGTGTTTCTACGAACCTTCCAGGATAACAGGCCTACTTCCCGCACAGTTAAAAAGGTGAGGAAAGAATGTAAACAATACGTGGTGAGTACCCAAGTGAATGAATACCCCTCGGTAATCGGTTGGGAGTATTCCTTTTTTACAACAGAGGGTTAAGGGTGGGGCCTTTTAACAACTGGGAACTGATTATGTTTCCTGTGGAGTGGAGCCTCTCATCTCTCATGTGTTGCCGTCCTGGAAGGTTTGTAGAAACACTGTTACCGGTAAGTCTAACGGTCGGTTTTTCCAATCTTCCTCTGTCCAATGTCTGTGTTCTTTTGCCCATCTTAATCTTTTCCTTTTATTTGCCAGTCTCAGATATGGCTTTTTCTTTGCCACTTTGCCTAGGAGGCCAGCATCCCGGAGTCACCGCTTCACTGTGGACATTGAGACTGGCATTTTGCGGGTACTATTAATTAAGCTGCCAGTTAAGGACCTGTGAGACGTCTATGTCTCAAACTAGAGACACTAATGTACTTGTCCTCTTGCTTAGTTGTGCATCGGGGCCTCCCACTTCTCTTTCTTTTCTGGTTAGAGTCCATTTGTGCTGTTCTCTGAAGGGAGTAGTACACACTGTTGTAGGAAATCTTCAGTGTCTTGGCAATTTCTCGCATGGAATAGCCTTCATTTCTCAGAACAAGAATAGACTGTCGAGTTTCAGAAGAAATTTCTTTTTTTCTGGCCATTTTGAGAGTATAATCGAACCCACAAATGCTGATGCTCCAGATACTCAACTAGCTCAAAGGAAGGCCAGTTTTATAGCTTCTCTAATCAGCACAACAGTTTTCCGCTGTGCTAACATAATTGCACAAGGGTTTTGTGATCATCAATTAGCCTTTTAACACGATTACCTAACACAATGTGCCATTAGATTACAGAAGTGATGGTTGCTGGAAATGGGCCTCTGTACACCTATGTAGATATTCCATTAAAAATCAGCCGTTTCCAGCTAGAATTGTCATTTACCACATTAACAATGTGTAGACCAGTGATGGCAATCCTTGAGACCCCAGATGTTTTGGAACTACATTTCCCATGATGCTCATGCACTCTGCAGTGTATTTGAGCACCATGGGAAATGTAGTTCCAAAACATCTAGGGTGCCAAGGTTCGCCATCACTGGTCTAGACTGTATTTCTGATTAATTAAATGTTAATTAAATGTTATCTTCACTGAATAAAAAAAACAGTGCTTTTCTTTCAAAAATAAGGACTTTTCTAAGTGACCCCAAACTCTTTAACGGGTTATATATATATATATATATATATATATATATATATATATATATATATATATATATTTATTAAATTATTGGATTTTCTCCATCAGACTAGTTTTCACAGAAACAGAAATTAAGTTGTGTTTGAGTGGATGCTTCTCAATGCCTTGGTAACAAGTACACAGACTGTCCTCAAGCAATGGGAACTTAGATAGACCATTGTTGTATTTTAGTTTGCTGTTCAGTCTATTGTGTATCTGTCATACAATAGCTTGAGAACCTGACATATATAACCTATGGCATGTATGCTACCAGAGGGCCATCTTCAGGCAGAAAATGTGAATGTTTCTCCCATTAGGCTCAGTTTTCCAAAAGGGACAACACCCATGTGGGGATGGTCTGTTGTTTGGTAACTATGGTAAATAACCTGACATATATAAAAGGTTGTCGGGCATAAGCTGGACAGGGCTCCATAATGCATTAATAACAAAGGAAGGAAAGTCTGTACCAGCCAAGATGTTTTCGCCTGATCTCCAGAAGAAGCCTGAGTTCTCGTTGTCAACTGAGATCACGAACACAAAGTAACCGGAGTTAAGTAACTTTTAAGCGTATATCTACTGTTACAGACCATAGTTTCTGCTTATTTGCTAGGCATCTTACTTGATATATCTGTCAGTTTTTTTATTGTATTTCTAAGAATTTTTGTAATTTATACACTGCAGAGGTCTTAGCTTCCTTGCTTACAACGCAAAGTTACGTTGCTTGATAAACGCAAGCAAAACAATTGGGGGCTCGTAAGCGGTTTAGGAAAAGCAAGGCTGCAGAGGGTTCTAGTGTCCAGAGAGTGTGCAGCTTATCTATCTGGACCAGAGACAATAAGTGGGAGCCTCTTGCTAAAGAAATTGCTAAGTATATTTCTCCCTTGAATAAGTCTTGGGGTGATAAAGTCTCAGATCATTTTGTAGATTTTAGCCTTAAGGGGTTGGATTTAAGTAAAGCAGAAAAGAGGATAATTTCAACAGTGGGTTGGTACTTTCTTCATGCTCTCTATACTGAATTGCAGAGAATGGAAAAGGCAGAGGCAAAAAATAATGCATTAAAAGACCAGCTAGCAGTTGCTTCGGAGTGTGTGCATTCAACTGCTAGTTGGGCTGATGATTTGAAAGAGCGATGTGCAGCCCTCATGACCAAATCAATAATGCCTTAAGGAAAAGGAAGGGCTGTAAACCTGTTAGTAAAGCCAGGGTACAAGTCATTGTCATATCCCAAACATGGGATTGTGAGGATGTGCTCTCCTTCAATGATAGTGAGGATTAGGAGATAGAGTTTGATGTTTCTGATGATGATCATCCAATGGGAAGGAAAACGTGTGCCAGACCTCTCATTACTAAGCATAGGAAACGGTAACATGATAGAGAGCATATGGCAGATGGGGAGGTGCATTATTGCAACCCCAAAGATGTGGAATTTGAAGTAGTAAGGGAGTTTACGCAAACTGAACTCTGGCAAAACAATACAAACAGAGCTCCGGGAAACCCCTAATGAGTTAGCTCCTACATTTTTGGGATGAAGTGGTGGACAGTGTTGTTTTGTCAGGCAAGGAAGCAGTGGCTATGGGAGTGTTAACCCATGATCTACAATTTTGTCAGGCTATGCGAAAAGCCCAAGAGTTTAGTGTGAATTTTTTACTGTTAGACCTTGTGAAAGATGGGATAGTATGAGTATACGCTAGTCCTAGTGACTTGAAAAATACCTACTCGTGGAAAATAGGAGAAGGTATTTCCAGGTTACGTGAGATGGGTTGTATACGTAGATTAAATACATTTCCAGAATAGATGGGTCCAGATATGGAACCCTTCACGTCTGCTCTGAGCTGTAAGCTAATGACGTCTGCGCTACTTAATCTCAGGGCTCAGCCATTGTCCTTGCTGGGAGGCCTGGGATTAAACAGCAAGATTCATAAAGCCACTACCCTTTTAAGCCAGTTAGAGGAACTAGAGGAGACTAAAACAAAACCTGTCGGGGTAGTAGATAAGGTCAAGGCCAGACAGGAAGAAAACCGGCAGAAAAAACTTTTTACGGAGAAGAAAGGGAATGTGGGAGAGAGGACAGGCGGTCCAAGAAAAAAAAAAAAACAGGCTAGTTATCTCTAGGAAACAAATGTGGGTGGACCTATTAAATGCAGGAGTACCTAAAGATGGGATTTCTACTGCAGAAATGCTAAAGAGGTGGAAACATTTAGTGGGGAAAACGGTCAGGTTTAGAAACACTACGCCTAGTGAAAATAACATCAGCCTAGATTTAGAGAAAACAGAACAGACCCCTCCTGTTAGCCCCAAACTGCACATGAACCCAAACCCCAATCCCTTTACCCTCATGAGGATTTAGAGAGACTCAGAAAAGGGGATTGGGAGGTTCCTTATACTTTATGAAGGGAAGGTGGGTCACCTGTGATAGCAGTGAGGGAAGTGACAGCAGGAGACTGCCCATATGCACCTGTCACTGTATGGTGGGAGAAGTTGTCTTCTCCTACAGGTGATGGCTTTAATTGATACTGGAGCTGAAGTTACACTTTTGCAAGGAAGTCTTTCCCATCACAAAGGAGAATTGATTAATATAGAAGGTTTGGGGGGGCAAACCACACCAGCAGTTAAGACATGGGTGAAATTGGCTATTGGCAAAGGACTAGGATTTTAGACAAATGTTTTGGTATCAGAGTTACTCCAAAATATTCTTGGGATGGGTATACTTCAAGGTCAGTCAATTCAGACTGAAAGGGGTACATTTACATTCAGGTATTCTGATAAAGCGTATCTGGTTAGGGAGGTGAAGGCTGTGGTCAGAGGTCTTGCAAAATGAACCCCTGTCTACATTCCTCCAATAGAGAAGCCAGTCTGTCTCAAGCAGTACAGACTTCCTGGAGGCCACAAATAAAATTGGGGAGACTATTCAAGAACTGTTGAGAGTATGGATCCTTAGACCTGCTGTAAGTCCTTTCTCATCTCCGGTATTCCCAGTAAAGCAACCTGATGGGACATATAGAATAAATGTGGATTACATAGGTTGGCACCTCCTCTTAAGTCAGCTGTAGCTGATATGCTCTCAATCATTGAGAAAACTGCTAAAAAGGCAGGAGAATTTTATGCTGTGATAGCCATTCATGGTTTCTTTTCCATTTTAAAAGACCCAGAGTGTCAGAGCCAGTTTGACTTTGTGTGGGATGGCTGCTAGTACACTTTCACCACACTTCCTGAAGATTATGTTCATTCTCCAATGATTTGTCATAGATCCAGGCAAGAAGCCAGTTAGAGGAGAGATTGTAGCTGAAGGGCCGGGTCTACTGTTTATGTATTATTAGAAGTATAGCACCCTCCTAGGTAGGTAAAGCCCAGTGTCTCGATCTGCTTATCAGGGGAGCCTGATTGTTAGTTAGGCCTGTTGCATGTGTCCATGTGTGATTCATCTGGTCTGAGGGAGTGTCCCCACTGTATCCAATAGGGAAGCCTGTTGGACAGTGGAGGAAACCCAGCCAGGGACACACAGGCTTTGGTAACTATCCCAGTGGGTTGGCACCAACCGTGGTGCATCCTGGGATATGTTATAAAAGCCAAGGGCACATGTGATAGGGTGTCTTTAGGTGGGAAGCCAGGTCCCAGAAGGAGGGTGACATTTGTCTCCTTCTGCAGCAGTGGATGGTGGTCACAGGTGGTTGGCCTTGTGAGCCAGGAGTGTGGGGCTGAGCCAGGAGGTCCAGTGTATGCCGACTAGTGGAGTTGGAGGCAGAGCAACCTTGGGAAAAATTTCTAGGAGTACCAGGGAGCTTGCTAGGGGTCTGCCCAGGAAGGGGACCACTATAGCGGAGAGTCAGTGGACAGGTGTCAGCACATATGTAGTGCAAAAACCAGCGCAAAAAGGTATACAAATATAAATTAAATAAATAACCAATATGACACTCATAAATTAAACAGTAAAGTGCAACGTCCAATACATGTGCAGTTCATATACAGTAAATAATTCTGTGCTGTTCCCACTCCGGGTTATAAATATATATAAACAGTCACAATTTATATAGTGCCAGTCCGTGATAAATGTATAGAGAATAGTCCAAATAAATAGAAAAAATCCACAACAGTCCCAACAAAGTGCTCATGTGCCGAAAACACAGTGCCAAAACATGCCTTCAATCCTGTGCTGTGGGTGGTGACAATCCTCCCCCTCCGGAAAATGCACTTACCAGACTGAAATGACCCCTATGCCATATAGCAGAACAGGTCAGTAAGGCTTGTGTCCCAACAGGGAACTTGATGTAGATATCCTTAAGGGTGGGGTACTGTGATTCCCAATAATCCTTAGTGCTCCAATATGCATAGATAGAAAAAAAGCCACAATAGTGTAACTCTGATAAAATTTTAATGAATAGCAAAATAAAAGGTTACACTCACATTTGGAAGTGCAAATGCATGCAGATAAAGTGCTTAGGCAGGTCTGACAGTCTTCCTAGCCTTGGGATACGCTCGGGATGGCTCCTGGTCCCGGCGTGCATTCCACAGTGCCGGAAGTGACGTGCCGATGTCCGTAAACCGGAAATTGTGTCAATGAGAAAGGGGGTGCCAAGTTAGAACCCTGAAGAGCAATTCAAGCGGGAACACATTATCTATCTTTATTTCAGTAGCAAGGTGAAGCAGTGGCCTTGCCACACACTACAGCTAGTTGTCCTCAAGATTGTGCATAGTTCATAGTTGGAGTATAACACTCATCCCTTCTCCTATCCCAGTTCCAAATAAAAACACAAAAAGCCAACATCCCCTGGATTGATTATTGACTGAGCCAAGGACTTTCGATGCCAATTATCTGCTATCAGTTGCTAAGGGTAACCCAGGGGAATCCAGAAAGTGTAAAGTGTAAGTCCTCTAGGGGGCAGTGCTAATAATAATCTGTTATTTATTTATTTTTTTTTACTCCACAGGCTGTCACCGATTTGATCCATAGGAAGACCAGAGAAAAGTGGCTCCATGATGAACAGAATAATAAAGACCACAAGACCTGTGGAGAGCAAGGCCTTTGATGTATTATAAGTTTGGACTTGTTTAGAATGAACTATCTAGTGAACTTTTAGCCAAAGAATGAAACACCTTCTCAGTGGCAAAAATATGGGAGGGGGTTGCATTCCCAGGAAAATTAATGTTTAGAATGAGTGGCTAGTAATGAAGAGACTTTCTGTGTGGAGTCTTGAGAGAAAAATCAAGGGTGGAATGGGTTGCATTTGATATAAATATAGATATAAATCTATATTTATATTAAATTAATGATGTTCTCCATTAGACAGAAACTGAAATCAGGTTGTGTTTGAGTGGATGCTTCTCAAACTAATGCCTTGGTAACAAGTTCACAGCCTGTCCTCAAACAATGGGAACTTAAATACCATTGTTGTATTTTAGTTTGACTGTTGTTCAGTCTATTGCTTAAATGTTGTAAACAATAGATTGAGACCCTGACATATATAACCTATGGCATGTATAATACCAGAGTACCATCTTCATGGAGAATTTGAGAATGTTTCTCCCATGAAGCTCAGTTTTCCAAAAAGGACAACACCCATCTGGGAATGGTCTGTTGTTCGGTAACTATGGTAAACAACCTAACATATAAAAGATTGTCAGGCATAAGCTGGACAGGGCGTCATAATCCATTAACACCAAAGGAAGGAAAGTCTGTACCAGCCAAGACACTTTCGCCTAATCTCCAGAAGAAGCCTGAGTCCTCGTTGTCAACGGAGTTCAGGAACACGCAGTAACCAGAGTTAAGTAACTTAAGTGTATTTCTACTGTTACAGACCATAGTTTCTGTTTATTTGCTAGGCATCTTGCTTGATATACCGGTCAGTTTTGTGTTGTATTCCTAATATTATAATGTACAGCATTTTTGTATAGTAAAGCACATTTATACACTGCAGAATTCTCAGCTTCCTTGCCTTAACCGTAAAGTAACCTTTCTAGATAAACGCAAGCAAAACACACATGCAAGCAGTATTTGCACAGGATTTGTGTACATGGGGGTCGTTCTTTTCTTTGGTGGCTTATCGTACTTAGGAGGCCAGGAATACCCTTTCTATGAATCTTGATGTAAGGCTCCTACTGCAGAGTAAATTTAATTTTGTACTTTCACCAATGTTGCCATCTCATACATTATTCTGTTTCTATGCACTCACCCTTTTCTCTCCCTATATTTACACGTTGGAACCCAGCTCACTTTTCTCCCTTCATCACATCTTGCCTCCAGTCAAGTCCTAAAGCTGCTAACTCTTTAATTTCCTGTTGCTTACTGTGGGTAGGCCTCTTTCTTTTACTTTCAATCTGTTTTATTAGAAAGTTTAAAGTACAAAGATACATAGAAAAGTGAGGCCAAAGCACTGGTGAGACATGGTAATAAAAAGCGTAAGAGATAGAACATAATAGTAGGGAACTGAAGATAAGCAAAATATCACAGTAACAGCGGCCAAACCTACTCAGAACATCATATTGATCCAGCATCTCTACAGGGTTGCCAGTGTTATCACTCAAAATTACGAAAAAAAAAAACTACAGAATATGACTCCATGTAGCTCACATAGTGCAAATTATAGGACATCGCCCAAAAGGTAAAAAGAGGGGGTGGGTTAAAGAAGGGAAAAAGGTAGAAAGAAGAGAGAGAAGGATAGGGGAAACCCAGAAGGAAAATAGTAAGTCTTACTGAGCTGGTGTACCCGCACTGAAGACACTTTAGGCCCTGTTCCCACATGAGCGATTTTCAGCTTGTAAAATGCTCAGCTCTGATGCTCCAAAATGCACAACAAGCAAAATTCCATTCATTTTAATGGCCCCTGTTCACATCTGAGGGTTCTGTCGCCTGAAGCTCAAAAAGTACATTACATTTTTGGCAGATTACAAGCGTTTTGGCTCCATAGACTCAATAGAAATGCCTGACTTGCGCAGAAAAACGCTTGTAAAATGCTCAAATAGCAGCTCTCCATCCTTAATTTCCTCTCCCTCTCCTACCCCTAGTGCTTTCTAAAACGCCTGAAGCTGTAAGACACTGGTAATACACTTCTAAAGAGCTTGAAAAAGGTGCAAAAAAGCTTAAAAAAAAAAAAAACAGTAAATCAATACGCTCAGGTGTGAATGAAGCCTAAAATCTCTAAAAAAAA
This sequence comes from Pelophylax lessonae, assembly GCF_965119305.1. Taxonomy (NCBI): domain Eukaryota; kingdom Metazoa; phylum Chordata; class Amphibia; order Anura; family Ranidae; genus Pelophylax; species Pelophylax lessonae. The sequence continues at coordinate 151,875,660 of NC_138772.1, forward strand.
AATATGTATATAGCTGGCCTATGGATTCCAGACCTGCTCAAAGTTTGGTAGTATCATTAAATACTGTATGCTGGCAAGATTTTCAATGAGAATACTTCAAGACACCTTGCTCCAGAACAGAGAAATTGAAACGGAGGGTTGCTTCCATGAGAAAGCCATAGTGAGTTTAGTTGTCAATAGTATAAAGGAGATACATTTTTGCATGGAGCAAGGAAGCTCCTCAGCTCCAATAGGCAAACAATGTATATTCCGATTTAAAAAAAATGGAGTTAAAATTGTCTGCAGATTTTTGTAGACAAAGCTGGGATGATCAACACCTTTCGCTGATCAGAGAGAGCCACCCAGTTTTGTCACCTGGAGACCCCGCAACTTGTGTTGCCCCCATGGCTATATAAGTATGCCGAAAAGAACGGAGCTGGTATAATCACAAGAGACATCGTTGAATGAGGACCGGGTTGACAGCGGAGATGACCGGAGGCACAGAAGACCAGAGGAAGAAGATCAGAGGAAGATTTTTAATAAAGGACTTCTCAAAACCGTCTTTTGTCATTGACACTACACTGCCCCATACTCATTCACATGGGGGGAATCTTCTACAGGGGGCTTCCAGATTCCAATAAGCCCCCTGCCCACAGACCCCCACAACCACCACCCAGGGTTGTCGGGAAGAGGCCCTTGTCCCCACCAACATGGGGCCAAGGTGCTTTGGGGTAGGGGGTGCAGAGCTTGCTCATCCCCCCTCCCCTTTTCTGACCTGCCAGGCTGCATGCTTGGATAAGGGTCTGCTACGGATTTTGGGGGGGACCCCACGCCATTTCTTTTTGGCATGGGGTTTGCCCTCAAGATCCATACCAGACTCAAAGGGCCAGAAATTACACTTTGTACTCCTAATTGAGGCAAGTACACACTATAGAGGGATATTCTTTGTTTCATGTCGGAGGTTTGCAACCCCTTTAAAGTACTGTATGTGTGAACCTTTACCTTGTAAAACAACCCATTCAGTTTAAAATAGAAATACAAGGCAAAATGTTTGTATATACTGTACTTTGCAAACGTCTTAGGCCGGAGTGAAAAATTGTGTTTATTTACTATGCTTTCAGAAATAGCAGCGTTAATAGTTTAAATTACTAAAATGGAAAGTAAATGAAGAGAAATCCAAATCAATATTTGGTGTGACCACCCTTTGCCTTCAAAACAGCATCAATTCTTCTAGGTATGCTTGCACACAGTTTTTGAAGGAACTCAGCAGGTAGGTTGTTACAAACAATTTGGACCACTAACCACAGATCGTCTTTGGATGTAGGCTGCCTCACATCCTTCTGTCTCTTCATGTAATCCCAGACAGTCTCAATGACGTTGCGATTAGGGCTCTGTGGGGGCCAAACCATCACTTCCAGGACTCTGTGCTGTTCTTTATGCTGAAGTTAATTCTTAATGACATTGGCTGTATGGTTTGGGGGGGGGGGGGTTGTCCTGCTCCAGAGCATATGTATTTCTCGGCATGGAGGACACCATTGATCCTAACCAATTCTGCATTTGCAGAAATGCATGCAAGGAACCTCCGCCATACTTCACGGTTGCCTGCAGACATTCATTATTGTATCGCTCTCCAGACCTTTAGCGAACAAACTGCTTGCTGATCAGTCCAACCTGTTCCAATTTTTCTGCATCCCAGTTCCTACGTTTTCATGCACAGGACATGGAAACACAGCTAAGCTACTCAACTATGCATGAAAACATAGAACTGGGGTGCAGTTCTTAGCTACATAATGGGCTTAGAGAGGTGGGGGGGGGGGGGGGAGGTAAAGGCAGGCTGTGCTCTCATGTACAATGCAAAGAAGAAAAAGCAACCATGGTGAAATGGATGCGCTTCCATTTCTTGCATGTAAGAAGGAAAAGCAGAGGGACGGTCAGGAACACCATGGATTTCCAACAAAAAGTGTTTCAGTTTTCAGCACTGTCATGCATGCTTTAAATAAAAATTACTCACTGATGCAACACTGTACTCAAATGCATTCTTTTTGACACAAAAAAATAACTTCTCACTAACTATGCTCATTTTATTACCATTGCCAGTTACATTTGTTTATGTTTGTTTTTCTCTTTTTTTTTCCCTTTGGCTTAGAGATTGGTAACAAAAAACAAACATTCTGCTAGAACTTTTGTGAATCAGTACTGCTTGGATCTTGATGAAGGGGACATACCCCAAAAGCTGGTCCTGAAAAATTGTATGTTAGTGCAAATAAAAAAGTATCACGGACAGTACTCAATTTGTCTCTGCCACAAAAAAGGAAGAAATACAAAGAGAACAGGCTTTTTTTTTTTTTTACAAGTACATGGTACAGCAGAAATCTGAAATGTTGGGGTGACGTATTAAAATTGGTGTTTCTGCTCAACCCTAACTGGATCAACAAAGGCATCTTGTAGAATTAGTAAAGGACCTAATCTATGTTATATACAGTAAAAGCTGTGTGTTTGAATTTAGCTCTATTAAACATCTATAGGCAAAACACAAGATTCAGAAAAACCATACATAACTGCATACCTACAACTGCATTCAATTTTGGGCTTGCTGTTTTGCACAAAAGCTAGTGATCCATATATTTTAGTCCTATATAAAAATGACAAACATTTACATACCTACCAATGTTATGAAATGGGAATAAGGGACACATATTAGCAAAAGTACATTTTGACACACGCCCCATTAAAGGAAAAGTATATGTACCCCCCCTTCAGGTAGGTGCTAGGTAAAGGTGTGGTGGGACTTGTCTGCCTAACAGCAGGGCTGTGATTTATTTAGTCAGGGTATCATGGTTTCCAGGTGTGCCTGCTGAAGGGGGGAGTCTGCCCACTGGCTCCTGTGAGAGGGTTCTCATTGGGCAGTGGAGGAAACCCAATCAGGGGACACATCCGGGCTTGTAACTACCCCAGAAGGCAGATTGTGCTGCAATGGATTCTGGGAGTGGGTATAAGTTTGGGGGTGGCACATGACAATGTCTTTGGCAGGAGCGGAGTTCCAGGATGGAGAGTGCGGCTGTCTCTCCTCCTGTCTGAGGAAAGAGGATGTCTCGAGGTGTCACTTGAGAATCCAGAGAGAGTGCTGAGTTGAGCTGAGGGGATCCGGTGTGCCGAGAACCTGCGGAGAGAGAGGGGGTTCAGTCCCAGGAAAGCCTACACAGGTTGTGAGTACTGAGGATTGCCCCTGGGGGTCTGCCAGAGTTAAAGGGGACCACTCCGGAAGAGGTTCCGGGATCCAGTGGCAGCTAGCGGAGAGGGGGTACCTAGGTGGGGACCCTGAAGTTACAGAGGGGGTTACATAGACAGTGAACCCCAAAGGATTCAAGGTTCACGGTTAAAGGGGGCACCTACTATTGGGCCCTGAATAGTACAGAGAGTGTGTCAGTTGGGATTTACCGTTCTAAAACGTACTACCTCGAGCAAGGCGGGAGGGAAGTATTCAGGGACTTGTTGCAGTGTAACAGTGTCGGTGGTTCTACAATTTCACAGTCCTGAATCTTTTTGGACTTTAAGTCAAGGATTCAGCACTTCTATTAAGCTACAGAGTATTCTCATCAGAGTTAGTGAGCGTTGGCTGGCATCAAGGAAGCGCCAATGGGCATTTTAAACCAAGTCCCAGGTTTACATAGTTGAAGCCTAAAGGAGTATCCAACTCATTCCCTTTTCCCATCCCCTATATCTACAATAAAACAACAAAACCAAGATGCCAAAGTTGTCCATGTCTCTGTCTCTACATCCAGGGCCGCAGCTCACATGGACTGGAAAGGTAACCGGTAACAATGGCAGACCCACATCAGGCCACAGGCCTGGAAAACCTGCTACATATACAAAAACAAAACAAGTCCTTTTGTTACCACTACTATTCCTGGGAAACACTTTTGCAAAAATAAATAGTGCATTTTATATACAGCTATATACCTCAAGAAAATCTTCTGCCTACTGACAGAAAGTTGTCAATGGGAAGAAGGTTTGCCTTCCAGCATGACAATGGCCCAAAGTACACGGCCATTGTGTGGAATGACTTGAAGACTGCAGTCCACAAATGGTCACCATAAAATTTAACTGAACATAAGCAGTTCTGCAAAGAAGAGTGGGAAAATATTGTAAAGTCTAGATTGTAAAGTTAGTAGAGACCTATCCCAACAGACAAAATAAAAAAATACTGACACAAGGGGGTCATCCTTTTTCCAACTCCGTTAATGTTTTTGATTTTTTTTTTTTCCTAACATGTTGTGTCACTTGGATGTTAAAGGTTGCTGGATAAAATAAAAACTTTCTTCATTTCAGGCTGCAAAGCAACAAAATGTGATTATTTTAAAAGGGGGGGGATGATTATTTTCTATACCCACTGTAGATCAGACCGAACTGAGGGATAAACGAGGAGGACAGAGGCACATTGTTCCAAATCAGGAACAGTTGGGTGCTATGCACCTGTATGTTCATGGCCAAAATACCACAGGTTCTGATCGGACCAAAAAAAGAGGAACACAATAAGGGTAACCAGTATAGTAGCTGGGGACTAGAGATGCTGCAGTTTTAGGCCAACTACCCTAAGCTACCATGTCTTTATGCACTGATTCCAACTGATGCACTTGCTAGCAAGAGTTTACTTTTCATACTAAGAAGCAATTACATCTTGCATATTTGACACATGAGGCCAACCTGCAAGAGCATTTTAACATGCTTGTTAGCAAGTCCAACTGATTGCCATGCATCACCTCACAAACCTCCACATTGGGGTTTGTTTTTCTTAAGGCAAATAGGCTGCTCCCTTTGCACAGGCATTTTCTTTAACCTAATGAATGAGGTGAAGCTCTGTTGAATTCCATCATCCAATCACTTGCAAGCAAAAATATTAGGGTTGCAATGGTATCGGTGCCGATACTAAGCATTTGCATAAGTATCGGTAATCGCTAAAATGCTCCTATACCAAAAGGGACGTCAGCTTGGGGGCGCATAGGGTTACATCCCCCCTCATGGTGGGGAGTCCTGTTACATATCCCGCATGTCTCTTGTAGTCATGGTGTCTTGTCTATTGTACTTCTGGTTATTATCACACAGGATGGCATATACTGCTTCGGACTGTTAGTCTACACAGTCTAACACAAGCAATCTGCATTCTAGCATTCATCCCTGGGTGCATGTTGCCCTAAATGGAAGTAGCTTTGAGGGTACAGTCCATTCGCTGTCAGACTATCATAGAATTTGACAGGCTGCCCACAGAAGGGCTGGACGGTGGGCCTTCCAGCTAGCTAAACATCAGATGCTCATGCACAGGGAATAAACACCAAGTGTGTATGAGACATTGATTGTAAGAATTTTGGTATTCAAAACTTAAACATGATTTAGCAATGCTGGTGTGCCCAGCTGATTCATATGAAGTGAATTTTAGTGATAGATCCACTTTATGAGTAAAACCTTTATTTACAAGTAATCAACATAACTTGACACAAAGAGGAATTTTATACAAGGGACCTGTGACAGTGGATCACGATCCAGTCTAGGCGATACCGGGTGCTGCTCACAGGAAGACATCATGCCGAAGCCAGGCCTTGTAACACCATAACCAACACGGGAACCATGCTGTGAAAAAAAGCAATTGTCTCTCTTGGAGGGAACTGATTATGCAGAACAAGGTAAATTATCACATATCAAAGGCATATGCACTATATAGGTGGCAAATAACTGTGATCTTGGTTTACAAATTCTATACAATAGTGTATGTGATTTTATTTTTCTACACTGCAAATAGGACCTAGTAAAGGACTGATGCTTTTATTTTACGACAACACGTTAATGAAAGAAAATATATGTTAGTATTCAGTATCTATATGTTATAATGCATACTAAAGTGCCTTGAAGGGATCAGCTCAAAACATTAGAATAAAGTTCTGAATAAACATTAAGAGATGCAATACTGTAGACTAGTTGTCAGAAGATGGGGTCCCCTTACTTTTTCTCCCTGGCAAAGGAAAGGTTGATTTACTTTGGATCTGATTGAGTTTGCTAGCCAGCAGCGTGAATGGCTCAATTAAGGTCTTCCTGTTTGCCACCGTCACCTCCCATAATTTTACTTTTTCGCCTCTTGCCCATTGTAAAGCCATCTCTGTGTCCACTTGTCTGTAGTCCTCTAGGTCAGCTTTATTTCCTAGAATGATCGTCACCACCTTGAAAAACAAAATCATCCATTTGGTTATGGAATAATGTTATAATCATCCAGTATGTAAACCCCAACAAAGAACTTCACCTATTTGGTCTCCTTCAGTTTCGGGTTCACACTGATGCGGTGCGGAATTTGGATGCAGTGCAGCGAAGATATACAGCCTACAGACCACTAAATTCTGCCTCACAAACATTTTAGGGCTTGTTCACACCAGGTACTCAGTGGTAACGCGTGTGAAATTTTCTGTGTATTTTCCTGCCTTTCAAAGACACGTGTGGGTGCCATTAACTCTTAATCCCCCCCCCCCCCCCCCACACACACACACTTTCTTGGGAAATGCATGTGCGTTCGCACCCACCACAACTCATGGTACCATGCGTTTTGGTGCAGCTTGATTTTTAAAAAAATTGTGCTGGCACCGTTTTGCATGTTTTACGCGAATAGAGGCCAGTGAAAAGCATGAAATGCGGGAATGTGTAAAAAAACATGTGCCCTCGGACACAACTCTTGCTGTGAAAGAGCCCTTAGCTTGGTGGGCACAATTTTAAAGGGTGCCTCAACTGAAAAAAAAAAAAAAAAAATGGGAAACACTGTTCTAGAGCACAGCAATTGTAGTCAACCCCTGGAACACCGGGCTGTTCATCTCCTGCCTGAAGGGGTAAATGATAGATTTGTGTAAGGAAATTACATATTGTGGGGGGGGGGGGGGGGAGGGCACAGCCATCGCAACACTGGAGCTCTAAGCAATCATGAGGTAAGTGTGCCATAATGTACAAACAGGTTTGTTTATCATACAGTACTTGCACATTATGACAAAAACTCCCTCCTCCAGATGAAAAAGAAAATGCCCATGAAGACTCAGGATGTACGTTACCATTTTGGCACCAAGTATATACACTATTTACTAATGCTAGCAGCAGAAGGATTAAAAATAGGTTATGCTGATTGAGAGAGTTTAGTTCAGCTTTAAATCTTTCCTGCTGGTTTATTTTCTAGGATTGTCCTTAATTAGGCTGCATTTATGTCACGGTGGGCTTTTAAAATGATACATTTTGTTACACCCACCATCCGCCTGTGCCCAATTGGGTACACTTTGCTTCTTTTAAACAGGATTACTACAGGCAGCTAATGTATTCTGTGGTCCGCTTTCTTTGCAAAGAAATAGCAACTTCTTTTTCTTATGTACCCCTGGCATATTCTTGATGAATCAATTTACAGCAGGCTGAGTGAGCAGACCTAGATAGAGCTACTCGGTAAGGATTAAATAATTAGTGCACTTTAGCACTTATTACTTTTTTCTGCAGCATGCTCAAAGAACTCATTTGGAGGAAGGGGTAAAGCCCCGTACACACGTACTGATCGTCGGCCGAACGATCGGCCGTCTTTTGTCCAGGGCTGTCGTGTCTGTTGAAAACTGCAAAAGACTGCACACGAATTTTGTCGGCCAACAACAGCCGACTGCAGAAGTGATGTCATGTGATGGTTAACTTTCCTTGTCTTTTTTCTTTTCTGAGCATGCCCAGTCTTGCTAATCTGCTGTCTGTCGGCCGAAATCTGTACTGACTGGCGAACAATCAGCCGTTCTGGTGTTGGCCAACAAAAATTTTAATGCCTGCACGACAGATTCTGTTCAGCCGAAAATGCGCTGTCGGCAGCATCATACTAACAAGCCTACAAATCAGCCGATCGGTCGGACGAATATTTACGGCCGACAATCGGTACGTGTGTACGGGGCTTACCAGTTTGGCTGATAACCAGGAGTTTTCAACATGACCCTACAACCAGTGTTTTTGCAGCTTTATCCCATTTCTTTTCATCTCTAGAAGACACAACAGGTAACTAGATGACCCATCCACTTTCTTATAGTTGTCACCAGAAATGTCTGAATTTCAACTTTTGCTCTGACATTTGTAACGTTTCCATTTCCCATCACTTTGTTTTTGTGACAATAGTCACCAGGAAGGTGAATCTCCCCAGTGCAAAACAGGCAGAAAAAAATGGTAGAAGGAAAGAAAAATCAAGTCACCTACGGGCTGCCTTGATCCATCATTTATATGTCAAAGGCACATAAAAAGCAGCCGTGTTCACGATCCCTAAGAACAAAGGCAGATAGGCGATTATATGTCTATGCACATTCAACAAGTGCGATACCAGATAAATCATAGGTGCTAAAAAAAAAATATATATATACGGGAACTGTCCAAAATGAATTATTATATATATATATATATATATATATATATATATATATATATATATATATATATATATATATATATATATATATATATATATATATATATATATATATATATATATATATATATATATATAGTGCACTGTCAACTGAATGATTTGAAAAGTGCTGAAATTCAAATATACTGTATGTGGCCAATATATATTTGAATTGGTCACATATATTTGAATTTCAGCTCTCATATCATTCAGTTTGGCAGTGCACTTTATATACTGTATAATCTAGATTTTCTACTTTTGGACTGTTCCCAATTAACTTTTTAGCACCTATTTATCTCGTAGCACATTTGTTCTGTGTGTATATTCTTCATATTTGTATTCGGTGGTGTAATAGGTGCAGCTCTAGGTATAAAGCAATCACACTGAGCGCAAAATTTTTCTGTTTGTCTATTAGGTGATTTTACACACCAAAAAAAAAAAAAAAAAAAAAAAAAAAAAAAAAGGAAAAGTGGTTCAGTTCATGTAAAGTCAGTTATCTAAAATCACCTTCATATACCTTGGCGCCTGTTCCCACACGTCATCATGCCTACTGACATTGGAACTTGATAAGACCAAGAAAAGTTTACTACATCATGTAAGATTTTTTTTTCCTGGTTCATGTGTGAAAAGCTTGCATTACAAAACAGGAAACAAGTTTTTTTTCCTGAAAAAGACATGCTCGATAGAAATGCTCACTTTGCTGAGTGTGTGTGTGTGTGTGTGTGGGGGGGGGGGGGGGGGGGTGTAGAGACTATACATATATAAGCGTACATTTTCACAGAAAGACCTGTAGATAAGCGCTTAGCGAAGTTCTTTAAAACAAACCTCCTTTTTATCTCTCAATCTGTCAACATCCCTTTTAAGCTGCTCAACCCTTCGAAAAGATTCCAAGCTGTCCACACTGTAGACTAGAATGAATCCATCAGCAACAGAGAAGTAATGTTTTGGCAGCTCCATTCCATTTTGAAGTCCTTGTGTGTCATATACACGCAGCTGCTCTCTCACGCCACGGTCAGTTTCCACAGAAGCAATATAAACATCTTCCAGGGTGTCACTGTGTTCCTGACCTGCAAAATGGGTAAGCACAGTTTTTACAGAACAAAAATGGAATGTTTAGGGTATGCGATACTTTTTATTATTCATGTCAGAACTGCATTCAATCTTTGTGATGTAGGGGCGCTGAACCTTAGGAGAATGTGTTTTGATCACATAGGATGGTTTGTGGTCCTAGAGGCTGCTCATCTGCAACTATGAGGTCTTACTGGAACTGCATTCAAGTCCATTGGAATGCAAAAGCAGCTTTAAGCAGGTTGATGCAGCTTAGGAGGTCAGGTCAGAAATAGGTCAATTGCACCTGTCAGACATCAGAATGATCTCAGAAGTATCTCATTCTGATATCAAAGGCAAGCAAAAGGCACCCGAAAGCCTGCTGCATTTGCCCAATACAAGCTCTTTCAGTACTGACCGTAGATGAATACAAGTCAGGTTCGTAAAGCTGAACTCCAGGTATGATCCTTATTACATACTTACATGGGGCCAGCTTGGACCAATGTAAAATACATATCTCATATACCCGAGGAGCTGCTGGGGAAGCTGGCAATGACTGTATTAGTCAGTGCTCATATAGTGTAAGGCCCCTTTCACACATACGGTCCGTTCAGTTCATCAGTTCAGTCACGTCAAAATGTATCAGTTTGTCCGTCAGTTTGTCCGTCAGTTTGTCATCCGATCCGTTTGACGGATGAAAATTAGGGCATTCATCCGTTCAAAAAAACTGACATTGACGGAAGAGGATGAAAACAGATGTTAACTGATGATCATCCGTTGTCATCCGTTTTTACATAGAGATACATTGATGTCCGTTTTTCATCCGTCAACGGATGGATGAAAAACGGACAAACGGACAGCATGTGTGAAAGGGGCCATAGCAGACCAGCTTCCAGGTGCTGTGCAAGTGGCTTTCCCTCTGCACGTTGACCACAGGGGGTTGCTCCTTTGGCACCATCATTTTTAGAACTTCTTGTTTTTTGTTTTCTTTTCAATGAATACAAGGCGTTCTCCGATTCAGCAAGGTGGAGGTTATGATGTCACTGCCCCTCCCCTCCATGGTAATTTCCCTGTGGTCTATATAGGATCAGATTTAGACCTTGGGGAGCCTGGGGCACTTCAGGTTCTGGGGGCCCCTCATACACAAGGTTGGTTTACAGTCTCAATGACAGACACACATTTTTAAAATGTAGAACACAACACCATTTTGAAGTAATGTACACACACACACACACACACCAAAATAATGCAATATACCAGTCCAGAGTAAAAACTTTTACAGATTATGACCAGCAAACTATTACTTCAAGATAGAAATAAATATATTATATTTTATTTTATTAAATGTATTATTTTATATAACTTTTAATGTTATTTTATATTTTTGCATAGAGGGGAACTCAGGGCAGTTACCCCTTTTGCTGCCTTATAAATCTGGCAATGAGTCAATATGTGTGTGGATAAACGAAGCAGTAAAATTCTATTGTCTTACAAGGGGAATTCTGTCTGATTGTAGTAATTTGTGGCAATAGATGCGAGTCAGAAAGATTTGGGCAAAACCAGCCCTATAGCTAAATATGAAAAACCAGAAAGGAAGAGGTTAATCGAACCCCACATATATTGGGGACTCCCAAATGTGCCAACATGTTTCGCGGCCTATGTATTCCGCTTCTTCAGGGCTTCTGCCATCTGTATACACTTCACAGACATCTAATATGCATGTATAGAAAAAAGGAAACAGCAACATAATACACATATAGAAAAATATACATACTGTATACGCATAAAAATAAAACATAAATTTGAAAAATCCAATATATACATGGGACGGGGGGGGGGTGTCTCCCCCCCCCCCCCCCGGCCAATGTATATTTTCTATATGTGTGTTATGTTATTATGTTGCTGTTTCTATTTCCTATACATGCATAGCATATTCGATGTCTGAAGTGTATACGGATGGCAGAAGCCCTGAAGAAGCGGAATACATAGGCCACGAAACACGTTGGCACATTATGCACTTTTTATCCGTTATACATTATGTTTTTATGGGCCCTACATACTACGAGGCTGTTTATATGACTGTGGATGCTAAATAAATGCATTTTTGTACTTTTGTAATAAATTATTGATGTGGTTGTTCTTTCATTTGGGAGTCACCATTTAAAAGCCCAATATATGTGGGGTTAGAGTAACCTCTTCCTTTCTGTCTTGAAAGGAATTTCAAGGAAATTCAAGAAAACTGTTCAGGACAGAAATATAGTGGCACTGGGGACTTGTTTTTGGAGGTGCTCCCCACCCGGACACTGACTTGCCAAGCATGTAGCCAATAAAGTGTTGGGGTAACTGATCTGCATTATGTTCAAGGTCATGACTTCATAGTGAAGCAAGGATGAGAACGAGAGACTCAAAGTTTGCATAATTAAAAACAAGGCAGCAGTCGCCGATCGCAAATTTCTGTTGCAACATGTTTACTAACTCACAGGTTGACGCTAACTTAACATGGAAAAAGTGTACAAATGGGCATGGTACTTTATAGAACTAAATAAACGGGTCACTGACAGCAAGTTATGGCAGACATAATTAAGATAGGGAGTATCACCATATTTTACTAAACACATAGGCGACACATGATGACACTTCCGTGACAAATATCTTCTAGTGGATTTATACCAAATGGTACACTACAGATTATGTTAAAGAATCTTACCAACTATATGATTTCCATATATCACCTGCTCAAGAATAGCAGTTTTTCCAACTGTGGCCAGTCCACAAATAACAACTCGGCTTCCCTTCCCCATCATAAACAAGGAAATTCTGCATATAAAAAAAATCCACTATTAATGTCAATATATTTTTAGCATAAATCACATTTTACGAGAAGTGCAATATATCCAGTCCTTGTTAGCAACAACCAGTGAATATTAGGACTTCACAAACAATAGTGACCTGGACTTTAAAGGTTTCTGACCAATTAGAATTGTATTCAAGAATACATAAAATACTAGTAAACTTACAAAAAATCTCTGACCTTGAACAGGCATGCAGCCTGTGATGCCAAAACACCAGATCTGCAAACATGTAAAAGCAGGGTCAGGGACTCAATATGCCAAAGCCACTGGTTCAGTATTACAGCCTGGTAACTCCTTTCCAAATTAATTCTGCACCTACAGATTTCTCACACTACAGGTTCTACTGTGAACTTAATAACCATCTATGTACATTCGTTTTCCTGGGCAGCATTTTGTGGGTGGGGAAGATTCATCAAAATGCTTTTGGCCCAATGCCCAATCATGTGCATTTTTTTTTTTTTTTTTAATGGGACTTCTCTTCATCTATGATAAGTGAACACAGGATCATGTGAAAGCACTACACCTAAAATTCATGATTTAGCAAAGAAGGTCGTGTGTGTAAATCTTGTTTGGAATCCACAGGAGCAAAAGGTTTGTCAGAAACACTTAAGCCCCGTACAAACTAGCCAAATATCGGCCAAAATCAGTCGTTACAGTAGAAACCATCTTACTTTCGGCCATGTGTACAGCTGCTTGTCCAACATGAGCTGATCTCATAGGTGGTTTATGTTAGAACAAGCATGCTGGAAATTCAGAAGCCGATCGGCATCTAATCAGCGCTGGCAGCCAATGACTGCCAGCGCTGACCAGTGTGTTCTGGTGAGGGGGTGATCTCCCTGTCAGGGGGGAGATCTCTCTACTAACATTGTATGTTTAGTATGGCAACCTTTTTTTTTTTTATCCTGCTGGGTAGAACAAAAAAAAAAAAAAAAACACCACAAGTACCAGGCATTAGATGGACCTCCTTCAGATCTGTGTGTTAAAGTAAGTCAATCATTTTGAACGACTTACCCAACAAACTAACACAGTAGTGAGCAGGCATTGTGGTGCACTTTGATGAAAAAAAAAAATAGGGCATGATCATTTTTGTTGCGTTGTGGTTCAGATGGGGTCCATTCAAAAATAAACAGTTGCCTCAACACAAAGCAGCACTAAAGTTTGAATGGGCTCCTTAAAGATCTGGGATACAAGTCCAAGACAAAAAAAAAAAAAAAAAATGTCTACCAAAACAAAATGTGCCAAATTTCACAGGCAACACGTGCCTTAAAACAAGCCTTATGCTAGGTTCACCCCTGTGCATGGACCTGCAAGCCCATTGTGTGCCCAACAATTTCTTCACCTGCAACCACCTGCAGTGAAAACGTGCGGTCTTTAGGAGACGCACCCCGTCTGCGGGGAAATGGGGGGGGGGGGGGTAAATCGCATAGTCTAAAAGACAATGCAATTTCCCTGAAGCTGCATTTTTGAAAAGGTGCATGTACCTTTGGTGGAAACGCAGGCATGGCAGCCCATACACTAAGGTGCAAACCTAGCATTAAAAATAAACAAATGCTATAGTTACATCAAACTTAAGCTGGCTGAGAAAAATAAACACTCACAATCAATCCCCTTTGTATGGATAGAGACATTCCCAATCCCCCACCCCACTGGGACATTGTAGTCGGACAGCAGGAGCTGATGGAATCAGAGTACACTGATCAGCAGCTGCAGACTAACAAAAGTTTTCCAACTTGCCCATTCAATAAAAGTCAATCAAACAGTCGATTTCTGTGCAACAGAGACGGCCACACACTGATAGAAATTTGGTTGGTCCCTGGTGAACCAGTCAAATTTGGATTAGTCTATGACCAACTTGAAAAAGCCTATTATTGTAGTTAAATGTGGATCTATTATTGCCTCTAGAACAGCAGACAGAAACCATTTGTACATAAAGTGAATTTTTCTGATAACATACCTGTCGGAAACCTTAAGCAGGTGTGTTGCAAACAAGTTTCTACAGCCCTTATCTTCTTTTCATTGCCCCCACCCAAAATTAATTCTGTCTTCAATTGGCTGCCTATGTTAAACAGTACAGGGAAGTGCAAAGACCAAATCTCCTTAAAGGGAAACAAATCTTTAAACATATAATTATATAAGTATCTGAATGTATTCATTTTAATGTGAATCATCTTAGCAATAATTTAACCACTCCCCCCATTCTCTCCATTCATCAGGTGAAGTTTTCATGTGTATCAGTGCAAGGTATGGATCAGGACTCATCACTCCTAGATGACAAGGATAAAACCATTTGTACATCTGTCCCACCTGGGCTACAGACTTCATGTTCACATCAATTGGCCACCAAGCATCCCTGTGTAGCTGCAGAGTGAAAGAACTTTTGTTTTAGGATCATGGCACACCACTGAGATTGTATGTACAATTAATGAACAAGATTATTTTCCTGAAATTTGTATAATTTAAAAAAAATTACCAGGACTCAGACAACCTTTTGACCTAGCATAGCACATGATATAGATTATAGAACTCACAATAAGCATTCTGCTGCATCTCTTTTGCCTAGGCCCCATTTTCCATTCATTCCACAGTGATATGTTGCTGCATTATAGTCACCATTATGGTGGAGGTACAAGCTTCCTGTTCCTAGATCCCGCTACCCATACCATCTAATTTAATCCCATATTTGGAAGCAGAAGTTGGTGGGGTATACCTACGAATTTCCTGACAGGTACTGTAAATATGAGGATATAAGAACAGGTGGTGTCACCAGGGTCATATCTACTGCGAGGCAAACAAGGTGTTTGCTTTGGGCAGCATTTTCCAGGGGAAGTGGCACCGCCCCCTGGCTCCCTCTTCCTGCCACTTCACCCCCGATGCCCTACTGCTGACTTTGGGAGCTGCAAAGCATCCAAAGAGGGATCTGTTAACCAAATGTATCCCCCCTCTGCTCCTCTGCCCTCCCCCCCTTCATATCTCCATGCAGCTACTGCCCTGCTCTGTCCCCACCCCCTCCCGCCAGCTGCAGCCGCCGCTAGTGCAAGAAATCTGGATGGATGGATGGATGGAGAGTGGGGGGGGGGGGGGTCTGCTCCATGGAGCTACTGGCCGACTCTCCGTCCACCCCCTTCCTGCCAGCTGCAGCCACTGCTAGTGAAGGAGATCTGGATGGATGGAGAGTGGGGGGGTCTGCTCCATGCAGCTACTGGCTGGCTCTCCCACCAGCTGCAGCCGCCGCTAGTGCAAAAGATCTGGATGGATAGAGAGCGGGGGGCTGGTTCATGCAGCTGCTGGCCAGCTCTCCCACCTCTCATCATGGAGGGCTGATAAACTGTAAGAGAAGTTCAGCTGGAACAAAACAGGCATTGGCGCGCATGCGTGGACACATTACCGTGTGCACAAAAAGAAATGTACATATGCCCATGCGCAAACGCCATCACCATGCACGCACTGGCGCCAAACAGCCTATTTAAGCTGAGCAATGACAGGAACACATTACTGAGTGGTCTTTCAGCTTGTTCCTGTTTACCTGTGCCCTGATCTGCTTCCTGCCTAGCTGTGTTTGACGCTGCTTGACCTCAACTCTCCTCTGGATTCCCACCTGCCTACGTGTGACCTCGGCCTGTGCTTTGACCCTGCTCATGCTCTTGTACCCCGCTGCCCGACTGTGTACTGACTCCGGCTTGTATCCTGACCCTGCTCCTGTACCTGCATTGCCCGGCTGTTGACGACCCCTTGGCTTGTGTTCCGGCTATGCTCCTGCCTACTGATCCAGCATCACGGCGTTCCAATTCCAGGTGCTTGTCTGGTGATCCACGGCCATTGGTTTCCTGTTAAGCCTCAGCTGGTGCCACCTGCTATACCGGCCCTCGTGCCACTCTGTGTCCCACACTACCTGTCATCTCTACCAGGCATGTTGGACAGGAGGTGCAAAAGAAGCCCCCTTTACAGCTCGATCTCCACCAGGTACGTGATAGCTGTAGTGTGGACTTCTCTTGCACCTCCTGTCCAACTCCCCTGGTAGCTGCTGACTTCTAATAAAAAGGCATTTGCTAGCCCAGGAATCCAGCGCTATCTTCACCCAGGCTGGTTCTTCACTGGTGTCCCCAGATTTCATTTTGAAAACTGATCACCTGAAAATTGATGTATGGCAAATACAACCCACACTATGCGCTCCAAAACACAGTGCACTATGCACCACTGGTAATATGAACCTCCATACACACAGCACCATAAACCCCAAAACAATAAAAACTATGAACACCAGTGGGCATAGTTTATACACATAGTGTTCCAGACTCCTATACACACAAGCACCATGTACCCCAGTACAGAAAGCACCATACATACACCCAATATACACCCGACCAAACACCCCAATACACACAGCACATACACTATAACACAAACATCACATACTGTACCTCACAATTACCAGCACATACATCCCAATACAGACAGAACTATACTTGCAAATAAAGACACCTCCATGCCCTGCAATACACAACCCACCATACACCTCAAGCTCTGTACCATACACCCCAATACACACAGCAGACAGACTTTATTATATTTCACTCCATATACTCCAAAACACACATCACCATGAACCCCAATGCAAATAAAACATAGTGTACACATTAAAGAACAACAGAGACAACAAAGCACACAGCACCATGTACTGAATTCACCACAGGTCCTCTTGCCACCAGAGCCTATCTGACAGGCCTACCCCCCCCCCGTGTCTCCCCATAAACTTCAACCCCCCCAAGAGTCTCTCTGTACACTTTTGTCTCCACATTACAGTGCAGAGGGCTTCCTTAAGCCCCGTACACACGTACCGATTGTCGGCCGAACGATCGGCCGTCTTTTGTCCAGGGCTGTCCTGTCCGCTGAAAAGTGCAAAAGACTGCACACGAATTTTGTCGGCCAACAACAGCTGACTGCAGAAGTGATGTCATGTGATGGTTAACGTTCCGTGTCTTTTTTCTTCTCTGAGCATGCCCAGTCTTGCAAATCTGCTGATTGTCGGCCGAAATCTGTACTGACTGACGCAAAATCGGCCGTTCTGTTGTCAGCCTACAAAAATTTTAATGCCTGCACGACAGATTCTGTTCCGCCGAAAATGCGCTGTCGACTGTCGGAAGAATCATACTAACAAGCCTACAATCGGCCGATCAGTCGGCGGCCGAATATTTGCGGCCGACAATCGGTACGTGTGTACGGGGCTTAATGCTCCACCAACATGCATGTTTTGTGGCATTTCTCACAGACAAACAATTAATTCATCAGTGATGGTGGTAAATAGCTAGATCTACCAAGGCTCTTGAGGGAATTTATGCATATCAAGGAAAGAAATGTGTATATGTAATATATTAGATTAATGCACCAAAGTCAAACCCTATGCCAAAATTGCTTAATATTAACAATATCATTTTGTATTTAAAAAAAAGATATATATGTTTATACAATTTTTTGCTTTTGTAAATGAGTTATCATATGTAAATATGTCAGTTTGTATGATATCTTGTGAGAATTTCTAGAACCAACAACTGATCATATGGCCAGAGGACAGACTTATGCCCCATACACACGTGCAGATTATCTGAAGACTTTTGTCTGCAGACTTACCAAAACCATATAATATGAGGTCAAACCTAAACACTTTCAATTTGTATGCAATCCGGCAGGCCCTTGCACTACATAGAAAAGGTAAGTCTGCAGACAAAAGTCTTCAGATAATCTGCACGTGTGTACGGGGCATTAGAGAACCTCTGATCTTTGCACACTACAAAAGAAATGTATAAGAACGATGGACTTTGCATAAGAAGATATATAAGAACAATAGATTTTATGTAAGAATATAGTGTATATATTAAAGCAATGGGATTTATAGCCCCAGACAACAGTAAATGAAGCTGTCTTTCCTATCCATAGTGCAATATCACATACTGTAAGTAGACAGCAGAGGGCACTGTTCAGTATAAAATAATGCAACATTTCTAAAATCTGCAAGACCTCCATTAACTCAAAACACCTACAGTAAATATCTATAAGGCTCCTTTCACACGGCCGCTCCGTGTGAAAGGTCCGCTGCGGGACTTTTTTTTTTTTTTTTTCACGGAGCGGATGACATTTCTGTCATCCGCTCCGTGTGCCCGCATATCATCCCATCCGTTTGCGGATGATATGCGGACATAATGTATGTCTATGCCACTGCGGATGTCAGCGGATGACACCGCTGACATCCGATTTTCCTTCCTTTCCGTTTTTTACACGGAAGGAAAAATAGGGTTCTGTTCCGTTCATAAAAACGGAACAGAACTGACAGGAGGAAAATCGGGTGTCAGCGGATGGTATTCCGCTGACACCCGCAGTGCCATTCACTTACATTGATGTCCGCAAATCATCCGCAAAAAAATAGGATGATTTGCGGACACACGGAAAGCAGCTGAGCGGCCGTGTGAAAGGACCCTAATACTTACAGCAAACTTTTAGTAACAATGATGTTAGGTGAGGTCTGCAAGAAACAGAAAATGAAATTTGTTGGTGTATTACCTTGTTAATCACATGCAAATATACAGAAAATATCATCTGCAAACATGTAGGACACTATATATAAAAAAAACATATCTCAGTGGTACACTACTCCATTCCTGATCTGTGTCAATGTGGAAGGAATGTTTCCTGAAATATACAGTTAATATTCAATATTTTTTTATTTACCGGCATTTTTATAGTACTGACAATTTAAACAAGATTCACATACTGTATATTCACATCAGTCCCTGTACTCACGGAACAAAATTACCTCCCAGCCAGTGGCATAGCGTGGGTTGTCAGCGCCCGGGGCAAGGTAAGTAATTTGCGCCCCCTACACAAATCTACTAGACCACTACACTGACACCTACACTGACCTAGCTGACCACTACACAGACCTACCTTATTCCTACACTGACCTACCTGATTACTATACTGACACCTACACAGACCTACCTGACCACTACACAGACACCTACATTGATGTATATCTGTCTGTTTTCTTGCTGGGGAGATGAACCCTCTCTATTTGAACAGGTGAATTTCGATCCATCTATGGGCATAATGGTTGTACTAAAGTCGATCCATTGATCGACTTCAGTACAACCAGCCTGTAAGGTTTTTTTTGCCCAATCATTACCAACAATTATAGCCACCAGCAGTGATCATTGTTTTCTGCTGGTGGGGAAGGATCCCCGTTGGCAGAACACAATAGCGCAATTGGAGGGATTCCTCCATCAACACTGACTGTTTTGGTGGGAGAATCAAGCAATTTTTTTCCTTCAACCACAGAAAGTTGCATAATGTATACCTGCCTAAAGCCCCGTACACACGTACCGATCGTCGGCCGAACGATCGGCTGTCTTTTGTCCGGTGCTGTCTTGTCTGTTGAAAAATGCAAAAGACTGCACACGAATTTTGTCGGCCAACAACAGCCGACTGCAGAAGTGATGTCATGTGATGGTTAACTTTCCTTGTCTTTTTTCTTTTCTGAGCATGCCCAGTCTTGCAAATCTGCTGTCTGTCGGCCGAAATCTGTACTGACTGGCGAACAATCGGCCGTTCTGGTGTTGGCCAACAAAAATTGTAATGCTTGCATGACAGATTCTTTTCGGCCGAAAATGCGCTGTCGGCTGTCAGAAGCATCATACTAACAAGCCTACAATCGGCCGAATCTTTACGGCCGACAATCGGTACATGTGTACGGGCCTTAAGTATCTGGAGGTAAAAATGTTTACCTTCATGTACGGAAAGGCTTTTTTACATTAACCACATCCATACCGGCGCATAGTAATATGACGCCGGCAGGATGGCTTTACCGTTCCGGGCGGCCGTCATATGACGTCCGCCCGCTCTAGCTGCTACTGCGCGCCCCCGGGGGCGCGCAGCGCGGCGATCGGGGGTGAGGCTCGTCCCTCGGACATAGCCCATCCCTGATCAAGGTAAACAGCCAATAGATATTGGCTGTTTACCATGTGATCGGCTGTGTCAGTCACAGCCGATCACATGAGCGACTCCTGCACGAGCCGCTCGTTCTCTCTGCAATGCGCGCCCCCGGGGGCGCGCAGAGCAGCGATCGGGGACGAGGCTCGTCCCTCGGACAGAGTCGATCCCCGATCTAGGTAAAGAGCCAATGAAATTGGCTCTTTACCACGTGACCGTCTGTGTCCAATCACAGCCGGTCACAAATGTCAACAGAGAACACGGTAACTAGCTGTCACCGTGTTCTCCTCCACACACACTGATCCTGTGTGAGGAAGAGAGTGTGGTAACAGCTAGTTACCAAATACAGTGCACCCCAACCACACTGATTGCCCCCCCCCCCAATAAAGAGTACCTGTCACTAGCCCATCAAAGTACCCGAGTACCTGTCACCAGCCCATCAGGTACTCTGATGACAGGTACTCGGGTACTCTGATGGGCTGGTGACAGGTACTCGGGTACTCTGATGACAGGTACTCGGGTACTCTGATGACAGGTACTCGGGTACTCTGATGACAGGTACTCGGGTACTCTGATGACGGGTACTCGGGTACTCTGATGACAGATACTTGGGTACTCTGATGACAGGTACTCGGATACTCTGATGACAGGTACTCGGGTACTCTGATGACAGGTACTCGGGTACTCTGACGAAAGGTACTCGGGTACTCTGATGACGGGTACTCGGGTACTCTGATGACGGGTACTCGGGTACTCTGATGACGGGTACTCGGGTACTCTGATGACGGGTACTCGGGTACTCTGATGACGGATACTCGGGTATTCTGATGACAGGTACTCGGATACTTTGATTACCTGTCAACGGAGTACCCGTCATCAGAGTACCTGAGTACCTGTCACCTACCCATCAGAGTACCCGAGTACCTTCCACCTGCTCATCAGAGTACCTGACGCCTGAAGTACCCGAGTACTTGCCGCCTGCTCATCAGTACCCATCACTACTCATCAGTACTCATCAGTACCTATCACCTATCAGTACTGATCATCAGTACCCATCAGTACAGTATCACCTATCAGTACTACTCATCAGTACCTATCACCTGCCTGTCACCTGCCCATCAGAGTACCCGAGTACCTGTCACCTGCCTATCGGAGTACCCGAGTACCTGCCACCTGCTCATCAGTACCAGAGTACCTGTCACCTGCCTGTCACCTGCCCAACAAATTACCCGAGTACCTGTCACCCTTCATACAGCCACCATGTCCAAGTCCAAAAAGGTTTATATACATCCTCCGTTTAAACCTAAATACCGGTGTTATGGTAGCAGATAGCTGCCATAACCCTGGTATTTTTTTAAACGGTGGACGGTTGGCTTTCCGATAAGGGTGGTCCCAGCGGCGGATTCGCCGTGGGTTCACCCTTCCGGGATGGCGGAAGAGGTGCCCCCCCCCCCTCCCGCCGCGTCCGGTCCTTTTCCCCGCTTACCGGACCCGCCGGCAGCGGGGAAAACGATCCGGTCCCGGATCCTCACAGACAGGATGTCGAGTGAGGGCAAGCTTGCCCTCACTTGACTCTATGGTCTTGGAGGACCGGAGCTACGGAAAATGTTGTTGCCTAGCAACCGGTTTAAATGTCCTTTTTTTTTTTTTTTTCATTTTATATAATAATTTTTTTTTTTTTTTTCTATCTTTTAGTGTACTTGTGAGATCTGAGGACTTTTTGACCCCAGATCTCACAAAAAGAGGTCCTGTCGTGCCTTTTTCTATTACTAGTAATGTTTACATTTCTTGTAATAGAAATAAAAATGATCAATTTTTTTTTTTTTTGTTAAACGGTGTAAAAATAAAAAATAATAAATAAAATAAATAGTAAAAAAAAAAAAAAAAATTAAAGCGCCCTGTCCCCTTTAGCTCGCGCGCAGAAGCGACGCATGTGGAAACCCCGCCCACATATGTAAACGGTGTTCAAACCACACATGTGAGGTATCGCCGCGATCGTTAGAGCAAGGGGATTAATTTGAGCCCTAGACCTCCTCTGTAACTCAAAGATGGCAACCTGTAGAAATTTTTAAATTGTCGCCTATGGGGATTTTTAAGTACCAAAGTTTGTCGCCATTCCGTGAGCGTGCGCAATTTTGAAACATGACATGTTGGGTATCTATTTACTCGGCGTAACATTATCTTTCACATTATGGAAAAAAATTGGGCTAACTTTACTGGTTTCTTATTTTTTAATTAAAAAAAGTGAATTTTTTCCAAAAAAATTGCGTTTGGAAGACCGCTGCGCAAATACGGTGTGATAAAAAATATTGCAATAATCTCCACTTTAATCTCTAGGGTCTCTGCTAAAAAAAATATATATAATGTTTGGGGATTCTAAGCAGTTTTCTAGCAAAACAACTGATTTTAGCTTGTAAACACCAAATGTCAAAAATAGGCCTAGGCAAGTGGCTAGGATGCATGATGATGCGCCTTGGATGTTAGGCCCCTCTATATGGCTAGGCTGTGAAAAAGTCTCACACATGTGGTATTGCCATACTCAGGAGGAGTGGCAGAATGTATTTTGGGGTGTAATTTTTGCTGTGTACATGCTATGTGTTAGGAATATCCTATAAATTGACAACTTTGTGTAAAAAAAAAAAAGTTTTTATTTTTTTCCCACATTTTCCAAAAACTTGTGGAAAAAAATGACATGTTCAAAGGACTCATAATGCCTCATAGAATATACGTTGGAGTGTTTGCTTTCCAAAATGGGGTCATTTTGTGGACTTTTCCATTGTATTGGTGCTCTAGGGCCTTGAAAAGTGTGATAGGTAGTAAGAAAGTTTTATGTGTATTTATGCTCCTAAAACGCCTTATGGTGCTACTTGGACGTGGAGTCTCTTTTTGTGGCCAGGCTGTGTAAAAGGCTCACACATGTGGTATCACCATACTCAGAAGGAGTAACAGAATGAATTTTGGGGTGTCATTTTTGCTGTGTACATGCTATGTGTTAGAAATAGCTTATAAATTGACAACGTTTTGGGAAAAAAAAGAAAAAAAATTTTTTTTCTTAATTTTCCCAAGAATTGTGGGAAAAAATTATAACTTCAAAAAACTCACCATGCCTCTTACTAAATACCTTGGACTGTCTACTTTACAAAAAGGGGTCATTTGGGGGGTATTTGTACTGTCCTGACATTTCAGGGCCTCAAGAAAGGAGATAGGCCATCAGTACATCTGGTGTGATCAATTTTCAGTAATTGGTACCATAGCTTCTAGACTCAATAACTTTTACACAGACTAAATAATATACACTAATTTGGGTTAATTTTACCAGAGATATGTAGCAGTATAAATTTTGGCCCAAATGTATGAAGAAAAATTAATTTTTTGCAAAATTGTATAATAGAAACTAAAAAAAAGTGTTTTTTTTTCAAAATTTTTGCTCTTTTTTTGCTTATATCACGAAGAAAAAAAAACCCAGTTGTGATCAAATACCACCAAAAGAAAGCTCTATTTGTGTGAAAAAAATGATAAAAATTTTGTTTGGTTACAGTGTAGCATGACTAAGCAATTGTCATTCAAAGTGTGACAGTGCTGAAAGCTGAAAATTGGTCTGGGAAGGAAGGGGGTCTAACTGCTCTGTATGGAAGTGGTTAATAGTTGAGACATCACAGGAGCTAGTTCTAGCCAATCTAGTAGATTCAAAATTCCACCAAAGGCTCCTGTGTGAAAGTGTAAACTAAAGCCCCGTACACACATACCGATTGTCGGCCGTAAATATTCGGCCGCCGAACGATCGGCCGATTGTCGGCTTGTTAGTATGATGCTTCCGACAACCGACAGCGCATTTTCGGCCGAACAGAATCGGGTGTGCAGGCATTAAAATTTTTGTTGGCCAACACCAGAACGGCCGATTGTTCGCCAGTCAGTACAGATTTCGGCCGACAGACAGCAGATTTGCAAGACTGGGCATGCTCAGAAAAGAAAAAAGACAAGGAAAGTTAACCATCACATGACATCACTTCTGCAGTCGGCTGTTGTTGGCCGACAAAATTCGTGTGCAGTCTTTTGCAGTTTTCAACAGACACGACAGCCCTGGACAAAAGACGGCCGATCGGTCGGCCAACGATCAGTACGTGTGTACGGGGCTTTAGCTTACCATTAGTCCCCATTTTCCAGAAACAGCCCCCATTGTGAGGGGTCTGTTCCTGTAAAATGAGCATTCCAGGAGCCTGACAGTTTAACCACTTCCCGCCCGTCATATAGCAAAATGACGACCGCAAAGTGGTTGCCCCATCCTGACTGGGCATCATATGACGTCCAGCAGCATAGGCCGCTCTGCTCGCACCCGATCCCGACACACTGCATCTCGGATCCCGGTAAAGAGCTTATGATGAAGGCTCTTTACCATGTGATCAGCTGTGCCCAATCGCAGCTGGTCACATAGTAAATAGGAAATGCCTTTGATCGGCTTTCTTCAGTTCGCGATTGACAGGTGCGAGTAGAGGAGAGCTGATCGGAGTCTCTCCTGACGGGGGGGGGGGGGGTCTGTGATGTTAATATGAGCATTGATTACCAGTGCAGACCCTTGGGGGTTGCCACTAGAGCCACCAGGGATTGCCCACCCATGGTCACTAGGGATGCCCACCCATGGCCACCAGAGATACCCACCCATGCCACCAGGGATATCAATCAGTGCTCAGGGAGCCTCTCAGTGCCCTCCTCATCAGTGCTGCCCATCATTGCCATCTATCAGAGCCGCCCAGCAGTGCTCATCATTGCCATCTATGAGTGCTGCCCACCAGTGCCCATCATTACCCATCAGTGCCGCCTATCAGTGCCCATCAGTGTCACCTATCAGTGCCCATCAGTGCCGCCTATTAGTGTCCATCAGTGCCACCTATCAGTGCACATCAGTGCCGCTTATCATTGCCCATCAATTCTGCATATCAGTGCTACCTATCAGTGCTGCATATTAGTGCCTCATCATCAGTGCCTCATCATCCGTGCCTGTGACTGCGGCCTCATCAGTGCTTGTCAGTGCAGGAAAAAACGTATTTATTTAAAAAAATTGTATAACATAAACAAAAAACTTTTTTTTTTCAAACTTTTCGGTCATTTTTATTGTTTAGCAAAAATAAAAAACCTTGCGGTGATCAAATACCACCAAAAGAAAGCTCTATTTGTGGGGACAAAATGACATATATTTGGTTTAGGTACAGTGTTACATGACTGCACAATTGTCATTCAAAATGCAACAGTGCTAAAAGCTGAAAATTAAGCCTAGGCAGAAAAGGGGTGAAAGTGCCCTGTATTGAAGTGGTTAAACCAAAGCCTCGTACACACGCACCGATTGTCGGCCGTAAATGTTCGGCCAACGTCCGATCAGCCGATTGTCGGCTTGTTAGTATGATGATTCCGACAACCGACTGCGAATTGTTCGGCCGAACAAAATCTGGTGTGCAGGCTATAAAATTTTTGTTGGCCGTCACTAGAACGGCCGATTGTTCCTCAGTCAGTACAGATTTCGGCCGACAAAAGTCAGATGAGCAAGACTGGGCATGCTAAGAGAAGAAAAAACACACGGAAAGTAAACCATCACATGACATCACTTCTGAAGTTGGTTGTTGTTGGCCGAAAAAATTTGTGTGCAGTCTAGAGCACATTTCAACCAACACAACAACACTGGACAAAAGCCAGCCGATCGTTCGGCCGACAATCAGTGCGTGTGTACGGGGCTTTAGTCTTGCAGTGTGCAGGCACCAACTCCAGTCGCATTAAACAATTGTCAGTTAAAATAATTGCCGCTAATACAGCGCGTGCACTTTAACCTAGGTTTTCATCCATGTGTGGGTGGCCTTAGTGGTGCCAATTTTCATTGATGCTTGTGTGGTACAGCTGAGTTTTGCATCCTGTTTTGCATTGCTGGCTCATTTTGGATCCTTTATTATTATTATTATTATTATTATTATTATTATACAGAATATATATAGCGCCAACAGTTTGCGCAGCTCTTTACATGTTCCAAATCTAGTTACTATGTGATGTACAAGCCTCATAAAGTGACCAAAAACCTATTTTACCTTCCCTAAGCCATTTACTCTTTCATTTGAGTCTCACACCCTCCTCCTTCCAGATGCTGCAGCTCACAGTGGAAGGATTTCAGTAACTGAAGTGGTGCAGCCAATCCTGGAGACAGTGGGCAGAACTGGGTGTGGCCTGGTGGTGATTGCCAACCTACAGTGCAGTGATCTCCTGTGTTCAAATATTTCAGCTTTAAAGTGCTTGTAAAGGCTGATTATATGCATAAAGGTAAGAAACCTTCTGGGTGCAGCCTCCCTAATACTTACCCGAGCCTGATCACGATCCAGTGATGTGCATGAGGGCAGTGGCTCCCGTGGGTCTCTGCCTCCTCATTGGCTGAAACACAGCAGTGGAAGTCATTGACTCCTGCTGCTGTCAATCACAGGCAATAAGGAGGGAGCTGAGCCAAGCCAAGCCATCCTATGGACACACAGAGGAGGCTTGGGAGCGGGAATGTATGGGAGCACTTGGCAAAAGGGAGGGGACCTCAAAAATCAGGGCTGCTCTGTGCAAAACCATTACACAAAGCAGGTAAGTATAAGGTTTCTTTTTTAAAACTGAGCCTTTACTATCACTTTAAGGACTCTTTCACACGGTCCGCATTCCGTTGCGGACCGTGCTCTATTCAGCGGGGATCGATCCCCGCTGAGCCGGCGGATGACAGCTCCGTCTCGGCACACAGTGCGGAGAGGGAGGTGTCAGAGCTAGGGTTGCCACCTCATCCCTTTAATCCAGGACACATAATAATTACACAGGTTCTGAGGCTGATATAATGCACATAAGGCACCGAGTGAGTTTAATTACCCCCTTAATCAGCCACAGAACCTGTGTAATTAATGTGTGTCCTGGTTTAAAGGGATGAGGTGGCAACCCTAGTCAGAGCCCCGCTGCAACCCTAGTCAGAGCCTGTCCGCTCTCATCCGATCCGATCCTCAGGACGGATGGGAAATAGGGTTTCCATCCGTCCGGATTTCACGGACAGGATTGGATGCGGATGGCAGCAGGTGTCAGCGGACATGTCTCCGCTGACATCCGCTGCTCCATAGGGCTGAATGGGGCATCCGATCAGATGCGCCTAAAAAACTGACAGGCGGATCTGAACGGTCCGCCTGTGTGAAAGAGGCCTAAAGCAGGTTTAGGTGCCTTCAGAGTGTTTGATTGGATCGTAAATGCACAGAATTCTATTTTCTCTAAATGTATCTAAATCAGTGATTCTCAAACTTTTTTCAGCCAAAGCACCCTTTAAAATCATGGACAATCTTGAGCCACCCCATTCTAAAATTTAAAAAGCTAACCTAAAGGGGTTGTCTGGGGAGGGGGGGGCGCTGCAACAATTAATTAACTAATTACTCCATTAAGGTGAAAAACTTTGAGACCTTACAATCCCTTTAATAGTTTTACATTACGCAGCAACATCAACACGTAGGACACCCAACGTTAAAAGTGATTTTTTTTTCTCCCAAAGCAAATACACGTTTTTCACACTGCTGGTACTGACTAGTATTCCAATGTTTCTCGTCTCACTCAATTTCTCTTCCTCAGTCAGCTAATGTCACCCCAGTGCTGACGGAGAGGGGCACAGGAGGGTCAAACAAGGATGCTGTGGAGGCAGAACACATCCTCCTTAAAGAGGAGTTCCACCCCCAAGGAAAAAAATTCAAAAGTCAGCAGCTACAAATACTGTTGACTTTTAAATATTATAACTTACCTGTCCAGGGTTCCCGCAATGTTCTTATCCGAAGCCAATTTTCGTATTGGCTCTCAGGTTCTGCCATTAACATGCAGGGTAAAGGACCTGGCAGTGAAGCCTTTCAGCTTCACAGTTAGTTCCCTACTGCTCATGCGTGAAGCGCGCTGCGCTTTCTAATTGGCCCGGTGGCGAAGGAAAAAGGAGGGGGGCCAACTTCCAAGGGACAGCGCCACGACGTTGTCTCCCGGAAGTGGGGAATGGTACCTGTCAAAAACAGGTACCTGTTCCCCCCCTCCCCCCCTGAAAGGTGCCAAATGTGGTACTGGAGGGGGGTAGGAAACATATAAGCAGAAGTTCCACTTTTGGATAGAACTCCGCTTTAATAACTAATGATGTCATTGGTTGTTAGGATGCCAGTGTCTAGAAAGTCGTAATGGTGCACAATGAAAACCCGTGTCTGTGTAACTAAAAGGTGGGCTTCATCCACCTGCCGGCTTGTATACAATTTTTGATAAATTTTTAGGCCTTTTGCCAAGGCACCCCTGAAGTAACCTCAAGACACCACATGGTATCTGGGCACCCTCCCTGGTTGAAAAAGGCTGATCTAAACTGACCACACCTAAACGCAGGCCAATGTATAGTGTGAATGGCATTATTGAAAAAGCATGACCCACATTTATATGTATAGAAATACATTGCGGGGGTTACGTTCCGGACCCAGCCGGGAAAAGTGAAATTCCGCGAAATAGAAAAACCCTATTAAAGTGCATTGTAGGCATGTTTATTTTACTGTCACTGTACGTGTAAAAGCATTTTAAGGTCTTTAAACACACTTTTAAAACAATAGAAACTAATTTAAACACATAAAAGATACTAAGAGACATAGCAAGAGCTATGGAAAACACTAAAATATTTCATTTTTAATGATTTATATAGTAAAATAACATTACAAAAAAAAAACGCGAATTACCGGGACTGCAAAAACTGAACCGCGATGGAGCGGGGGATTACTGTATCCTGAGGGCTCCTTCAGATGGGTACAGAGACCCGAGCCACACTTTACTATGTGTGCATCCGCCTCCCTATAGAGCTGTGTGCACACTCCCTATAGTGGTGGATGAAGAAGCAGCGCATGCATGGACAGTTACGTCCAAATTTGACATATGGGCGGACTTGGATGCATGGATTCAGATGCACAGGGGTTGATTTACTAAAGGCAAACAGACTGCGTTTTGCTAAGTGCATTTGCTCCAGAGCTTAGTAAGTGCCGGTTCACATTAGTGCGATCACAGAGATCGCATGTAATTCAGAGCGCACTGCTCCTAAATTACATGCGATCTCTGTGCGGTGCAAATTTCAGCCATACCGCACCGCAATCGCACTAAACACGCACAGGACCCTTTTTTAATCCACAGCAGAATCGGATGGCATGGTGGTTCGATCCGATTCTGTGCGAACTTACAGATCGCACTGCGATATGAGATCTCAACTGGGGGTGTCGTTAACTTTTAATTGACATTAAACTTTAATTGAGGTAAACCTTCACTTAGAATACCCAATCACATGCATAGAAAATTTAAAAAAAACAAACGGCATTTTTGCTTGCACATGATTGGATGATGGAAGTCAGCAGAGCTCCCCCTCGTTTGCTCTGGAGCAACTGCACTTTGCAAAGTTCACAGTCTGTTTGCTTTTAGTAAATCAACCCCACAGAGTCTACGGTGCAAAAAGTGACTCAGTATGGAGGATGGGTCTCAGTGCCCATCTGTGTGAGCCCTAAATATGTATAAATGTAGGTCTGACAGTCCAGTGTGACTGAATCCACTGTATGGGCGCAAACACCCGTATGCACGAGGACCTTGTGAGGTAATCTCCTCATACAAAGGCTGCTGTGCTAGGCTAGGAAATACGAATTAAACATATTTTTCCTAACAAAATTGCCTGAAACTTCCTTATATCTCACAGCCCCATTCCTATAAATACACTTCCTCACTCCTACCCCGTACTACATTTCCCAGCAGCCTCTCCTCCTGAGCCGGAAGTGCTCTGTGCGCCAGGCTCATCATAAGGCATTCTGGGTAACGCGCTCCTTCCTTTCCGGCTGCCGAGCTATCAGGTAATGGAGGTTTCCTGTGTGGGGTGGAACGAGGCTTCCCAATCTGTGTCCATCCTCCCTTCTCCCCCGGAGCTCCGGCTATGTCAGTGTAGGAATATGTTCCCAGTCTCGGCCTCTTCCCGCTGGGTGGTTCCTGCCCGGGTGTCCGGACTTGTGCAGGCTGCCCGCTAGAGGCCTCAGGCCGGCTCCTGGCCTGTCAGTGTGCGGAGCCCCACATCCTCCATGTGTGCGCATTCTGCCTCCAATGCTGGCCCTCCATGTGTGTCAGTGTACCAGGCACCCCTCTGAGGGCCTGGCGGAGAGCTCAGTGTGTGCGGCGCTGTGTTATGGAGGAGACCGAGGACTGGACAGAAGTGCTATATAGGGTGCAGACAGTGTGTATAGGGGAGGCTGGAGCACTACACTGATGGCTCTGTATATGGGGTGATTGTGTACTGGTTGTTGCGCGCAGGGTGATGGCGGGGGGGCTGGTGGCTGCGCGCAGGGTGACGGGCCGGGGGGTGCTGGGCGCAGGGTGACGGGCCGGGGGGTGCTGGGCGCAGGGTGACGGGCCGGGGGGTGCTGGGCGCAGGGTGACGGGCCGGGGGGTGCTGGGCGCAGGGTGACGGGCCGGGGGGTGCTGGGCGCAGGGTGACGGCCAGGGGGTGCTGGGCGCAGGGTGACGGGCAGGGGGGTGCTGGGCGCAGGGTGACGGGCAGGGGGGTGCTGGGCGCAGGGTGACGGCCGGGGGGTGCTGGTGGCTGCGCGCAGGGTGACGGCCGGGGGGTGCTGGTGGCTGCGCGCAGGGTGACGGCCGGGGGGTGCTGGTGGCTGCGCGCAGGGTGACGGCGCTCAGCAATGTATGTGTGATGTGTATGCTGAAGTCCTGATCCATCTAATGATATTCTTTAACCAATCATGTATTTTGCATACAGAATGGACAACTTTTTATGCTGATGTCCTGTAGAGCCAAGCGCATTGCATTGTGAGATCTATTCTATACATTTGAGGTCCTTTGCATCCAGTCTTGGCATTTTAGTGTATCCAGGCTCACAGGATGTCAGTCATCTTGTCCAAACTTGTGCCCAGTGGTTCTTGTGTTTAGGGCCCAATGTGCTAAGGAATGAATGTCCAGAACACATGGGGGCTCTAAAGTGAGTGCTACGTGGTCCAGGGTTCAAGCGCGGTGGCACTTTTCCGCTGCAAGTACCGGCTCGGCTCCACTCGGCACTGCTTGGCTTAGTTTGCTTTTCCACTGCGTGGTACGAGTCGGCACCTTTCAGCACTGTATAGGCTCTACTCGGCTTGGTTTTGCTTTTCCACTGTTTTAGTACTAAGTGGGTGGCATTATGATTCTCTGACCAATCAGTGGCTGGTAGTGACAATCAATGCTGCATTCAAAGGATTGTGGGATATGGTATAGATATTATTTTTTTATTATTATACAGGATTTATATAGCGCCAACAGTTTGCGCAGCGCTTTACAATGTGAGGGAAGACAATAGTTACAATACAGTTCAAAACGGGAGGAACTAGATAGGGCCCACTTGGAACCCCAACCGAGGTGGTACTGTTTAAGTGAGCAGTACCATGTAGTGGAAAAGCACTACCATACAGAACCGTTTTAACACGTACCATGCAGTGGAAAAGCACAAAAGCGAGCCAAACTGTTCGGTTCCATGCAGTGGAAAAGCGCCATATTTTAGCCTGTAGTAGACTTTGACAGGCAGCAGAGATGGGTGCTGTTTCTGTGCCTCCTGGTTGCGCTGAAGTGATTGGAAGCACAGGAGGTAGATGCCCATGTGCAGGGGGTAGGTGTCCTAGTGCAACTGGCCTTATCAAGGAAATATGTTCCAAATGTCTTATTGTGCTGTAGTGCAATACAAGCCCAGTAGATCCAGTGTTGTCATCTTTGTCACCAACACTGTCCTGCTGGAGGGCTTGTCCTACATCACCATCTACTTTATGCCCTAGGGAGCTGCCTGCCTCTTCTGGGTCCTGCAGCTTGCACCCCTGTGATCAGTCCTCACACATGCTGAGAGATTCAATGCTGTATCTGTTCTACGAATGGAGGATAGTAATTCATCCTGGGGATACTGATGTCACATGGGATTTGTGGGTATATGGATTGATGGAAATGTTCAATCTTGAGTAAGTCCCGGTTCACACTTGTGCGATGCGGGAAGGCTGCAATACTGCCATATGCGATACGCAGGGAGTGTCAATTAAATGTTAACGACATCCCCAGTTTGATCGCATATCGCAGTGCAATCTGACAGTTCGCACAGGATTGGATCGCACAAGTGTGAACCACTGTGCGATCCGATCCTGATGCAGCTGAAAAAAAGGGTCCTGTGTGAGTTTGGTGCGAATTCAGCCATACAAAGTGTATGGCTGAATTCGCATCCGCACATCCGATCGCATGTAATGAAGGAGCAGTGCGCTCCGAATTACATGCGATCGCCGCACTCGCAATAATGTGAACTGGCCCTAAAGGAAAACGGCGCCCCTGACATTTGTTGGGTTTGTCCTAACTTCTGTTTTGGCTATCTTTCTGGATGGCTTGGTCTGCATGTAAATGTGAAAATGGAAACGTCAGTGAAAAAGTGACTGTTGCCATGATATGAACCAATCACCAGCAGTTGTCAGAATATTTCTTTGTCATTTTTAAAGCTATTGTGTGGTGTAGCTCTAAGCTATGTTTTTCTTCATTTGTAACCCATGCCCACTTATTCTTTTAAAAGGTTAAAAATGTGTGTATAGATATGTTAAATTTTTTTCCCCCATAAAGTCTAGCTCCCATTAGTAACCTGTGCTCAGTTATGCCTTATTTATCAGCTGTCAATGTCAGATTGAAGATACAAATCTCTTACTGGCAGGCTAGGGCTATCTGTAATGTGTTGAAAGTTTGCTGCTGTAGTTTGTAAATCTTGGACATCCATGTTTGTACTGTAACTGACTGTCAGTGTTCATCTTTTTTTCAGCATAAGCCAGCATGGGTGCCTACAAGTACATGCAAGAGCTATGGAGGAAGAAGCAGTCAGATGTGATGCGGTTTCTCCTGCGTGTCCGCTGCTGGCAGTATCGCCAACTATCTTCTCTCCATCGTGCACCACGTCCCACTCGTCCAGACAAAGCTCGTAGACTTGGCTACAAGGCAAAGCAAGGTGTGTTTCCTCATACAAGTTATCAGGATTATTAAGAAGTGTACACAAAAGGGTCACGGTTGTTATAGGTTCATGGTTTAAAGACTGTCACTTGCCCATTCAGGTGACAGTGCCCCAGGTAAACGGGTGCTTTGTATTACAGAAACCTAGTGAGTAAGACTCCTCAAATCTTTAAGGGACATTTCCCCTTTGGAGTAGTATTCTCTAGTGGTAGGTTAAGGCAACCTTGTTAGAAAATTAAATTATCAAAAATATAAATAGAAATCCCTATGCAAGTCCTGATCTCCCGTTGCAAACTCGGAGAATACTTCCTTTAGCCCTCTTTCACATTGGTCCAACTTGATATGCGATTTGACATGTCAAATCGCATTTCGATTTGTAGCTCATTGCCGAAAATGGCACTGGCTGAATTGGCGCAATGGAGACATTGTTGCGGCGCACTGATTCCCAAAAGTAAAGTTTCTGCACAATTTTTGGTGGCTTCGGGGTGGTGATTTCAATAGAAGTCTGTGAAATCGCCCCCGAAAACAGACTGAAAATGCAGTTTTTAAAATTGTGCAAGTTCTGCTGAACTCGCACAATTTCAAATCCAGCTCAGTGTGAACCTAGGTTTAAAGTCTGTTCAGAAACTGATTTCTGGGAGTGTCGATCTGTGTCCACTACTTTACTCGGTTCCTCTTGCCGACCTCTACCTCACTGCTGTGTCCTGTTAGTTTCCAAGCAGACTTTTCACAAAATGTTCTAGAGTAGTGTTTGGCAGTGCAGGCAGCAGGAGAGTATTTACTCTTTTACAATGAAGGCTTTTTGGCCAGATATCTTCTCAGCCAGGTTTTTTTCAATGTAGCTATATACTTTAAAGCCAGCCATAGATTTGTTTTTCTTTCCTGCAGCCACGGGTTGAAGGAAAGCAAACTGCTCTATTTCCCCCCATCAACACAGTGCTGATTGTTGCAGCGGGGTTGTGGGGAGCCGTCCCTGCCAGAACAGTGATTCGTGCTAGCGGCTATAGCCACTGTCCATAATTGCATGGTAAAAATCCGACATGCTGGTTGTACCCAAGACTATCCAATCAGCCTGCCCATAGAGGGATCAAATCTCGACCGGTCCCTTCTGAACAAACTGAAGTTCAATCCATCTAGGCCTGGCTTGACTCTTGCGGGTACTAGTCCTCAGTGCAATATGGTTTAGAACAGGGGTGGCGAACAAGTTCGACAAATGGAGCCAAAATTTTAAACTGTGAGAGTCAGAGAGCCACACCACGCAGTGACCTGCCAAAACAGACAAACACTCACACAAAAGCATATAACTTTAACAATAATATATTAAACACATAATATAACATGCTCAGTCAGGTGTTTTTTGTTACCTTGTTGAAATGATGGGATGATAATCTCAGTGGGATTTCTGGCATCTTTTGTTTCCAGTAATCTTTTGCAAATCAGGTTTGTATTCAGTTGTAGCCATGGCACAAGTGATGGAATAGGCATGGCACAAGTGATGGAATAGGCATGGCACAAGTGATGGAATAGGCATGGCACAAGTGATGGAATAGGCATGGCACAAGTGATGGAATAGGCATGGCACAAGTGATGGAATAGGCATGGCACAAGTGATGGAATAGGCATGGCACAAGTGATGGAATAGGCATGGCACAAGTGATGGAATAGGCATGGCACAAGTGATGGAATAGGCATGGCACAAGTGATGGAATAGGCATGGCACAAGTGATGGAATAGGCATGGCACAAGTGATGGAATAGGCATGGCACAAGTGATGGAATAGGCATGGCACAAGTGATGGAATAGGCATGGCACAAGTGATGGAATAGGCATGGCACAAGTGATGGAATAGGCATGGCACAAGTGATGGAATAGGCATGGCACAAGTGATGGAATAGGCATGGCACAAGTGATGGAATAGGCATGGCACAAGTGATGGAATAGGCATGGCACAAGTGATGGAATAGGCATGGCACAAGTGATGGAATAGGCATGGCACAAGTGATGGAATAGGCATGGCACAAGTGATGGAATAGGCATGGCACAAGTGATGGAATAGGCATGGCACAAGTGATGGAATAGGCATGGCACAAGTGATGGAATAGGCATGGCACAAGTGATGGAATAGGCATGGCACAAGTGATGGGAATAGGCATGGCACAAGTGATGGGAATAGGCATGGCACAAGTGATGGGAATAGGCATGGCACAAGTGATGGGAATAGGCATGGCACAAGTGATGGGAAAAGGCATGGCACAGGTGGTACGGCATGGCACAGGTGGTACAGGCATGGCACAGGTGGTACAGGCATGGCACAGGTGGTACAGGCATGGCACAGGTGGTACAGGCATGGCACAGGTGGTATAATAATGGCACAGGACAGGTGATGGAATAGGCATGAGGAGGAGGAGGACTCACTTACCGGGCTGCTGACTGGTTCCAGATGACCTCCTCACGCTGCGCCTACGGCCTGGTCTGGATCCGGTCTCTCTGAAGTGCAGACTCACGCCGAGTCCTGGTCTCCGTCCGCTCCGGTCCTCCTGGTCGACTCGCGACGTCTTCTTCTCTCCGCTGCTGCGCACACTGTGCTCGGGCGGGAAGGAAGGTGGAAGGCGGAAGATGATGTCCTACTGTGATTGGTCCAGGCTGGAGTCTGGACCAATCACAGCCCGGACATCATAAAAGTGGGAGTGTCCCGCTGAAGAGCGCCAATCGGCGCCCCTGCTGGATTTTGACTCCACCCCCCCCCCATACCCAGGACACAGTACGGCGCCTGCCAATGGGCGAAAATTTTACATTTTTTTTTTTTTTTTTTAAATCTCATCTCTTCACGAGCCACAGTATACCATAAGTGGCAAAGAGCCGCAATCAGTTCGGCGGGGAGCCGCATGCGGCTCGAGAGCCGCGTGTTCGCCACCCCTGGTTTAGAATGTTGCTGGCAAGTGATGTACAACACAAAGGCAAGTTCAAGTGTTCAACCACATAAAGGGATTGCATTTTCCTGCCTGAATATCAGATGTTGCATCTTTGTGAAAGGCTGGTCTTTTAACTTTTTAAATTTTCTTTTACAACAGGGTATGTCATCTACCGTGTCAGAGTTCGCCGTGGTGGACGTAAGCGCCCCGTGCCCAAGGGTGCAACCTATGGTAAACCTGTGCATCATGGTGTTAACCAGATCAAGTTTGCTCGCAGCCTGCAGTCTGTTGCTGAGGTATGTTGGTACTTAAACAGTCCTTTGTTTCAGAGCTTAAAACCTGTTTTCCACTGATGTTTTTTAAATGTCTCTTTATGTGGATATTTTTTATATTGTTATGGATCATACTTGATAGCATTGCTTTAGTTTTGCTTTTTTGTACTATTTTTAACCTGGTAACTTTGACCATAACCACTTAAGGACCGCCCGCTGCAGTAAAACTGCGGCAGGTCTGCTCTCTCGCAAAACGACGTAACTGTACATCGCTTCATGGAGGGGCGTGTGCCTTCACCACAGAGGAAGCTGATCAGCGGGTCCGGCGGCTGCGATTGCCACCGGCACCCGCTATCGCTCCTCATTGAGACAGAATGGCCGTCTGCCTTTATAAACACTGCAGACTGCTGTCCTGTCAGTTATGAACACAGGGATCTTGTGTTTCTCTTATTTAGGAACATAGATCTGTGTTCATGCAGAAAGCCCCCCCCAAATTAGAAAGCACTCCCTAGGGAGACAACCCTTTGCCCATGGTGTTAACCCCCTCCCTGCTAGTGTCAGTACAGTAACAGTGCATATTTTTAGCACTGATCACTGTAGTAATGTCACTGGTCCCCCCCCCCCCCCAAAAATGTCAGGTGTCCGCCGCACTGTTGCAGACCCGCAAAAAATCGCTGATCACCGCCAATACTAGTTAAAAATCAAAATACAAGTGCTTTTCTAAATGGCTATTCCCAGACTGGAAATGACAAGCATGGGAGGACGGGATGTCATAATAGACATGTTGCTATAGAAATAGGGTGGGAACTTCTGCCAACACTTTCATTGCTATAGCAATGTGTCAGGAAGGAGCGCCGTGCAGTGACATTACTTCGCAGGCACGAGAAAGGGAGGTGCATGCTAGGTAGTCAGCTGCACCTAATGCCAGGAAAAAGGCTAGAGGGCTTCAGATACCCACCGTTGGACCCTGCCAGCTTCTGAGATTAAGGTAGTTTTAAACTGAAACTAAAAGGAATACACCATAGACACTAGCTCAGGGATTCTCAAACTGCGGCCCTCCAGCTGTTGCGGAACTACTCATCCCATGAGGCATTGTAAAACTCTGACATTCCCAGACATGACAAGGCACGATGGGAATTTTAGTTCCTGAACTGGAGGGCCATAGTTTGAAGACCCCTGCACTAGCTTAATATGGCATATAAAGGTAATAAAATTACAGTGGAGTTTAAAAAAAAATTTGATTTGGGGACTGGAACTCTGCTTTACGGACCTAATCTCTTTGGACCGAAAGGATTAAAGCGGAGTTCCACTGCAAGCAAACTTGTCTGATTCCTCTATCCCCCCCCCCCCCCGTGACACATTTGACACCTTTTGGGGGGGGGGGGGTACCTGTTTTTGACAGGTACCCTATCCCTCCATTGGACCGCAGCTTGGTACATGAGAAGTTCAGCCCTCTCCTCCCAGGCCAGTAAGAGCGTAGCACGCTTCGCGCATGCGCAGTAGGGACCCGGCCTTGAAGCCTCAAGGCTTCACTGCCGGGTTAACTTACCGGCAGCATCGGCTGCAGTGCCGACATTGCTGGATTCCAGGACAAGTAAGTTTCCTAATAAGTCAGCAGCTACAGTATGTGTAGCTGCTGACTTTCAATTTTGTGGGGGGGGCTGAAACACTGCTTTGTAAATTGGCATATGTCCGATTGGCAAGTGTAGTTTCTCCCCGCCCCCCTCCCCCCACTAGGACTGTGCGTTATTTGCTGTTTTAACTCGGCTTGCTGCAATCTGAATTCCAAAACAATCCTGACAGGCGATGGAGAATACTTGCTGTCCCAAGTTTGCGTTAAATTGGGTGTAAATGGGTCATGCTTTGCCTTGTACTATGTATGCATGTGAAATTGCAATATAGCATGCTACAGAATAAAACACTCTTAACTTGGACAAGCCGTGCCTGATTTCTCAACATTTTAAGGTTTTTCTGTCACTTAATAGACCGGTGACAGAAGTGGAATTAGAAAAAAGTTTATTGCATTTTTTTTTTAAACGGATGTGATTACTGGCCTGTAATTAAAGGTTCTGTATCAGTCCCTTTCTGCTTAATAGAATGTCTCTGACCCAGAACAAGTAATTGTATATTAGGGTCCCAACCAACAATATACATATGATTTTAGGAAAGTGACCGAAGTAGTGAATGAAGGATGACTGTCTTGGGACATGTTCAAAAACACGCCAGCACTGATGGTTTTTATTTTGTAGGTTCAGTTCAAATTTTGTCAAGTACCAGATTCCTTCTCATTAAATGTGCAAAAAAAAATTTTGAGCATACAAGGCTAGCAGGTTGATGGGATGGTCGTTTAGTTTCTTTATCGCTGCAGCTAAGACAATTCTTTATATCAAATTTGTCTATGAATATTTTTTTAAATATGCGGATGGCCTAGGTTGGGAGGCCGAATTTTATTTGTACAGCAGACGGAACTGGAACACCAAACTATTTAACTGTGTTAATGCCATGTGTATTTACATATGGTGAAATGGTACTTAATTGTTTTCCCAGAACAGTAAACTATAACAAAATAAATGCGGTTTGTGCTTGAAGTCCCATGCAGACTGTGTGGTGCTTGAACGTGATTTGTGATTAGACAAACTAGAAAACCTTTGTGAGCAGGTACCTGATTTTGACATTGGCGATCTGAGAGGAAGTTCGGCCCCCTCTTCTTTCTCCAGTCTTCTGGTGCACATCACAGGTCCCAGAAGCCTGTGGGACCAATCGCAAAGTGCAGTGCAGTTGGAAGCCAGCTGAAAGGCCATAAGCTTGTTGAAGAGGAGAATCGGTGCTGCTCTGTGCAAAACCATTACACAGAGCAGGTAAATGACGACAAGTTCGTGGGGGGGGGGGGGGGTCCAAAGTTTACAAGCCCTTAAAGGGC
Source organism: Pelophylax lessonae (assembly GCF_965119305.1). Classification (NCBI taxonomy): domain Eukaryota; kingdom Metazoa; phylum Chordata; class Amphibia; order Anura; family Ranidae; genus Pelophylax; species Pelophylax lessonae. Next base: position 151,915,082 of record NC_138772.1, read on the forward strand.
TCTGTGCAGGAAAGCTCAGCATCTGAACCCAAAGAAGGTGGAGGCTGACAGACTAGAGGTGATATAAGGCATTATATTTTAAAGTAAGTTTACCAGTATTGTGCATTATATTTAAAATTATAGCCATGAAAAAAGGCTCAACTTTTAGTACGATAATGTATAAAAGATATAATACTTTCAATGTTTCACAGTAGAAATTAGAATTATAGTATTGATTATCTGCTGACAGGTGATGAGAAAAGCATGCTTATGCTGCCCTGCCCGTACATGTTTTGATTTTGGACAAGAATATTTGCACAGAAATTATATGTATATTCGTTGAATGGACGAGTGTTCAGAAATTCTACTTGCTTTTAACATTCAATTTTTAAATGGATATAACTTCTGAGCAAAAACCACGAACCGTATTTGAAAATTAGTTCAAGAAGTTTTCTATTCTGCTCCTTTGAATTTTCCTGTCACTGTGGTTGAAAAGGAGCACCGAAAAAGACCCCACTAATGGTTAGAATATTGGATAAATGTTGTAAAAAAAAATTTTTACGGAAAAATTTGTTTGTGTATGGCCAGCATAAGTGACAGCAGGCACAGGGAGCTTGTATCAACCCTCTCTGGCAGCAGTCTTGCATTGTCTACATTCCAGACGGCTCTTCTGTCAGTATTGCCAAAGATCGCAGGAGGCTGGCGGCGATCGAGCCCGCTCCTCCTGTGTCCAATCAGTGGGAGCGCGGCTTCAGCGGCGCGCGCTGCTGAAACAGCGTGCACATAATTGCAGCTCTGTGATTATGCGCAGCTGAGCTGCCCTGACGCAGTAAATCTGCGTGGGGTGGTCGGCAAATGGTTAATTTACCAATCCTCCCCAACCACATCCTCCTTGGATGTTGGACTAATCTTGGCATCCTCACTCCAGATGGAATTTGACCATTTGCATGCAGGGGAGAAGAGACTGCAGGGTTTGTTATAGCAGCAGCGAATCTTGCAGGAGCAGAGGATCTGTTAAAGATTGTTTGCCAGCCTTTAGACATATAAATGAGTGTTGGCCTGCATTAATTGGTGCTATAGATTCTGATTTATACTTTTTTATTTTGCATGTGATTCTATTTTAAGAAAAGTAGCCTGTATGGTTTTTGGTTTTATTTGGCTTAGCAGGGATAGCTGAAAACCTGTAAGGCCTGATGAGACTCTCAGGTAAGCAGAACAAATTGTATTGAACTGCTTGGCTTGATGAATTTGTCTGGGATATTGAGAATTTAAGTTAGGACACATGGCAAATCTTTTTTCCTTCGTTTTGGTTAGCGCAAGGAAAGGCTAACCCCTCCCTGACACATGACAGTAAAATTCTGACCGTTCTAATACTTAACTCTAAAACTAAGTTTGGCCTACAGTTATACTTTAAAGCGGAGTTCCACCCAAAAGTGGGAAGTTCCGCTTTAAGGACTCATTACCCTCCTCGCCCCCTTGCTTTCAACGGGTACCTAGTTGACAGGTACCCGGCGTCCACTTTCGCTCTGGGCACCGCGGCACCCCAAGCGGAAGTTCTGCTCTCCCCTCCCTCCCTCCAATTTTCTGAGACATGTCACAGGTCCCAAAAGACTGCCCTGCCATTGAGGCACGGTGCGACTCGCCCGTGCGCACCCAGGTGTGAAGCCACAAGCTTTTGGCGGCTGGATTGTGGGGCAGGTGAGTGTGTTAAGTCAGCAGCTACACTTTAATAACACAAAAACGACTGGGACACCACTTTAATTGTGAAATGGGTTTCAAACAAGTTTCATTGAGCCCTATAGCTGCATGTATTAAAGTAACTAAAACCTGTAGACCAGGGGTCTCCCAACCTTCTGAACAAAGGGCTATTTTGCTGTCCTTCAGACTTTTTATGTTTCAATGTTTTTTATTCGATTTTTTGTAAGAAAAAGATATAACAGCGCACAAGGAGCCAACATGGCTCAATCATTGTCTTTGAGGGCATTAAATATCACATAATACACGAAATACAATGGTGCCAATTCAGAAAATTACAATATCAAAAATGAGAAACCAATAAATCAGTAACAGGAACGGTAAGCTCAGGTTGGGCATCCAGCTAATGGAGCAAAAAACATAGTCATAGAGACAGTGCCCCCTCCATTGCATGCTGAAGGGCTGGAGGTCTGGGCCCGACCCCCCCACCCCCTACGGGAACATACTGCGCCCTTGGGAAAGAAACATCAGCGGTCAGTGGAAAAATAGAGGGTCGACACCCAGATCCCGCTCACTCCCTAAGGGGGAGATTTCCCCAACATCTCGTCCAAGGCTACCCATGCTCCCAACCGCCCCTATGAGGGGCTCGCCAGGTACCTTATCCAGGGGTCCCATGTTTTGTCAAACATACGCATCCTGTCATTCAACAACGCCACCATCCGTTCGTTTATCATGATCCAGGTCAGTTTGGCTTTTAAAAGCTCGAAAGGCACTACTGGGGTTCGCCATGAACGGGCTATTGCTATTTTGGCGGCCGTGAGCACGAAGGCAATAAGGCGCTTGGCGGGTTTAGTAGCCCCCTCCACCGGTTTACCCAAAAGGGCATTTTGGGGATCCTTTATCAAGTTGACTTGGGTCAAGGAGTAAACAAAATTATAGACCCGGATCCAAAACCGTCGGACTTTTGGACAAGTCAACCATGTGTGGAGCACCGTGCCCGCCTGTCCGCATCCCCGAAAACAGTTGGGGGATGCGGTGCTCACCGCCGCCGCCAGCCTGACCGGAACCATGTACCAACGCAAAAATACCTTGAAGTTTGCTTCTATCAAGGAAGTGTTGAGTATGGATCTAGAATTAAACTGCGCTAAAGTGTTCCATTCTGCCCGGTCCAGAGATTCTCCCAGATCCTGTACGTTAATTTACTATCGTCTCCATGGAGTATATTATAAATTGTTGATATATAGTTTTTTTGTTTGTCAAGTGTGCGGCAAAGGTACTCCATAGGTGTGGAGGTAGAGATGTCGCTCTTACGCTTGAGGGAGGCCACGAAATGGGAGATCTGGGCGTAGCGAAAGTACCCCCCCCTCAGGGAGGGAATACTTCTCCTGCAATTGGGACTTGGTAAGTAGTCCCCGGTGGTCGCATAAATCTGCCAACCTGAGAAGCCCCTTATTCGTCCACCATTCAAATGTCACAGGGGTTAGGCCCGGCGGGAACAAAGGGTTGCCCAGCAGGGGTGCTAGCGGAGCATGGAGGGACTTAAAGGAGTGTCTGCCCGACAGCCTATCCCAAACCCCCAGGGAAAGGGAGAGGGCAGGACAGAGCACTCCCGGCCTGTCCCTGGCCCTTAACCACAACGCGTGGTGGACCGAAACCCCCAGGTGGGTCGCCTCCATGTGCATCCAGATCGGGAGAGGGTCCCGGGAGTGGAAGCGTACCAGATGGGCCAGTTGGGCTGCGTAGTAATATTTTCCCAGCTCCGGGACCCCCAATCCCCCCCTGAGTTTAGGGGTAAAAAGAGTCCGTCTGTTGACTCTGGGCCTCTTGTCCCCCCAAATAAACCTAATAACCGTCCCCTGAAAATCTTTAAGATCAGTCATATTAAGCATTATGGGTATTGTGCGAAACGGGTACAATAATCTAGGCAATATGTTCATTTTTACCGAATTCAACCTACCGAACCACGACGGGGGGCTAACAGACCAAGCAGCAAGATCTTCCCGTAGTTTTTTGTATAGAGGCGGGTAGTTGCATGTATAAAGTGTAGTTATCGAAGCCGTGAGATGGATCCCAAGATATGGCAGTGACCTTTCCTGCCATGCGAACGGAAAGTTGTCTCTGAGGGCAGACAGGGTAGTGTTGTCCAGTGTTAGGTTCAGGGCCCGAGACTTAGAGGGGTTAATTTGAAGACCAGAGATGGACGCAAATACTTCCATGTCCTTAAGCAAATTGGGAATAGAAATCAGTGGGGCCGAGAGATACATCAGGATGTCGTCCGCAAACAGGGCGCACTTATGCTCCACCCCCCCACATTGTATGCCCTTGATGTCTGGGTTAGAGCGCTATTTAATGGCTAATGGTTCCAGGGCTAAAATAAATAAAAGCGGGGATAGGGGACACCCCTGTCTGGTACCCCTCCTAATGTTCAGAAAAGGGGATCCGTAACCCTTGAGAGACAATTTCGCAACCGGGTCGCTGTATAGTGTACGGACGAGGGATAGAAAGCGTTGTCCAAAGCGCTCCAATGTCAGCAGAAGATATTCCCAGGACAGGGAGTCAAAGGCCTTGTGTAGGTCAAGGGATAACAGCATACCCTTCCTGGGACCCATGCTATCCCAATTAGATTGGAGAGCTGAGATCACGTCTATTGCACGTCGGGTCTGGTCGGGCGCCTGCCGACCCTGCACAAAGCCGGCCTGGTCCGGATGTATGTATTCTGCTAAGAAGGTGTTGAGCCTAGTTGCCAGCACCTTTGCCATGATTTTGAGATCGACATTGATGAGCGATATTGGCCTGTAATTAAGACAGTCCCCATGGTCTTTGCCCGGTTTCGGCAGCACATGGATATACGCGTGGTTTTCATACGTCGGGATAGGGGTTCCTGTTCTAATGGAATTAAAGTAGGAGCAGAGATGGGGGGGTCAGAATCTCGTCAAATTTTTTATAGTAATGGCCAGAGAAACCGTCCGGGCCCGGCGCTTTATTAGGGTTGATGGATTTAATGGCTGCCAATATTTCAGTGGCAGAGAACTCTCTATCCATGATCTCCGAATGGGGGGAGGAAAGTCTGGGGAGGGAGATGTCCTGAAAAAAGGCTGTTACCGCGGGCTGTCTAAGCCCTTCAGACTTTTTAGGGGGCCAGTGAGTATAATGTCCTGGTGTCAATTGGAGTTAAGAATGCCCCATCATTGATGTCAGTGGGAGAAATAGTGCTGCGTTGTTATTGGGAATTGGGAAAGAATAGTGTCCTGTCATTGGTGTTAGTGGAAGGAATAGTGCCCATTTGTGTCAGTGGGAAGAATGGGTCCCTTAGTTGTTAGCAGGAGGAATAATGTCCAATCGTTAGTGTAGGTGGGAAGAATAGACTTATTGTTTGGGCCAGTGGTATGAATTGTGCCCTATTTTTGCGATCAATGACGGGAATTATGCCCCCATTCCTTGGTGTAGAAAGAATAGTCTTACTTTAGTGGGAGGAATAGGATCCCAAGGGCAAGATATAGGTAAGCAAAGGGCCACATCAGGCCCCCGGGGCTGCAGTTTGGAGACCACTGTCATAGAACGTAACAGCAACTTGGGTTTTAGTCAGTTTCCAACAGATGAGAAATACTTTGCAATAGAATACTGCTCAGTTTTTGCTTTAGAAAAAATAAACGAGAAGCTTAAATTTTAGCGTTTGACATTGTGAAGATGGATTTCTCAAATGCCTACAGCTATAGAGGTAAATTAAGTGCTTTCACTGTTCAGATTATCTCAAAACTCTAATGTGCATAGTCTGGACACGGGTTCACTTTAAGAGCAAATTTATACTGTGGGTTTTGTTAACAGGCGTTGTGTTGCTGCAATTCACTCATTCTTTTTGAATGGACAGACAACATTCTGCATCACAGGATTTAACATGCCTGCAGTTTTTCTGTGTAGATGCAAAATAGCAATATGTATACAGCCTTGTGTAAAGGCGTGTTTTTGGAACTTGTTTTACTGATTACTGAAATAGAATGTAAATCTGCCCCAAACCTTTTTTTGGTAACCTTTGTTCTGTGTAGCAGCAGGTCATTGTATTGTGAGCATTGGCCTTGTTACACTCTAGGCATTTGGCCTTGATAGCATTGCCCATCTCTAGTTGTATCTGATCTGTACTGGGCAGGTGGTTTTTTATTTATAATGTAGTTTTTTTGTATCTTTCAGATACTGTTTTTTCCAGTGTTTGGACTGTTTTTTTTCCCTTTACCTTACTCATGGATAGTTTGAGGGTAGTTTACAACTTAATACAGGCAATGAAATTAATAGCTCAAAATAGAAAATTCTCGAGGCTTTGTATTATGTGAGCAGAAGGGTGACCTGAAATGGTACGTGACTGATATACAGGAATGCCTTCATACAGCTTTAGGATCAATAATGGTTTACTTAATTCTTTCCAGTAGATTTTAGACAGAAATGATTTTCAGGGCTGGTAATCGAACATACAAAATGGGTTAATAATGAGTTCTTGAGTGCTGTACAAAACATTTCTGAATCCAACCCAAAGTAATGTGTTGCGCACAGTAACTTATTAAACGTAGTTCGCATGATGGAAGTAGGTGTTTTGTTCCCCCCCCCCCCCCCCCCCCCCTCTTAGCCCAGTAAGCATAGTGCACATTCTGACTTTCCCCTCTTCTTTTCTAGGAGCGTGCTGGCCGTCATTGTGGAGGACTGAGAGTTCTTAACTCCTACTGGGTGGGTGAAGACTCCACTTATAAGTTCTTTGAGATCATCCTCATTGACACTTTCCACAAGGCCATCAGACGCAATCCAGACACCCAATGGATCACAAAAGCTGTGCACAAACACAGGGAGATGCGTGGGCTGACATCCGCTGGCAAAAAGAGTCGTGGTCTTGGCAAAGGTCACAAGTTCCATCTCACCATTGGTGGTTCTCGTCGTGCTGCCTGGAGAAGACGCAACACTCTTCAGCTCCACCGTTACCGCTAACATGGATCGTACTTGTAAATTTGACATTAAAATAAAGTTGTTTTTGGACAATATCTTGTCAGTTTGTTTCGGCAGCATTATTTTGTTGGTAATATTGGGTGGTCAAAGCATTTTTGCTAATATCAGTCTAGGAACTCCACTTTAAAGTTGTAAAGGCAGGACATTTTTTACTTTAGTGCATTCCCTGCTCTTTATACTTAAGTGAGCCCTATTTCAATCAAATGCTGTGCTTGTCTGCAGCAGCGCTTCCAGCTCTCCCCTCACAGGACTGATAGACAGCAGTGAGAGGAGGGCTTGGCGGGGGAGGGGTGGAGCCTAGCCACACTGGGGTAATATACTAAAACTGGAAAGTGCAAAATCCAGTATGGCTGTGCAGTGGTAGCCAATCTGCTTCTAACTTCAGCTTATTCAATTAAGCTTTAAAAAAAAAAACTAGAAACTGGTTACTATGCAGAACTACACCAGATTTTGCACACTCCAGTTTTAGTAAATCGTTCCCTGTGCGTCTATAAACAGCCTGGTTTGGGAGCAAGACTGCAGGTGCAACAGCATAGGAATCTGCTTCCTATGGCAGTGCACAGAAAGGGGGCACTAGAGCACCAGCAGGGGACTGCAGAAAAGGAGGATCGGGGCCACTCTATGGAACACTATTGCACAGAACTGTTTTAATCTCTCAAGCCTCGCATACAATTATAAACAAAGTTAAACTATTTTGTGGAGTGGATTCGAAGGGAGGATCACAAAGTATACAGTTTCACTAGTTAATTGCCAATTTTGGAGCATAATTTAGCAGGTGTAGAAAAAGCAAGAAATGTGGCTTTAAGTCAGTTGGCCTATGCTTTAACAAATCCACCATGATAAATGTAATCCTTACCAGTATAAATGGGCAGTCCATTTGGTTAAAACCATTTCCTATTTTTACACCTACAAATCCTTGATTTTTGTAAATCTGTTTTCTAAACTAATACTGTTGCATTTTTAAGTTAGGCTATCTAAATGTAACAGATAGCTAACAGACAAAGATAGTCCGATGTATCAACAGTGAGATGCCTCCATCCCTAAATACAATGGAGGATACATAGGTCATGGGACTTTACATGAGGCAACTCGCGCAGTAAGCATAATTGTGTATTTATTACAAAATGGCAAAAATGGTACAATAAAATGACAGGCAAATAAGAAATAAGCTGATCCACAATCAGAGTATAAAAATATAATTCATAATTGTCATAATCATTCGCAGAAGGAACAAATTGTATGATAGCATAATAAATAAACCAGATTGATTCTTGTCATCCTAAAACTCTACACGTTTCGTGGAACTGGTCCACTCATCAGGAGTAGATGCAAGAAGTTGTAGATAAGCTCGAAGGAAAATGTAAAAGATGAAAATGAGACCAGCATCCTTGGAACAAGGGGTTCAGGGAGAACGCCTATCCTGGGGACTGTGGGGAAGTAACCCAACCCGAGGGTGGACCAGGTGACCTGGATAAAGAATATAGATGAGAATGTATAATACCTCCAGGTATCAATCTGCAAAAATATAGATCTAGATTACCTATATAAAAAAATACACATGTAATGTGTAAATATACCTGGAGGCGCAAGGAAATTGAGAAATTAATAGCATTGAAAAATGTATTTAAACATAAGGGGACAACTAAACCCCAAAACAAATGGGGGAGGAAAAATTGTGTTAATCTGGTGTTTGACCTATGGTGGAAGCATGTGGGTGTATAGAACGTAGGGGCATCGAAAGAGAAAAAAAATACGGATTGTGGCAAAAAGCACTGGATGAGGCTCGGTTCGCACTTGTGCGATGCGAGAACGCTGCGAATATGCAGCGTGATCCTGCATCGCATCCGCACAGCTGGCAGTTCACACTGCCATATGCGATACGCAGGGGGTGTCAATTAAATGTTAACGACACCCCCAGTTTGATCTGCAAGTACGCACAGAATCGGATCGCACAAGTGTGAACCACTGTGCGGTCCGATTCTGAGGAGGCTCAAAAAATGCCTCATGTTTGTGTTTTTGCTGCGGATGCGCTGCAATGCAATTCAGCCATACAAAGTGTGGAGGAGGAGATTGCATGTAATGAAGGAGCAGTGCGCTCCGAATTACATACGATCAGTGCATCTGTAATAATGTGAATAAGTTAAATTGTATAATAAAAAGTGCAGGTGAATGGCATGGGTGAAACCTGTGTAAGTAATAAAAACACAGAGGGTTTTTTTTTTTTGACAAATATGAACTAAAAAGTGAATGATAAACGTTCATATAAATACTTTAAACAAAGGCTAGATCAGGGGTGTCCAAACTTTTTTCAAAAAGGGCCAGATTTAATTAAGTGAACATGGGTGAGGGCCAACCATTTTGCCTGCCCTTTGGATCATTAAAATTAAATGCAAATTAACTATTTTATCCAAAGTTTATTGCAAATGGCATACTTTTAATTTTGTCACATGTATGATGAATCTAAACCAGTAAATCACTCTGCCTTTCATATCTGAAGGCCAGAAAAAAATCCAGGAAGCTGAAATATATCAGGAACATTGTAAAGTACATTACATATTATTGGTAATAAAGGTTGTCTTTCAATTTTAAGTTAAAAAAATATGAACCGGAACATCACACCAAGTATACGTGTCCAAATATATTTATAACTGATTTAGACCAACTGACTGAGATTTTATTCATCTCAATTTGGAGCATGTGTGCTCCCTAATCAGTCACACAAGGGTTAACCACAGATGAGCGCTATTTGAACCCACCGATAATTAATGGTGGCTGCAATAATAGTTATGAATGATGCCAATGTAGTAAATGGAACATTGAAAAGTTTTATTCAAAATCCGTTCCATGTATGTATAAAACAGCAGTACACCTTGTACAATGACCCCTGTTGGATCTGCAATGGTGAAGCCAAAATAGGGGTTAAACTCTCAGCTTGGTGACCATCCAGTGTGTGTGTGGAGGCATAAAACCAACCAGGAACAATGCCGCAGTGTGGACAGTTGTGCCTTTCTCAGGCTGTGAGGAGATAATGGAATGCCTCAATCCTGGACAGGGAAGGGTGAAAAAGGGGTCACCACAATGCCCGGTATAGGAGGCAAGGAGTATCGCCATCTGTGGCTGCTCTGATCACCCACGTTGAGTGCTGACCGGGAAGGTGACCCGGACGTGACATCAGACTCTGGGGGGGGGGGGGTGCCGTTGGAGGAGGACCAAAACGAGGCTTTAACCGCTGGTGGTGAGCGGCATGTGCGGTGACCCAATGCAGGGGAGCGTGAGGAGTGAGTGCTTTTCGTATGGTTGTCCTGACAACTTTTCAATGTTCTGTTTACTACATTGGCATCCTTCATGACTATTATTGCTGCCATCATTAATAATTATCGGTATGTTCATATAGCGCTTATGTGGTTAACCCTTGTGTGACTGACACTTTTGAACATCCCTCCTGTTGTGTCTTGTTCCCACACAGCTGCTACTTGCCACCCAGGTGTTATGCCAGTTATCATGGAGAAGGCGCTGGTCCTGTCATACTAGCACTGGAATTATTTGTGTTTTTTAGTGCTCCCTGCTCCAGCTAAGTTTGGGGCCTTATTGGGCAAGGGATATAAAGCTGGTGGGTGTTAACAATAGTGTATTCACAAGTAACAGGAAAAAACGGAATTGGATGCTGCAGCGGGTCGGGATGGACCATCATTTTGAGTATGTCATTCAAAACAGTAGCATATATGAGGATGTATAAAATGAATGGTAAAAAAACTTATATGGCATACGTGCAGTCCTGCGGCGTTGAAAGATCCAGAGATCCCAGGGGTCCTGAGCAGCCTTCGGGGATTCACAGGGGCCACAACAATATATTTCTCTTACGTCCTCCGACAGTCGCCGCCTCTTCATATTCGTCACATATGGGGTATTAGACTTTGCTCCGAAGGAGTAGCTAGGCAACAGAATATGTTAACATTAAAGCTTTTAACATATCCCACCCTCAAGGGGTGGTCCCCTCAGTCAATACCCTCCTACTTCCTGCAACCATATCTCAGTTTTAATGTCTAGCTTGTCAGGAGTGGCTGGCTTTCTCTGTGCTGGGGCTTTCTGCCCCAGACTTTCTTCTTTTTTGAATTTTTGTTTGAGTTTTCTCTCTACCTTTACTTAGCTGTTCTTTTTGTCAGCGTTAGTTAGTTCTTCTGATGAAGAGGATCATGCGGGCTGGGTCTCGGGCTGATCCCCCTGGTCGCAGGTCGTGGGTCAGTGGCTTCCCAGTCTGCCATCGAGCGTTCAGCCAGGTAACGCTCCTGGCACAGTGAACGACCCATCCCTGTTCGGTGCAGGGATGATTGGTGAGGTGGCTACCTCATTGGACGCTGTGCGGTTTCTTAACCCCCATTCTGTGCGTCTTGTATGCGACTCTCCCTGCCTCATGTGCAGCGGCTTGTTCGCCTGTGCGGGTCCCCCACGCCATGTGAGGTAAGTGTATTTATGTGGGGACCTGTCTGTCTGGGACGGGTGTCAGTCTGGGACTGTGTAACCTGCCTCTATTCACACTGTTTGTCTCCCTATCTCTCGGCTGCATGCTGTGGGCTGCAGGGGGGGGGGGGGGGGGGAGCTGTGTGACACTGTGTGTGTCAGCCTGGTCAGTGTGAGAAGCTGTGTGCTGTGGGGCATGTTTTGTGCCATGTTTGGGCATTATACAGCGATCGCTGCGGCGATCTGACATGTGTTCTTATACATGGATGACGTGTGCATTACTGCACTGTGGAGCGGCGGTTTCGGCGCCAAACGGCGCCATTTTGCCTACACTCGCTCCGGCCGCATGTTCTACATGCATGGCGGCCATTTTCTTGTAGCCTCCCATAGGCTTTCATAGAGAGCCCTGGCAGCATCACTTCCTCTTCTCCAGGAACACCGATCGAGGCAGCAGCAGCGGCGAGGGTCTCCTCAGGTTTTATCCTTCTGTTCTTGCTATCCATTGCCTGTGTTAAGTTTAAATATTCCCTGTGGGGGTCTCATTGTGCTTGTGTGTGGTGCGGTGGGCTGCGCTGGCTTAAAGGGGCAGTTAACCCTTTATTATCCGGCATTATAGGGGCAATGGATTCTCAGGAGGGCAAATTTCCTACCGCCTTGGTGGAAAGCCAGGGGACCGCTGTTTCCCCCCCAGGGGGGGATTTAGCCACTATTGTGGCTGGCCTTGCTGCTCAGGTGCAGATGCTAGTGGCTGCTCAATCTACTAAGAGACCCAGAGTTGCTCTTTCCTCTGATTCTGAGGGTGAAGGTGATGGGGCTGTTATGGTGGGGGCCTCCTTATCGGGGTCCCGCTCCTCCCTGGATCTAGTGGGGTCCGAGGTGGAGGCTGAAGTTGAAGGGGTTGATAATTCTCCCCCTGGCTCGCCTGAAGAGCTTGCAATCATGGATGAATTGATTGCTTCCATAAAGCAAACGCTGCGTTTGCAGGATGAAGTGTGTCCCCCCGCTGCCTTGGCGGCCTATGGGACGCAGAGAAAACGCAGGACGCCGCAGGTTTTTCCCTGCAATGATGATTTTCAGCGCGCTGTTAAGGAACAATGGCGCAATCTGCGCAAACCTTTTGCTGTACCAAGTAGGTTCAAGCTGCGTTATCCTTTCTCGCCTTCCACTGATGAAAGGTGGTGTGTGCCTCCCCCAGTGGATCACGCAATTGCGGTTTTAAACAAAGCCACTGCGATTCCTGCAGAGGATTCCCCTGTGTTCCGTGATGCCACGGATAGGAGATTGGAGTCTCTTGCCCGTCATACTTATTCTGTTACGGGTTCTATGCTTAAGGCTCTGTTTGCTTCTCTCATGGCGGCCCAGGCGATCGCAAGTTGGACGCAGATGCTTAGGCGCGTCCTAGTGGCCGATTCGGCCTCGCCGGCGACCCTGGATATGGTGGATCAAATCCACCAGGGTGTCATGTATCTGTGTGATGCGGACTTGGACCTAGTTCCGTTGGCTGCACGTGTGCACAGCGTGGCGGTGTTGTCTCGCCGCCTGGTTTGGTTGAAATGTTGGTCGGTGGACCAGTCCTCACGTAAGACCTTAGCCAATCTGCCTTATGATGGGTCTCGCCTTTTTGGGGAGTCCTTGGATGTGTTGATTAAGGGGATCACAGGGGGTAAGAGCACTCTCTTGCCCCATTTCCCCAAGGCTAAGGGGGCTTCTGGGAAGAAGCATGCTAATTTTCGGCCCCCTCAGGGGTCCTTTCGTGCCTTTCGGCCGCACTACAAGGGCAAGCCGTTCAAAGGTCAAGGCTCTCAGAAGAAGCCCTGGTCTGGTAAACAGAAGTCCGGTCAATCCGGATCTGCAGCCCATAACAGTGCGGCCTGAAGGGGCGCCCTCACCCAGTTTTGGGGTGGGGGGACGCTTGCTCGGTTTTCTTCAGCCCTGGTTGGCCCGTGTGCGGGACAGATGGGTTCAGGAGATCGTTCGATCTGGTTACAAGATCGAGTTTCTCTCTCGGCCGGAGAGCAGATTTTTTCCCTCAAATCTTCAACTGTCTCCAGAGCGTTTTCGGGACCTACACCTGGCGGTGCGGGACCTGAGGGCTCAGGGAGTGGTGGTTCCGGTGCCTCATCGGGACAGATTTCGGGGGTTTTATTCCAATCTGTTCACCGTGCCCAGAAAGGAGGGCAAGGTTCGTCCAATTCTGGACTTGAAGGCTCTGAACCGCTCTGTGCGGGTTCGCAAGTTCCGCATGGAATCCCTGCGGTCGGTGGTGGCTGCCCTGGTTCCGGGGGAATTCATGGCCTCCATCGATTTGAAGGATGCGTATCTTCACATCCCCATTTTCGAGGGTCACCAGAGGTACCTTCGATTTGCCATTGCGGAGGATCACTACCAGTTCGTGGCGTTGCCTTTTGGTCTCGCCTCGGCTCCGCGGGTCTTCACCAAGGTGCTTGCACCGGTTCTGGCATTGTTGAGAGCCCAGGGCATTTCCGTCCTGGGGTATCTGGACGACATTCTGGTTCGGTCTGCGACCAGCCAGGGTCTGGAGGAGGACCTGTCTGTCACGATGCAAACTCTGCAGGAGTTTGGTTGGACGATAAATTATCCAAAGTCGACGCTGAGTCCGTCGGTTCGTCTTCCCTACCTGGGAATGATTCTGGACTCGGTACAGGCGAAGGTCTTCCTGCCGGAAGACAAACTCAGGACTCTCCAGGAGGAAGTCAGGTCCCTCAGGGACGTTCCGCACTCGTCTCTAAGGACGTGCATGAGATGTCTGGGATTGATGGTCTCGGCTTTCGAGGCGATTCCCTTCGCCCAGTTTCACACGCGGGGTCTCCAGGCGGAGATCCTGTCCATGTGGGACGGGCGACCTCAGTCTCTGGATCTTCCAATCTCGTTGAGTCATCGCACCAGAAGGGCCCTTCTGTGGTGGCTCCAGTCCCCGATGGTGTCCGGGGGCAAGTCGTTTCGTCCTATCTCGTGGACGGTAATCACCACGGATGCCAGCCTGTCGGGCTGGGGTGGTGTTCTGGGCGTTCTGTCCGCCCAGGGGACTTGGTCGGAGGGGGAGTCCTCCCTTCCGATCAACATTCTGGAATTGCGTGCGATCAATCTCTGTCTTCATCGCTGGACGGACCAGCTGCAGGGCTGCCCGGTTCGGGTGCAGACGGACAATGCCACGGCGGTGGCCTACATCAACCACCAAGGGGGCACCAGGAGTGCCCGAGCGGCTCGAGAAGTGGCCGACATTCTGACTTGGGCCGAGACTCATGTCCCGGCGATAACGGCGGTTCACATTCCGGGGGTGGAGAACTGGCAGGCGGACTATCTGAGTCGCCAGACCCTGGATCAGGGGGAGTGGTCTCTCCACCCGACTGTCTTCCAGATGTTGTGCGCGAAGTGGGGTCTTCCAGATGTGGACCTGTTCGCGTCTCGTCTCAACAACAAGGTGAGAAGATTCGTGGCAAGGACGCGCGACCCTCGGACAGACGCGTCGGACGCGTTAGTGGCCCTATTTTGCTTGGTGTGAGTCCAGGGGATTTTCTCCCCGCACTTACTCGGTTTCCCGAGTGCTGTCCTTCCTTCAAACGGGTGTCGATCAGTGTTTGGCGCTGGCTACGATCAAGGGTCAGGTGTCTGCGCTGGCCGTTCTGTTTCAACGTCCCGTGGCTTCCAACTCCTTGGTTGGCACTTTTGTTCAGGGTGTGCGGCATCTGGTTCCTCCTAGGAGGGATCCTTTGCCCCCTTGGGACTTGAATCTCGTTCTGTCTGTGTTGCAACGTGCTCCTTTTGAACAGATCAGGGAGATCTCGTTGTCTTATGTTGTCCAAAAAGGTCGCTTTTTTGGTGGCGATCACTTCGGCTCGCAGAGTGTCGGAGCTAGCAGCTTTGTCCTGCAAGTCTCCGTATCTGGTTGTTCATTTGGATAAGGTGGTCTTGCGACCTAATCCTTCTTTTCTTCCGAAAAGAGTTTCGGAATTCCATCTTAATGAGGATATTGTCTTGCCTTCGCTGTGCGAGAAGCCTAAACATCCAAAGGAGGTGAGATTACACTCTCTGGATGTTGTTCGGGCGATAAGGGTTTACCTTAAATCGACTGAAAAGAAGAAAGATCCGCGCTTAGGATAAACTATCTATAAAATAGTGCGTAAAATTTCTATAAATAAAACACTAATGGCTGCTGCCCACTCCAAAAGATGCACCCCCAATGGGGGAGCGTCAGGTGTAAATGTCAAAAAGGGGAGTGATTGGCGCTGCCAGGAAGTTAGGTTAATGGGAAATCTGGGTTAGGCTCCTATAGTTCAAGACCAAGTTCAACACATGCAAATGCACATAGAATGTATGTGGGAATGAGAACTATATAAGTAATAGGATATAAAAACACAATGGGTGTGTAATATGTGTGTAAAATTAACACTATGTGCTGATACCAAATCAATAAATAAATAAATGTGTTCAATACCTTATTGAGACTCAACATAAATATGCAAATATATGTAAATGTAGGTATAAAAAATATAAAAGCATATAAAGATAGTATTAATAAATTATGGTGATATAGAGAGTTAGTGTGCAAAGGTGCTAAAAAATAAATATAGTGCACTAATCAAACTAAATAAGGTGCATTCCGAATAGTCATAACCATCTATTCAATAAAGTGCAACTGCATACTCATAAGCAATGAAAATAAATAAGTGGGTGAACTATGTGCATCCCACACTGGTGACAATATAAACACTAGTAAATAAATAAGTGCAGCCGTGCAAATAACTATATAAATTATGAAAGTGAGAACCATATAAATTCAAAGGCTCAAAAAGCAGGTTCTGTGTATTTTAAAATTGTCCAAAAATAGTGCAATCAGAGTTGGTACAGAAATCATAAAGTTCTATAGTCCATATAAGGATGGAGTAAGGTGCTCTTTTTTTCTATGAAGCCGGGAGTGCAGTGAGTGATTGGAAGATAGGGTGCTCCCCCTCTCCTGGGGTCCTGTGCTTACCGGATGTCCGTACCCCTACAGGGGTAAATGGCGGGTCGATAACAGGGATCGCTCCCATACACCGGCAATCTGGTTCCGTCCTATCCTTCCTATTACCACTCGTATCCACTCCTTGCTCCGGTACACATAGGGGTTAAAGCATCAGGGAGAGAGCTCCAGTACAATTCCCGGGTATATGAAAAAGGGGAAAAACAGAAGCCTCCGATAGTGCAGGATTGCCTTTAAAACTTTTATTTAGATTCCAAAAAAGACATGTACTCACATAAAATCAACATGCAGCGCATCCGTATGGCATAGGGTCCGCAACTACCTCGTTCGCGGTGCTCGCCTGGGATCAGCGTGCGTTCCTAGCCTCGGGATCGTTCAGACGGAAGTGATGTGGTCACGTTCTCGACGCGTTTCGTCACACTGACGTCATCTGGAGAAGCGTTGACCACGTCTATTCCGTCTGTTTAAGTATTAAGCGGTTACCAGGCAACTTAGTGGGGGAATGTGCAAATGTAAATTCTCCGGCCAATCATCGCAAGGGGTCATGTAATGTCATCTATTGCTAGGCAAACATATTAACATTAAAAATAACATTAAAAATCTACTCGCTATTTGGCAAATAGAAAAAGAGGGGATATCTGAATATCATCTGTTGCTAGGCAGAATTGTATTACTGAAAAACGGGCTAATGGATGGTAAACAAAGAGACAGGAAACCTGTGTGCTCAAGTTCCGTCTCCCAATGCTCACTTACTCACATAAGTAGCATATTTGTTGGCGGCGTATATGTAATTAATCTCAAGGGGGATTCATATATAATATATGTCAATAAGGACTAGTCTATGCAAATACCGATAAAAAGAATTAATTAAAAACGGGGTTATTTTATATTACAAATAATAAAAATAATTGATCAGGCATTATGTAATATGGAATTCGGGGGGTATTTTGTATAATTATTTGGATGAGGTCCAGAGAAGGCATATTATATGTATAGTATAATGATGGAACTATTTAATCTGATACAATGTTATTATGTTAATTGGACTTTGCTTAATGGTCATCATAGGGGGATTAATTTAAGTCAGGGTAGTTCTATCTCAAAATAGGTTAAAAATTATTGTATAAAAATACTTAAAAAATCTTAAAAAATCATTCAATTAATGCTATCCAAGGAACAGATTTTTTATATAATCTATGTATAATCAGATAAACTTTGGCACCAGTGGACTGGTAAACTCTCAATACTATAATTAATATGTTAATCACAATTACCAATACAGGAATAATATATGAAAAATATATATATACATATATAAATACAAATAATAAAAATAAATTTAGATGAATAAAAAAATATAATAAATATAGCAGCCCTCTCTAGGTCAAGATCATGAAAGACACTAAGAAGTGAAAGTCGAATTATATGTGTAATATGTGCTAGAGGGCCCAAAAATGAAAATAAGTGGAAAAAATAGATGTGACCCTTATAGAACTAAAATTAAAGGTGAACAGTAGTGTATATACTAAAGACTAAAAATGTGCTTAAAAGATTAAATATAGAAGGTGTAGAATTATATAGATATTGTAAAAATTTAAATAAATAAAAATAGATAAAATTATGGCATAACTTGGTTGCAGTATAAAATTGGTAAAACCTGACATAGCAATTCAAGCATAATTAATTTAGTGGTTGGAAATGAAGCAATTCAGATCTATATCAAGGTTCAACCCTCCAGGTTGGAGTGATTCCAATTGGAAAATCCATTTCGTTTCGTTTTTTGCACATAGTTCACCCACTTATTTATTTTCATTGCTTATGAGTATGCAGTTGCACTTTATTGAATAGATGGTTATGACTATTCGGAATGCACCTTATTTAGTTTGATTAGTGCACTATATTTATTTTTTAGCACCTTTGCACACTAACTCTCTATATCACCATAATTTATTAATACTATCTTTATATGCTTTTATATTTTTATACCTACATTTACATATATTTGCATATTTATGTTGAGTCTCAATAAGCCGTTTAGGTATTGAACACATTTATTTATTTATTGATTTGGTATCAGCACATAGTGTTAATTTTACACACATATTACACACCCATTGTGTTTTTATATCCTATTACTTATATAGTTCTCATTCCCACATACATTCTATGTGCATTTGCATGTGTTGAACTTGGTCTTGAACTATAGGAGCCTAACCCAGATTTCCCATTAACCTAACTTCCTGGCAGCGCCAATCACTCCCCTTTTTGACACTTAAATCGACTGAGTCTTTTCGAAAGACGGATTCCTTGTTTGTTCTTCCAGAGGGTCCTCGGAAGGGCATGGCGGCGTTGGCCTCTACCATCGCCAAATGGATCAGGCAGACCATTGAACAGGCCTATGCCTTGCAGGGGAAGGTTCCCCCTGTGCCTGTGAAGGCGCACTCTACTAGATCTCTGAGTACGTCTTGGGCCTGTCGTCATGGGGCTTCTGTAGCCCAGGTGTGTAAGGCGGCGACTTGGTCGACCGTACACACTTTTACAAAATTCTACAAAGTAGATGTTCAGGCATCGGCGGATGCTTCCTTTGGCCGCAAGGTTCTTAGTGCGGCAATTCCCTAGGGTCCCTTGTTGGGGACCTCTGGCTGTTGGGATGAGTTTTTTATCCCATGGTTATTTGTCTTTTCCTGGGTTGTTGCTCCTGTTGAGCACTTGTTTTTTCCTGTTGCCCAGCTGGTTTCCTTCCTTTGGTAAGGTTCCTTTCTTTGATGCGGAGACTGCGTTGCCTTTTCGGCGCGGATGCGTTTCCCACCCCTCATGTTTGCACTGCTTTGGGACGTCCCCATATGTGACGAATATGAAGAGGCGGCGACTGTCGGAGGACGTAAGAGAAAACGGAATTTTTGTAAAATCTTACCTGTAAAATTCCTTTCTCTGAGTCCTCCGACAGTCGCCGCCCCCGCCCCTCTTTTGGGGTTTGGTTGTATACTCTACTGCTATTCCACTAAAACTGAGATATGGTTGCAGGAAGTAGGAGGGTATTGACTGAGGGGACCACCCCTTGAGGGTGGGATATGTTAAAAGCTTTAATGTTAACATATTCTGTTGCCTAGCTACTCCTTCGGAGCAAAGTCTAATACCCCATATGTGACGAATATGAAGAGGCGGCGACTGTCGGAGGACTCAGAGAAAGGAATTTTACAGGTAAGATTTTACAAAAATTCAGTTTTTTTCAAATTCCCTATGGGGCCATGTAAAAGTGGCCCGTGGGCTGTAATTGGCCCCCAGGCCGGACTTTGGACATGCCTGGGCTAGATAGTAGCCTGCTCAAGTGCTAAAGGTATTCCCCTGGGAGCTATTGGTGTAGAGACCTGTAGTGTGAGTGAAAAAAAGAAGCTATCCACACAAAGAGGTCCCTGAAAGTCCCACTATCATGGTAGATCTTCCCCTGAAGTGCCGGAAGGCTGTGGGTGGGTACTCGCCAAACGCCACGCAATAGCTGAGTGTAGTGGAGCACAGGGGCAGCCGCTCCCTGTTGAGCAGAGGGACAAAGGCCAACTGATTCCATATGGCGGGGAAGATGGAGATATCCACTTCCCACCGCAAAGCAATGATGACGCAGCACGCCAAGCACAGATGCACGGCGCCGACGCGCTGGGGGAAATCGCCCACATCCTGGAGGTGCTGAGAGGGGAGGGAGGAGCTCATCAAGCGCCTCGCAGCCCCCGAAGCCAAAGACAGACCCAAAACCCCTTACACACCCATGGCGGCTGCTGGAGAAATAGCAAGAAAAGACATATATGAATATTTAACTAAAATCTTGTGTGTATTGCTGTATGGTAAAGAATATATAGATGCAGCTGATCATTGAGGACCAAGGTGTGTTCCACCCAATGTAACATGAACAAGGATAATAATGGTCCGATGCATCAACAGAGATGCCTCCAACCCTAAATGCAATACAATGGAGGATACATAGGTCGTGGGACTTTATATGAGGCAAATCGCGAGGTTTATATATATATATATATATATATATATATGAATATTTTTTGCAGATCGATACTACCTGGAGGTATTATCATACATTCTCATCTATATTCTTTATCCATGTCACCTGGTCTGCCCTCTTTGCTTCAAGGTCCAGGTGGGTTACTTCACCACAGTCCCCCGGGATAGGTGTTCTCCCTGAACCCCTTGTTCCACGGCTGCTGGACTCATTTTCATCTTTCTTACATTTTCCTTCGAGCTTAGCTACAAATTCTGTCATCTACTCCTGATGAGTGGACCAGTTCCATGAAATGTGAAGAGTTTTAGGATGACCAGAATCAATCTGGTAAATATTTATTATGCTATCATACAATTTTTTCCTTCTGCGAATGATTGATTACAACATAGGGACAATTATGAATTCTATTTTTATACTGGATTGATTGTGGATCAGCTTATTATTTCTCATATGCCTGTCATTTTATTGTACCATTGTACTTATTTTTGCTATCTTGTAATAAATGTACAATTATGCTTACCTCGCGAGTTGCCTCATATAAAGTCCCATGACCTATGTATCCTCCATTGTATGATACCTAACAGACCAATCAAGCAGGAGGACAAGGAACGTAAACAATATACCATGATATGTCCCCCTATGATACTGAAAATAGGTCAAAACCCTTTTTGATAATGCAGGCTTTAAAGATGCATCAAAGATTACTTCAAAACTTTGAGCTACTGTTAAATTTTTACTTCAGACGTTGGCAAACCCCTGCTGTAACCTTTAGTGTCAAAGGATGTAGGTCTTGTGCTGGCACACTGATCCTTGACACACAAGCACTCTGTACTGTAGGTTCATTTTTTTCTGCATGAGATTTATTGATCAGTGTGAGTCCAGATAATGTGTCCTGAACTCTGATCTGCTTAAAACCCAACTCCATGTTTTAATATCCTCCTTAAATAGTTTGTGCCAAACTGGCCTGAGCTATTTACTGCAGGAACAGGGGTGCTTGCTGTATTACCTGTATGTAGCCTCCGTGGTATTCCAGCAGTGGGATCAGAATTTTCTGTCCCACTCCTGGAACAATATTGAGTTGTGCTGAGTGCTGCTCAGCCATTGACAGCTTTATAGTCTACGAATGAACGCAAGGCTTCCCGTGATTGGCTAAAATTGGCAGATAATATCACAATCCCTGGCTTCGCCTCAGCCAATCAGAGGAAGCCTTATATTCATTCATAAAGCTTCTTGTAAAGCTTATGTAAAGTAGTAAGTGTACAGCTTGTATAACAGTGTAAATTTGCTGTCCCTTCAAAATAACTCAACACAACCATTAATGTCTAAACTGCTGGCAACAAAAGCGAGTACACCCCTAAGTGATAATGTCTAAATTTGGCCCAATTAGCAATTTTCCCTCCCTGGTGTCATGTGACTCATTAGTGTTACAAGGTCCCAGGTGTGAACGGGGA
Organism: Pelophylax lessonae; assembly: GCF_965119305.1. Classification (NCBI taxonomy): domain Eukaryota; kingdom Metazoa; phylum Chordata; class Amphibia; order Anura; family Ranidae; genus Pelophylax; species Pelophylax lessonae. Next base: position 151,936,638 of record NC_138772.1, read on the forward strand.
GCAGTTGCGTTAAATTTGGTGTTATCGCTCTCACTCTCTCATACTGGCCACTGGAAGTTCAACATGGCAAAGAACTCTCTGAGGATCTGAAAAAAAAAATTCTTGCTCTACATAAAGAGGGCATAGGCTATAAGAAGATTGCCAAGACCCTAAAACTGAGCTTCAGCATGGTGGCCAAGACCATACAGCGGTTTAACAGGACAGGTTCCACTCGGAACAGGCCTCGCCATGGTCGACCAAAGGCGTTGAGTGCATTTGCTCAGCGTCATATCCAGCGGTTGTCTTTGGGAAATAGACGTATGAGTGCTGCCAGCATTGCTGCAGAGGTTGAAGGGGTGGGGGGTCAGCCTGTCAGTGCTCAGATCATACGCCACACACTGCATCAAATTAGTCTGCATGGCTGTTGTCCCAGAAGGAAGCCTCTTCCAAATATAATGCACAAAAAAGCCCGCAAACAGTTTGCTGAAGACAAGCAGACTAAGGACATGGGATTACTGGAACCATGTCCTGTGGTCTGATGAGACCAAGATAAACTTATTTGGTTCAGATGGTGTCAAGCGTGTGTGGCAGCAACCAGGTGAGGAATACAAAGACAAGTGTGTCTTCCCTACAGTCAAGCATGGTGGTGGGAGTGTCATGGTCTGGGGATGCATGAGTGCTGCCAGCACTGGGGAGCTACAGTTCATTGAAGGAACCATGAATGCCAACATGTACCCTCCCTTCGGAGACTGGGCCGCAGGGCAGTACTCCAACATAACGACCCCAAACACATCTCCAAGATGACCACTGCCTTTCTAAAGAACCTGAGGATAAAGGTGATGGACTGGCCAAGCTTGTCTCCAGGCCTAAACCCTATTGAGCATCTGTGGGGCATCCTCAAATGGAAGGTGGAGGAGTGAAAGGTCTCTTACATCCACCCGTTCCGTGATGTCGTCATGAAGGAGTGGAAGAGGACTCCAGTGGCAAACTGTAAAGCTCTGGTAAACTCCATGCCCAAGAGGGTTAAGGCAGTGCTGGAAAATAATGGTGGCCACACAAAATATTGACACTTTGGGTCCAATTTGGAAATTTTCACTTGTTGCCAGCGGTTCAGACAATAATGGTGTGTTGAGTAATTTTGAGGGTACAGCAAATTTACGCTGGTAAACAAGCTGTACACTGACTACTTTACATTCTAGCAAAGTGTTATTTCTTCAGTGTCGCATGAAAAGATATAATAAAATATTTACAAAAATGTTAGGGGCGTACTTACTTTTGTGAAATACTGTGTGTGTTTATATATATATATATATATATAGCAGCTTACCATTTCTTAGATGTGATTGCTGCATTGTTTTTTTTTTCTGTTTTAGGCTTTCCTTTTTACCTGGTGAATCCAGCTAATAGTTTTTTTTTCCTCAACAAAATAATACTCTCTTGCAAATGTAGCAGTTAGCGTTGCGACAAACCATTTTCCACTGACGGGTGCCTACAATTGTCATTTTATTTATTCTTGTGAAACCTTTATCCCAGCAGTGTGAGCTGGAGTTTAACTTCAATTTTACTCTAAATCTGCTAGTACATCTAACACTCCCCTCCCCCTTGACTGACTATGCTTCTGTTCAAAGCTGCCCCCTGTGCTCCTTCATTCAGAGTGGAGACACTCTAGTACATGTGGCGTGTTATTGGCCAGATCACCAGGTGAAAACTGAGGTGAGACAAAGCCTAAAAAAAACAAATGCAGCCACCAAATCTAAAGATTGGTAAGCTGCAGTACATCACATTTTTTGATTTAGGTTTTTTAAACTGCTTTAAAGGGACATTAATTATTGAAGATTGTTGTGTAAAGTGAGCTCCTTCAGCCTCCCTCTCATGTGTGCGTGACTTACGTATGCGTTCGCTTCTGTGCATGAGCACGGAAGTGTTGGGTTGCTTTCAATTTTTTTTTTGATCACTTTTATTCCTAATAGAACGAATGTAAACATCCCTTTAAAAGCAAAATATCAAAAAAAATTCTCTTTCGTTCAATGACAGACACAGCTCTTTATCTTCTTAACCATTGGGTTATACTGCCCCAGGAGTAGGACACTAGGCAGGAAAAAACTTGACTACGCCTATAGGGCAGTCCCAGGGGGTATACTCCCACTCTCAGCTATAGGCATTCAGCTTTTTTTCTGCCTAGTCAAGAGTAAGGACCTAGTTCCTTGCTGGGATTTCTGGTCCTGGCACTTTTTTTACTTTTAAATATAATTTTTTTCCTATCTTTGTTTTGTTCCTGTGAGAATCTACTATCAACTGTCGGACTGGGCGACGGACTGGATAATCTAGATCCAGAGGGTCCCCCCAGTCTGGCCAGCAAGTGAGCGCAGACGGCAGCTCCGCACTAGGTTGGCCGCAACATAGCCCCACTGGACGGGGGCTGGCCTGCAAGTTAAACGTCTCGCGAGGGCACATACGACCTGGCCTCGGCCTGAGTCACAGCGTTCCTTCTGGCCGACAGCCTCCCCTATTCCAAAGGAGTGGTGGTCTGTCTGGAGAAGCGCCCACCCTGTTCCTGGTATGGTAGGTAGCTGTCCCTCCTCCTAACCCTGGAGGTTTTTGGGGTGGACGTGGGCCCCTCCCTGGGATGGTCGTACCCCGGGGTTCCTCTCCTTCCCATGCAGTGTTTCTCCCGCTTCTAGGTTAACCTCTGTGGACTTGTCACCCCCCCCATCTGCCTACACCCTTTTCCATCCCCAATGGGGTGAACTTACCTTCTAGGTCGGTCTGGGGTGTTGAGCTGGGAATGGGGGGAAGCTCGCCACCGGCGACTGGAAGATCGATATGGGAGGGGGCTGTACCTGGTGAGGGCTCCTGCCAGGTCCCCCCTTCCTGCTGGGCTTGTGTTCGGTGCTCCTGGGAGCCGTGTGGCGCCACCATTTTCTTTGGGCCTTTATGTGCTGTGATCAGTGGCCATGTTTATGTAGCCTCGGTGGCCATTTTAATGTATTTTCACATTAGAAAGAGCGGTGGCCATGTGTTTGAAGCTATAGGGGCGGTGATTTTGGTAGAGGGAGCCCCTCCTCATCCCCTAGTGCTGACTCCTGGATTTTTTCTTTCTGATCGCCGCATGGTGTGCAGTTTGTCTGGTGCTGTAAGTGCCTGATCGGTGGTGGTGAGTCTTGGTGGGGTTTTCTCTCCCTCTCCGCTATAGCAGCAGTAGTGCTCTGTGCTGGACCCTGTAATACCGCCAGTGCGGTGGGGGTGCCTCTAGTAGTGTTATACACTTTTTTTTGTGTGGGTCCCCATCTTCTCTAATGGAGTCCCTGGAGCACATTTCACCACCTGATCCCCTCTCAGAGACTGCCGGGCCCCACCAATCCCTGACTGCACTGACGGCGGTCCTAGAGTCCTTATTGTCCAAGGTGGATTTGGTTCTGGGGAAACAGGCTAGCAAAAAGCGTTCCCCAGGTTTCCCCTGCTTCATCTGTCTTATCAGATCCTGAATCTGATTTGGCCGATGCGGATGCGAGTAACCGCTCTGGGTCTGCGACCACGCACCCTGCGTGCTCCGATAGTGAAGATGATTCCTCTGCCCCTCTAGCCGCACATGAAAAGGCACTGGTTTACATGCTGATTGTGTCAGTGTGAAACTTTAAAGATAGAGGATGCGACCTTGACTGCGTCGGAGACGCCGATCCCTTTTGGCACCCATAGGCCCTCCAAGGCAGTGAGGGTGTTCACCTTTCCCGCTTACTTCGATAATATTGTCACTAAACAGTGGGGTTGTCCAAAATGCACCTTTGCTGTCCTTAAGCGTTTTGCTATGAGGTATCCTTATGGGGATTCCTTGCTTAAAAAGGTGACGGTTCCACCTGTAGTGAACTCGCCGGTTTCCAGGTTAAATAAAGCCACCATAATTCCGGTTGAGGAGTCCCCGACCTTTAAGGATCCGGCTGATAGTAGGTCGGAGGCTCTGACCCGCCATATGTTCACTGTGGCTGGTTCGGGCCGGTATTTACTATTGCCCTGGTGTCGCAAACTGACCGAGTGGGCTAAACTTTTACGCTGGGACCTGGAGGGGGAACACCTTCCCCCTGCTTTTGTGGAGCTGGCAGATCAATTGGTCCAGGAGCTACAGTTTATGTGATGCCTCTATGGATGCGGCTCCTTTGTTTTCCATACTATTTCAGCAGTGGTCCTACAGGGTATTATCTGGCTAAAATGCTGGTCTGCAGATCATACTTCTATAAAGGCCTTAGCTGATGTCCCATTTGTGGGGATCACCTGTTTGGAGCTTCCTTAGATGACATCAGCAAGAGCCTCACAGGGGGGAAGAGTACTCTTCTTCCGCAGGCTTCCAAGGGCAATGAGCCCTGTCTTAGACGGGGGGCATTCTTCTAGGCTCGTAAGAGGCCTTTTCGTTCCTCAGGGTCTTAAGACAAGGGTTCTAAGCCCTTCAGAGCCTTCTCCGGAGGTTCCAGGAGGACCTGGTCTGGCAAGTCACGAGCGGGTTCTTCCAGACCTGTGGACAAGGCTTCCTCTGCATGAAGGGGCACCCTCACCCGTATCTGGGGTGGGGGGACGTCTTCACTGGTTTCCGGTTCCTTGGACCTCCCTGGTAAAAGACAAGTGGATCCACTAAGTATTCGGTCCAGCTACAAGATCGAGTTTTGGTCTTATCCTCCGAAAAGGTTCTTCCCATCCAACCTGAGCTTGTCCCCAGATCGCTTACAGGGTCTCTTTGGGGCGGTGCAATATTTGCTACTTCAAGGGGTGATTGTCCTGGCTCCGACTTCGCAACGTTTTCAGGGGTTTTACTCAAACGTGTTTACAGTTCCCAGGAACGAAGGAAAGTCGTCCAATTCTGGACCTCAAGGCACTGAACTGCTTTGTGTGGGTACAGAAGTTCCGCACAAAGCAGGTTTTCTGTCCAGGCTGACGATCAATGTACTGGAACTCCGATCGATCAGACTTTGTCTGGATCATTGGACAGTTCGTCTTCAGGGGTGTCCAGTATGCATTCAATCAGACAATGCCCAAAAAGTGCTCGGGAGGTAGCTGGTATGCTAAGGTGGGCATAACGATTTGTTCCAGCCCTCTCCGTCGTACACATTCCAGGGGTGGAAAACTGCCAAGCGGATTATCTCAGTCAACGAGGGGAATGTTCCCTTAAACCGGAGGTGTTTCATCAGTTGTGCTTCCGTTTGGGTACTCCCGAGGTGGAACTGTTGGCCTCTCACCTCAACAGGAAGGTAAAGAGGTTTGTGGCACAGTCCCTGGATCCGCTAGCCGACACCTTAGTGGCTCCCTGGAGCCATTATTGTCTGATTTACGCCTCCCCCCTCCCCTCGCTCCCAAACTTCTGCCAAGACTCCTGCGCAGGATTGAGGCAGAAGTGATTCCAGGCATTCTAGTGGCTCCAGATTAGCCTCACCAGACTTGGTATGCCGCTCTGGTACGGCTGGTCGCCGATGCTCCTTGGAGACTTCCTCTCAGGGAAGACCTGCTATCCGAAGGGTCAATCTTCCAACCTGCTTTACGGTCGATGGCTTTAACAGTTTGGCTGTTGAAAGCCAGGTTCTGAAGGATAGAGGTTTGTCTGAATCAGTGATTCCTACGCTGTTAAATGCTAGAAAATCTACCTCTAGGAAGATCTACCATCATACTTGTAAGACGTACATTGAGTGGTGTGAGTCTATTGGGGTTCACCCTCACTCCTTTTCAGTGGCTCGGCTATTGGCTTTCCTTCAACGAGGGGTTGAGCAGCATCTTGCCTTGAGTACCATCAAGAGCCAGGTTTCCGCTTTAGCAGTTTTCTTTCAACTTCCATTGGCCACACATTCCTTGGTGCGCACCTTTATCTTGGGAGTTTGACACTTGGCTTCTCCAGTGTGGTCTCCATTGCCACCTTGGGACCTCAATTTGCTGCTGTCTATTCTTAGCCTCCCTTTGAAAGTTTTCGGGAGGTTCCCCCTGCTTGCGTTGTCTCAGAAGGTGGCCTTTTTGGTGGCTATTACTTCTGCGTGCAGGGTGTCGGCGCTGTCGGTGTTGTCTTGTCATTCACCTTACCTGGTAGTCCACAGAGATGAGGTGGTTCTTTGTTCCTGGCCATCGTTCCTTCCAAAGGTCGTTTCTGATTTCCATTTAAATAATGACATTGTGTTGCCTTCCCTATGTCCCAGGCCTAAACGTCCTAAGGAAATTGCCTTGCATTCCTTAGATGTGGTTCGAGCAATCAGGGTATACCTGCCAGCTACGGAGCCTTTTCAGAAGTCAGACTCACTATTTGTACTCACTGATGAACCTTGAAAAGGGTTGGCTGCTTCTGCTGCGACCATTTCCAGATGGATCAGACAGACGGTGATTGAGTCCTATTTACTTAAGGGTCAGGTTCTCCTTTCCCTGTTAAGGGGCACTCTACTCTGGCGATTAGTGCCTCCAGGGCCTTCTGTCGTCAGGCGTCAGTGCTGCAGGTTTGCAAGGTGGCCACTTGGTTGTCTGTGCACACTTTCAAAAAGTTTTAGAAGGTAGATGTGTTGGCATCTGTGGATGTTTCTTTTGGCCGTAAGGTTTTGCAGGCTGCTGTTTAGAGGACCTGGTCCTCTTTGAGGGTGTATTGTTTTTTTTTTTTTTTTTTCAGGTGAGCCCCAGTTGTTTATGGTTAAGCTTCATATTACCTGGTTGGCTACGGTTTTTAGCCTTGGGAATTTTTTCTTGCTGTTCCTACCCCTCATGTTTGACACTGCTTTCGGACATCCCAACTGTCAAGAAGTTAAGGAGCTGTGTCTGTCAATGAACGAAAGAGAAAATGGGGTTTTTGACTTATCGTTAAATCCATTTCTCTGATGTTCATTGACGGAGACAGCACCCACCCCTTGGATGAGTTGGTTTATCTTCTGACCATTCTTGAAACTAAACTGAATGCCTATAGCTGAGAGTGGGAGTATACCCCCTGGGACTGCCCCATAAGCGTAGTCAGGTTTTTTCCTGGCTTGTGTCCTACTCCTGTAGGGGGTGGTATAACCCAACTGTCAAGAAGTTAAGGAGCTGTGTTTGTCAATGAACATAAGAGAAATGGATTTTACACACACGCACCACTGTCCCCTTAACAAATCACCCCCACAGCACTGCCCCTTTCACATCCCTCCCCCCTACAGCACTGTCCCCCTTTACATCACCCCACACACATACACAGCACTGCCCTCTTAACACACACCCCCACAGCACTGCCCCCTTGACATCCCCCCCACAGCACTGTCCGCCCTTACATCACCCCCACACACATACACAGCACTGCCCTCTTAACATATCACCCTCATAGCACTGCCCCCTTCACCTCCCCCCACAGCACTGCCCCCTTGACATCCCTCCCAAAGCACTGCCCCCTTCACCTCCCTCCCACAGCACTGCCCTCTTCAAATCACCCCCACAGCATTGCTCCCCTTTACATGAATCCCTACACACAGCACTGCTCCCTTGTACATGACCCCCGCTCCCCATCCGTCACAAGGTCACAGTCATGTCCTTTCTTACCTTCACTCTCCTACCTTACAAAGAGCAGAGAGCAGGAGGTGGGACAATCCTGAACTGAAGGCAGAGGCACAGCAGCACTGGATGGGGTGTGGGAGCTGCAGGGTTAACTTTTCATATTAGCAAGCTGGTGATTGGTTGCTAGGACTGGTTAACGTGAAAAGTTCATTCAGGCAGCGGCCTCTCTCCATATAGTGTGGGGTAAAGGGAGGTACCCTTGAGCGTGGTTACGTCAGTTCCGCTTCCTGTTGACTGAGACGCACATCCGGCCGGTGGAACGCACCGCGTCCCGGAACTACCGCTACACGAGGGTGTTGCGGTCCCTAGGACATACGTGCACTTTTTCTCTTTTAATGAATGTGAGTATTGTAATTTTATGTGAATAAAGCACTTTTTCATTGCAATACTTCACTATTGGAGCCCCTTTTTTCTTTCCTCATCCGGATCTCTCAAACCTATATTGGAGTACTTAAAGAGGAGGTATTTCCCATTAATTTTCCCCTGGAGAAAAATACAGTATACGAAGTCGGGATTAAGTGGATTACTAGCCAGCTTCTCGGCCTTTTGGCTAAGATCAAGTGTAGTATCTGTTCTTTTTTTTATAAATTCACTGTTTATTGAAAAAGGAATAGGCATACAGCATATGTAAGAGCAGTGGTACATGTCCAAAAACAGTAGGCAAACAGAAGAAAATGTACAAGGTAATAAGTGAAAACACATCTCAGGACATATGGTCCAACATAGATAAATGCGAGAGGTAAGAACCAAGAGTCGACAACAGGGCGTTGGCCCTCCGAAAAGGTCTCAATCCCTATCCCCGCCGACATCCATCAAATGGCCGGCCTATGGGGGCAGGGAGGGACCGATCCGGCGGCCCGCCTCACTTATAAATTCCGAGAGGCAGGTAGGTTACGTATGCCTAAAGAAAATACAATCTCAAAAGAAAAGGAAGCCATAGAGCAGAGAAGGGAGGGAGGAGACTAAAAATGGAAAGGAGGAGAAGAGAAAAAAAAAAAAAAAGGGGGGGGGGGGCGGTGGCGGCCCCCCGGTCCGCCGACAGCCAGCTAGGCGATCAAAGTTTTATATTCATCGGAGAAGCTGAATTCATGCCAATAGTACCATCGTTTGAGAAATTTCTCCCTAATGCCCCTGTCAGTCGCAACAAGGTCCTCCATTTCATTGATATGTGCCACTTTACGCAGCCACAACGCCACCGTGGGAGATTGTGCCTGTTTCCAGAGAAGAGGGATACAGCTCTTTGCCGCCGTAAGCAGGAGCGGCAAAATTGATTTCCGATAAGAAGACCGTGGAAAGCTATTGTGGTGGAGAAGGAAGAGAGCAGGGCTCAAAGTGAGGGTATGATCTGTGAACTTCTGCGAAATACGCATCACTTCCTGCCAGAAGGGTTGCAGTCTGTTGCAAGACCAGAAGACGTGGAGGAGGGATCCCACCTCCTCCCCACATCGCCAGCAGAGGTTCGAACATGAAGGGAACATCTTATGCAGTCTGGCTGGGGTGTAGTACCATCTGGTTAAGAGCTTATAGCCCGCCTCCTGATACTTGGAGCACGTGGAAGTCTTATAGGTGAAAAAGAAAATGCGCTCAACCTGGTGGTCCGAGAGAGAGAGCCCTAGGTCCCTTTCCCAGTGAGTCAGGTACAGGGGTCTGAAGGATGGATCGGAGCCTGATAAAAGGCGGTAGAGCAGAGATATAGTATGGCGCAAGGGAGAGTCCGATGCACAAAGTTCCTCAAAAGGAGTAAGGCGTCTCGTGAACGAGGTTGCCGGTGGCAGGGATTGCAGGAAGTGAGCCAGCTGTATCTTTTGCCAGAACGACAATGTGGCATAGGTGTGATCCGAGAAGAGAGTTTGCCGAGAGATCCAACGACCACGGACAATGAAGTGTCTAGCTTGGTGACGACCGTTGGTCTTCAAGGCGCGAAAACCTGGGTCAGTCAGGCCTGGGGTGAAGTCCTGGTTATCGAGCACCGGGAACAGAGGTGAAGGAAAGGTCGCGATGGAGCCCTCTCTACACAGCCTGCGACCCACCGCCAGGGTGGCCCCTATGGTCGGGTGAGCCGAGGTCCCGCGCGGTAGGGCAGAGGCTCCCCAGAACAGAGACTCCGGCGAAGAGTCACCAAAGCTCCGTTCAATGCGCACCCATTGTTTCAGTGAACCATGTACATGCCAGTCCAGAATCCTGGCTAGGTGGCACGAGGCATAATATAGCGATGCGTCTGGGAAGGCCATGCCGCCACTCAGTTTGGGCATACGAAGAACCCTGAGCGCCAGGCGGGGGGAGCTCCGAAGCCACAGAAACCTGCGGAACACCTCATTGATCTTCCGAAGGAAGGTCTGGGGGACAGAGATAGGAAGGGCTTGCAACACATAAAGCAGACGGGGCATGACATTCATTTTTATGATGTTACAGCGCCCGAACCATGAGAACATTCCCTTCTGCCAGCCCTCCAAATCCTTCCGGATATGCACTAGTAGAGGAGGGAAGTTGCATTCGAAGATGCGATCAGGACGGTTAGGGAGAAAAACGCCCAGATATTTAATATGCGAAGAACTCCATTTAAAGGGAAAATCCCTCTGGAGAAGGGTCAGTAAGGCCGGAGGCACGGAGACCGGGAGGGCTTCAGATTTCTGATGGTTGATTTTATATGAAGATAGCTCTTCATAGTTGCGGAACTCCTTCATAAGATTAGGCAGGGAGAGAAGGGGCTTGGATAAGAAGAAGAGGAGGTCGTCTGCATAAGCCGCCACCTTTGGGGCGAGCGACGTAGAGACCCAGATTCCACTTATATCAGTATTCGCCCTAACCAATCTCAAGAAAGGCTCAAGGGTCAGAACAAAAATCAGCGGGGAAAGAGGGCATCCCTGCCTTGTCCCATTGGATATTTCCAAAGGGCCGGAGAGCAAGCCGTTGATCTTAACGCAGGCCGACGGGCGAGAGTAAATCGCACCAATCCAGGACAACATGCGTTGTCCCAGCCCAATATGTCTCATGGTCTCCATAAGGAAGACCCAATTCACCCGATCAAACGCCTTTTCGGCGTCCGTCGAGAGGAGCAGCATGGGGATCCTCCGGGCGCACGCCAAGTGCAGCAGATCAATAGCCTTCGTGGTGTTGTCCCTTGCTTCCCGGGAGGGTACAAAGCCCACTTGATCATCGTCCACCAGTTGCGGGAGCAGGGGGGCCAAACGAGAGGCCAGGATCTTGGTGAACAATTTCAAGTCCACATTAAGGAGCGAAATAGGCCTGTAGCTCTGGCAAAGGAGGGGGTCCTTACCCTCCTTCGCTATCACCGTGATGTGAGCGCGGAGGGAGTCCACTGGGAACTCCGCCCCTGAACCCGCTGCGTTGTATGCGGCAAGAAAGTGGGGAGCCAGAATGTCCTCAAAACTTTTATAGTAGGCCAGAGAGAAGCCATCTGGCCCTGGCGCCTTGCCACTCTGAGCTCCCGCCACGGCCCCCGAGAGTTCGGCCGAGAGGAGGGGCTCATCCAATCGTTCTAGAGCCTCTGTGGGAAGACCGGGGAGCCCGGAGGTCTGCAAGTACGTCCTGATCCGAGAGCGGAGCGCTGCCCGGGCCGGCGAAGATGAATCTGGAGCCAGATTGTATAATGAGGAATAGTACCTGCGGAAGGCCTCAGCAATATCCTCCGTGGTGTGGACCTTTCGTCGCGACGAGGAGAGAATTTCTGGGATAAACGTCTGTGCCCGCTGTTTTCGTAAGGCTCGTGCAAGGATCCTGCCACATTTATTCCCATGCTCATAGAACACGCGTCTGCATTTGGCTAACAAAGCCTTCGCTTTGAAAAGGGCCGAGGAGCGCAGTTGATCCCGAAGAACAGTCAGCTCCTGAAGGGCCGATTGTGCCAGCGTTCTCTTGTGGGTGGCCTCTAGCGAAGCTATACGCTTCAGAAGATCCTGTACCTGTTGTGTCCGTGCACGTTTGCGTTGAGACCCTAATTTAATCAGGACCCCCCGCATGTAAGACTTATGAGCCTCCCATACCATTAGCGGCGAACTTTCCGGAAGAGCATTAGTCGCAAAGAACCCCCTAAGTTCGGTCCTAAGTTCTTCTAGGAGGCTAGGATCCTGGAGGAGACCGTCATTGAGCCGCCACTGCCATTGACGTGTCTCCGGGGTGCGCAGGTCCATCTCAAGGATCACCGGCGCATGGTCGGAGACAGTGATGGAGCCAATAGACGCCGACACTACACGTCCCAGCAGGGCTTGGGGAACCAGAAAATAATCGATGCGCGAGTAGGAGTCATGGGGAGAAGAGTAAAAAGTGTAGTCTCTAGTGGTCGGATGGAGGACCCTCCACGCATCAACTAGATGAAAGGCGTGAAAGCCCTTCTTAAGTCGCTTTAGCGCCGCGTAGGATATGTGGGAAGTTCCGCGAGAAGCGTCCAGGATCGGATCCAGGACAAAATTGAGGTCGCCTCCAAGGAGAACCTGACCTTCCATAAAATCGTGGAGTTTGGAGAGCAATGATTCTAGGAACGGGACCTGTTCCGTATTGGGCAGGTATAAGTTGACCAGGGTGACCAATACAGAGCCCAGACGACCCTTCACAAATAGAGCTCTGCCCATCTCGTCGCTCCACGAGTCTAAGCACGTCCACGGGGTTTGGCTACCTATCAAAATGCTAACCCCTCTTGATCTGGAATCAGGCGAGCAACTGTGGTAGACAGTGGGAAACCGTCTGCCCCCCAATGAAGGGATTTTGGCAATTCTGAAATGGGTCTCCTGCAGGAAGCCAACGTGGGCCCGAAGGCGATGAAGGTCAGTCAGAACCATGGAGCGCTTTTCGGGGGTATTGAGCCCCTTCACGTTGAGCGATGCCAGGCGGATGGGATCAGCCGGGCGGGCAGCCATCACCACCGAAGGGGAGGGGGGAGGAAGAGGTAAAGGGGGGGGGAGAAAAGAAAAAAAAAAAAAAAAAAAAAAAAAAGGGGGGGGGGAGGGGGAAATGAGAAGAGAAGGGCAAGAAAGAGGGAGTAGGAGGGGAAAAGCACAGAGAGAAACGAAGAACCACGAAACTACAGTGCCAGCGGCACAGTGAGAGCTAGTCTCAAATCGCCTAGGGTTCCAGACCCACCACCCAAAGACCGAGTGGGGCGTGGGGAACCCCGGAAAAACAAAATCCTATGGGGGAACGGGGAAGGCCACACCGAAAAGAGGATGGTGACCGCTCCCCTCCCATCCCATGTCGACCTAGGAAAAGGTGATATGTGAGCATCATACAAGGAATATAAACATTGAGGAACATCGGAGGAAGCACCGCCAGTCCGAGGCGGGGAACATAGTGATCTGAACATTGAGCCATAAAAAAAAAAAAAAAAAAAAACAATAACAGAAATTAACTAAACAGCCAAGAGCAAGGAAGGACGGTCCAGAGCGCCGGCTCCCAGGGCCGCACCCCCCGACAGACCACAAGGGCCCCAGGGACCGCAGCCCCACAAGCCCCCGCAAGGGACCCCCCCCCCAAAAAAGGACAAAAAATATCAAGGGTCGCAGCAAATAGCAAGGCCCCGGGCAGGGAAAAAACGGGGGGGAGGAGGGGAAAAGGGAAGGGGGCGAGGTGGGAGGGGGAATGTGGCCAAGAAGGAAGGGCAAGGAAGGAAGGAAGAGGGGGGAGGGGGAAGATAGGGAGGAAGGAAGAGAGGGGGAGGAATGGAGGGAGAGGGGGAGGGAAAGGAAGGGAGAGGGAAAGGGGAGGGGGAGGGAAGGGGGATGGAAAGGGGGAGGGGGAGGGGAGAGGGGAGAGGGGAGAGGGGAGGGGGGAGGGGGGAGGGGGGAGGGGAAAGGGGAGGGGGAGGGGGAGGGGGAGGGGATTGAGGAACCCCAACACTGCCTCCAGCCCAGCACACCTATCAAAAGGCTGTTAAAGAGACACGGAGCTGTCAGTGATAGCAGAGGTGAAGGGCAGCCTGACTTTCTACACAAACCCCTAACACATGAGATCGACAAGATCCTTACAGTTACCATACCAGTTACTATATAGGTCTGTCCAAGCGGTAGGCATGTCCCCGACTGTGGCAACACCGGCAGAGCAGCACGGGGCCCCGCGGGACCCCCGAAGAGGATCCCCTGTGAGAGCCAGGTCCCCCCCCCCCCACATGCTTGCCATGACCCCCCGCAACAAATATCCCCACATGCAGCCAGCATGAGGCCACAGTCCAGGGCCTGCAGGTGCTAGGTCGCCATATCCCATCCCAGCACAAGACCCCTAGAGCCGGCCCAGCATATCCCTCCCCGCTCTCCCAGTCTGCCAGATAAACCCCCAGCAGGTGAAACCCAGGACAGGGAGAGGGCAGCCGGGAGGCACAGTCAAGCAGGGCAGTCCGCAAAAGCAGTCAGCGAAAGGGGGACAGCAGCATGCAGGGGGTGCGAGCGTGAGGTTCACCAAGGAAGCAGCAGTCCAGCGGGAGATGAAAGGGGGGCCATGCCTCAACAGACCATTCAAAGCCGATGGGGTGCCGGACCTCAGAGTACGCACCAGAGACAGTAGCGTGCGGGGTGCGATGGATAATGGGCTAGCTGGAGACGTCAGGGATCGGGACCAAGGTAAGGGCAAGAATCAGGGAAGGAGGGGGCCATACTCACACACCTCGTCCTAAGTCTCCGGTGCAGCGACTCCCGAACTTTGCGGAGGCGGACCCCGATACTGCCGACGCTGCCTGCGGGGGAGCGGAGAGCCCAAGCCACGGGGATCCCGGCGTTGGTCACGGTCCGGAAGCAGGGCCAGCCAGTCCGGGAGCTCCACCCGTTCGATGCCGAGGAAGTCACAGAGAGACGGCAGGTCTGCGTGCTTGCGAAGCACAAAGATCGATCCATTCTTCCGCACCGTCAGCTGTAGGGGGAATCCCCATCGATAGGTGATCTCAGGCGCCCGGAGCCTCTCCAGCAGCGGTTTAAGCATCGCTCGGCGTTGCAGTGTGCCCCGTGCCACATCCGGGAATATCTGAATGGTAGCGCCATCAAAGTCAATGGGGCCCTTGGACCAAGCCTCCCGGAGCACCCGTTCCTTCAATGAGTACCGATGCAGGCGGCAGATAACGTCCCTGGGTCTAGCTGGATCAGTGGGTCGCGCTCCCAAGGCTCGATGGACCCGATCAAACTCCAGGGTGACCGGAGGATCCGGCGGGAGGACACGGGACAGCACAGCTCTCACAGTTTCTGCAAGGTCTTCCGGGCCAGTGGCTTCAGGTAAGCCCCGAAGCCGTAAGTTGTTGCGACGGCTCCGGTTCTCAATGTCCTCCATCCTCAGTTGATGAGCGGCAAGGACTTCAGTGTGTCCGACCTGGGTCTGTTCCAGCCGGGATATCCTGGTCTGCAGCGAGCCGATCACAGACTCTCCCGCCGTCACTCGTCCCTCCAGGGAGGCCACCTCGCCCCCCAGCTGTTGGAAGTCCCGCCGGTGTTGGTCCGCCACCTGTGCCACTATTGCCTCCATGTCCGCCTTCGTGGGAAGGGCCCTGAGGAGAGTCCAGATGTCCTGTATATCCCCCAGTTGAGACGGCATGTTGGAGGCAGCCACGGGGGAGGCGGCAGGGAGCACAGGGGAACTGCGTGTAGGCGAGGATGCAGCCATCGGGCCAGGTCCCCCACGTGGCGTCAGAGTCAGGACCCGCGGTGTAGAGCTGGCGGACTCCGGGAAGAAGGCTCGGATCGGGGTTACCGAGGGGGTCCTCAAGGAAGAGGCTGTAGCGGGCTTAGTTCTCCTCTTCCTGCGGACGCTCATAGCAGCGAAAAAAAGCAGGTAATGGTCGACTAGGGTGGCCGGAGAGCGGGAGCACCAAGTTAAAACGTCCTCACACCGCCATGTCCAAGCCACGCCCCCTAACTGTAGTATCTGTTCTTATCAGTGTTGGAATGGAACCTGAAGGTTAGTATCGGTGGTGGCCGAAGTATACCGGGGCGCTCTGGGCGTAACTGGAGGACCGGAGTAGGCCAACCCAGAGAAAGCCGGAGGGTTCCAATGCCTTCCTGATTTGAATGGGTCCGCCCCTACCAGTTTGAAGGGAGTGAGAAAACTGGATCTGCGGCCAGTTAGTACTGCTCCTGGATGTGATTAGTAAGGAACGGCGGTGGCGGTGGGGGAGCCTTTCCTCCTGGGTTGAATCTGGCCTTGCAAAAGGCTTGTCCCCAGTTGAAGGCAGGTTCTCCCTAAGCTGTCCAAAGTTCTGATGCCTCCTGGTAGGATAGGGCTACACTTGGTCTGGCCTTTGGGCCGGGGTAGAAAAAGCCCGTAGTGTATGTGCCCCTGGGGTGGCAGCCCAGGGGTGCCTTAATTCTCACTGGTGAGGGGCAGCTCGCCTTGAGTTTTTCGGCACCATGGTCACTGCACCTACGCACACTTTTTTAAGCACCTGCCTCTTGGGCAAGGCCTTTTGGCTTTGACCAGAGGAATTTTTATTCCGGCCGGAAGGCCTGCCTTTGTTTTTCACTTAGGCACTAATTCACCTCTCCACTTCCCCTCCCCCACCTTTTTGTTTGTGTGTGCCTTTTCTTTGTGGTTTGTCACTTTTCTATCACCTTTTTTCACTTGGCACGACTTGTAGGGTGTGGGTCCTTGGGCCCTACCTTGAGTCTTGGGAGGGGGTGGATATGGCCTTTTGGCTTGGTCCGCCCTCTCTCATGGGGTCTCCCTTCGGGGGAGCCCCACTTAGTACTCGGTGGGGGCTGTTTCGGCAGTCCCCCTGAAGAACGGGGTCAGTCTGGTTCCGGCCAGACAGACCATGAGTACCTCAAATCCCTGTCAGGAGTCTTGCGCCCCGGGGGATCGAGGTTCGGGTCCTACCTCTTCGGAGGGAAGACCATTTGTTCGCACACCCTGTGCACTTTTTGTGTTCCTCACGTTTGTGTGTGTGCACTTTTTTATGCACCGGGTGAAGTCTTTTGAGTGTGTTTCACACGCTACGGGCTTAAAAAAAAAAAAAAAAAAAACTAGCCAGCCTTCGGAGGGACCTCTGAGAGTCACCCCAAACGCTGATTACCCCTGTGGGGGTACCACCATCTGGTGAGTGCAGGAGTAATAGGAGGGGAGCACTTATTCCTGTATTGAGCACCCCCATCATTCTGGAACTCCTGGAATCCATTTTTTTCCTGTTAAATCTCTGCTTCGTGTTACATCTTGGGACTTAATTATATTTGTAGCACCAGTTAATTTTGGTTATTTATATGGACAATTTTTCTATATATTCTTTTTACATTTATTTATTTATTTATGTTATTTAAATTGCTGGGACACTATTTATGAATTGATTTTGTGCACAAATTTATACATAGCTATATATTGCTTGGTCCACTAGCACAATTTACATTTGATTAATTAGCACTTTAATTATTTATTGAGGTTATCTAATATATCACTTTATTTATTGATTTAATGTAATTTGTATGAAATCATATTTATACCTTTAGGATCACACACTGAATGGATTTTTAATAATTTATTTACACACTTATCACGATAATATATATATTTTTTATTAATTTCTTTTAGACATATTTACACTTTTTAAGGATTCACCACATGGGGGGCCGGATTTAAAGAAACTGCAGCTTCAAACATCTATGACGTGTTTCAGTTTCGCCGCGTTCAAATCAATTAACTGGCGCTGCGGCGAATTGGCGAGTAAAACAGCAATAATGAATTCCGCCGTCAGCGGGATTCACTTACGATCGCGGCTTCGCCAATTCGCAAACTTATGTCTTCGTGCTTATAGCAGTTTCACATAGTGATGTGGGCTAGTGGATTAGTGCACACATCACATGTCTGTAATTCATCTCCCTCTGCTGTAGGTTCGAGGCTTACCATCTCCACCTACTTTTTTTATTTTCTTTTTTTGTTTATATTGCTAAAATGTAACGGATTACATCATATATATTGCTAAATAATGTTACACTCAGAAGCGCTTGCAAGCTTACACCATTTTAAGTGTTTTTTTGATCTTGTCTGTGTGTCGAATCGATCTTATGAAGGAAAGTACCAAAGGCAAGTGACCAAACCCCTACCCTACTTCAGGGCAAGATGAAACCTCACAATTTTACCATGGTCTTCTTCCCACATTCCATACAATGTTTAGTTCTTTAGCTATATGTGCTTTTTAGCCTTAACACACTCCTTTTTTTCCACCATACAGCTTTATTCTGCACAATAGCTAAGTGCTTTGCAACTTCACTGCAGTTCACAACGTCATGGGTTCAAATCACATCACTACACTTGGGATCTCTTTTCACTCTCATTTTTTTAAACAGTTTTTTTAAACTATCTTGAATTTGGGGGGGGAGGGGGGTGTCCTACCCAAATTTCAAGCACATCAATGGAAACAACACAATTTTGATTTTATGAGTGTGGTCCTAGTTTTATCGAGATGCAATTCTTTACATATTTACCATGGTTCTTACAATTTCTTGACCAATAAACATAGGTGTCTGATATTGGACACTCTCCATATTTCAACAACACAGACCCTCATAGTCCAACACTACATTTGCCTCACACCTCAACACAACACTGTCACATCCCTACTCTACATTACAACCCCTCACATCACCAGTACAAGCAGCATGCAAAGTGCAAAACTCCGGCCTTGGCAGCTTAATGGGCCATACACTAACAATTTGTCTAGACTTTTTCCTGTAGACTTAACCAAACCATATAATAGAAGCTCAAACCTCAACACTTTCAATTTGGATGCAATCAGGCAGGCCCACACAGGAAGAGGTCCCCTGGATTCGGGATTTTTTAGGCACACAAATATGAATACAGAGGTTATGCAAAAATGATATAGTTTATTAATGTGCGAAACATATAAGTGTAAAAAAGGCATAAAAACATTACAGGCATTTGAATATTATCAAGAACATGACCGTAACCATGAGATGGCAGGAACCAATACCCAATATATTTCGGAAAGTCAGATTTCCTTCTTCAGGGGAGGTTCAAACAATAAGAAGTGTTCTAACGATAGAAAATAACAGGAATATAATTATATCTTTGCACAATGTAACAAAGTATATATATAGGTACACTATACAGTATTGTCATTAGTATAGCACTATACAGGTATATTAAATGTTGATTTATCTATTGAAACATAAGATGGAACACTTACATGGTTAGTCTTGAGATAGATATAAAGCCTGTAGGGTAGCTAAAAGCATAGCTGGTTCACCTCAGATGTGGATTCACTGTTATAGGCAGGTCTATCCCATAGGTTAAACCAAACCCGTATATTGGAGTAACAACGCAGGATGATTCTATATGTGGGCCCCCTATCCTCAAATACAGTGTAGCCACCTGAAGTCCCAATAGAGGCCGTGGTGCCAGGAGACTGACCGTGTGGACCAACTGGAGGGAGAGATATATAATGAATGAGGAATATATTGTTTGCCAAAACAGTTTTTAAAGACTCTAAGGTCAGACAATCGGATCATCAGAGGGATGAGTTCCAATATATCTTAGGGAAAAAAGTATGGAAAGATAATGGTTACCTGTGCGGTGATGGAATAGCGGATACCACACCTGGGGATCAGCCAGCACCATTCAAATGATAAAGAAATACAAAATGAAGTGGGTGGATTTAAATAGTACCTTCAATTAGATCCAGTTGTCATCAGCTGGCATCAGGCTGTGGGGCTTCCCGGATCGCGGACGCCAGGACCGCCCCGCCGTATGAATGGCGCATGATCAAAGCATCACAGCGCCGGCGGAACCGGAAATGGCGTCCGCGTTCCACCGGCACGGGTCACGAAACCGGAAGTGGAAGTCCACATCCGGTTTTCGCTTAGTTAGCCCAGCCTCGATCTGCAACAAGTTGCAGTGGGCAGGGCCAGCCAAAGACAGCAAGCGCCAATAAGGCGCCCTGTCTTCCCGTGCCGGGGGGGCCACAGGGGATAGGAAAGAAGGGGACGAAAATAGAAAAAACATCCAATATTGTGTACATTGTGGTCATAAAGTGTTGTCATGTTTGTTGAGTAAAAAACTTTTTGAAAAATGGTCCCAAGGTTATCTGGAACCACCAATAAATGAATGAATAAATATTCCAGTAAAAAGAACTGGCTAAGGATAATTAACAGTGAATACACATATGCAGCGAAAAACAGCCAGTGATTAGCCACTCCTTTGACAATATTAAGTAAGAAATTATACATACTAATTTATATGATTCATATAATAGACAATTCGATATTTAGAAACGGTATGAATGAAGACTATGAGGGAATAATGGAAGAGAAGAAATGACATAAAGAATACATTAAGGTGGAAATAGAGCTAAATCTCCATTCCCCCTGAGGCAAAACCCTCCAAGAATGGCTTGAAGGACATTGCTCCATTTAAGCCAGGGGGTTCAGTGGCTTTTAATGAATGTATCCATCTCAGCTCAAGCTGGAGGAGACTTTTGTTCCAGTCTCCTCCCCTGGAGCTGGGATGGACACGATCCAAAATAAGGAATTTAATTTTGGGGAATTTGCCCCCATGGACACATGCAACGTGACGTCCTAGTGGAAGCTCAGGGTCTGGTTTGCGCATACTGAGGATGTGACGGTATGCGCGTCGCCAGAACTCCTGTTTAGTTTTTCCTATGTAGAAGCATCCGCATGTACATAGGAGTAAATAGACAACACCGATCGTGCGACAGTTCGCAAAATGTCGTGCCTTGAAGATTTGGCCATTAGGTAGGTTAGGAAATTTTTTGGTTAGCATATAGCCACAATAGTGGCATGAACCACATATATAGGTGCCCTTGTATTTGCAACACATTAGCTCGCTGTTGTTGTATTCACTTCGGACAAGCTTATCACGGAGAGCTGGAGCTCTTTTATAGGTAAATTCTGGTGTGCTAGGTAAGTATTGTCCTAAAATAGGATCCGAGGTTAATAGGTGCCAATGTTTGGTCACCAATTTTTTTATTTTATTGTGTTGGTACATGTATGGAGTGATTATCCTAATGTAGTTGCTATCCTTGTTGTTATTGTGTTTGGAAGGATTTAAGAGTTCCTGTCTATCACTGAGAAGGGCCCTTTTATATGCTTTTTTAAGAGACATTTTGGAGTATCCTCTTCGTGTTAATCTATCGCGCAAGTCATTAGCAGCGACTTGGAAAGATTGCAAGTCGCTGCAATTGCGTCTTAAGCGCAAGTATTGACTGATGGGAATCGATCGGATTAGTGGTTCAGGATGAAAACTTGAACCATGGAGGATGGTATTCCCCGCAGTAGGCTTACGATACAGGCTACTGTGTAGGGTGCCATCCTCACCTCTGAAGATCTCGACATCTAGGAACGTGATGCGATTGGCATCCCAGTTCATAGTAAACGATAGGTTGAAATCGTTCCTATTCATTCTTTCCAGGCAGGTATAAAGTAGTTCGAGGGGGCCTTCCCAGATGAGGAACACGTCATCGATGTAACGCGTCCACATATGAATGTGGTCCGTGTACAAAGATAAGGTCTCATCATCTAGGAAGGA
Source organism: Pelophylax lessonae (assembly GCF_965119305.1). Classification (NCBI taxonomy): domain Eukaryota; kingdom Metazoa; phylum Chordata; class Amphibia; order Anura; family Ranidae; genus Pelophylax; species Pelophylax lessonae. The sequence goes on from NC_138772.1 coordinate 151,957,626, forward strand.
TGCCTCCCACTCCCCCAGGTACAGGTTGGCGTAGGATGGGGCACAACATGTGCCCATCGCTACACCTTGCACCTGGAGGTAGTGGGAGCCATTGAACATAAAGATATTGTGTGTGAGAATGAAACGTAAGAGACTAACTATAAATTCACTGTAGGCATTGTTTGGTCCTTTTTGTGAAATAATGTGTTGGATTGCAGCTATACCTTTGTCATGGGGTATAGAGCTGTATAAGGCTTCTACGTCAATTGTCACGAGTATTGCCATGGAAGAAATCGGAACGCCCTCAACCTTGTTTAAAAAATGTATTGTATCCTTTGTAAAGGAGGGTAACTCCTGTACAAAGGGTTGCAAGAAATTATCAACCAGGCGGCTGGCATTTTCAGATATAGATCCTCTCCCTGATATGATGGGTCTACCAGGGGGGTTGATGGGGTTTTTGTGGACTTTTGGAAGTCCATAAAAAGTTGGAATTTTAGGAAATTTTATTCGAATGAACTCCCACGTTTGCTTGGTTATGATATTATTAAGGTAAGTTTGGTCAATCAAATGGTAAAACTCCTGATCAAATTTGGCCACGATCGTTGGGGTGATGCGTCTGTACCAGTTGATATTATTGAGAATCTGGGTGCACATCTGGACATATTGTGTATTGTCCATTATAACGATATTGCCCCCCTTATCAGCTTGCTTAATAACTATTTCTCTTACGTCCTCCGACAGTCGCCGCCTCTTCATATTCGTCACATATGGGGTATTAGACTTTGCTCCGAAGGAGTAGCTAGGCAACAGAATATGTTAACAATAAAGCTTTAACATATCCCACCCTCAAGGGGTGGTCCCCTCAGTCAATACCCTCCTACTTCCTGCAACCATATCTCAGTTTTAATGTCTAGCTTGTCAGGAGTGGCTGGCTCTCTCTGTGCTGGGACTTTTTGTCCCAGACTCTTTCTTCTTTTTGATATTTTGTTTGAGTTTTCTCTCTACCTTTACTTAGCTGTTATTTTTGTCAGCATTAGTTAGTTCTTCGGACGAAGAGGATCATGCGGACTGGGTCTCGGGCTGATCCCCCTGGTCGCAGGTCGTGGGTCAGTGGCTTCCCAGTCTGCCATCGAGCGTTCAGCCAGGTATCGCTCCTGGCACAGTGAACGACCCATCCCTGTTCGGTGCAGGGATGATTGGTGAGGTGGCTACCTCACCGGACGCTGTGCGGTTTCTGAACCGCCATTGTGTGCGTCTTGAATTGCGACTCTCCCTGCCTCATGTGCAGCGGCTTGTTCGCCTGTGCGGGTTCCCCACGCCATGTGAGGTAAGTGTATCTATGTGGGGACCTGTCTGTCTGGGGGGGGTCTCAGTCTGGGACTGTGTAACCTGCCTTTAATCACACTGCTTGTCTCCCTATCTCTCGGCTGCATGCTGTGGGCTGCAAGGGGGGGGGGGAGCTGTATGACACTGAGTATGTCAGGCTGGGCAGTGTGAGGAGCTGTGTGCTGTGGGGCATGTTTTTAATGGCATGTTGGGGCATATACAGCGATCGCTGCGGCGATCTAACATGTATCCATATAATGGGTTAATATTGTGTGTGATTTTATGCACTGTGGAGCGGCGATTTCGGCGCCAAACGACGCCATTTTACCGGCGCCCGCTCCGGCCGCATGGTTTACATGCACGGCGGCCATTTTCTTGTAGCCTCCATAGGCTTACATAGAGCGCCCTGGCAGCATCACTTCCTCTCTCCTGGAAGCACCGATCGAGGCAGCAGCAGCAGCGGAGTCTCCTCAGGTTTTATCCTTCTATTCCTGTGTTCCATTGCCTGTATTCAGTCTGTATATTCCCTGTGGGGGTCTCATTGTGCCTGAGTGTGGTGCGGTGGGCTGCGCTTGCCGCGCTTGCTGTAAGGGGGCAGTTAACCCTTGGTTGTCTGGCATACAGGGGCAATGGATTCTCAGGAGGGCAAGTTTCCCACAGTATTGGTGGAAAGCCAGGGGACCGCTGTTTCCCCCCCAGGGGGGGATTTAGCCACTATTGTGGCTGGCCTTGCTGCACAGGTGCAAATGCTGGTGGCTGCTCAATCTACTAAACGGCCCAGAGTTGCTCTGTCCTCTGATTCTGAGGGTGAAGGTGATGGGGCTGTTCTGGCGGGGACCTCCCTATCGGGGTCCCGCTCCTCTCTTGATCTAGTGGGGTCTGAGGTAGAGGCTGAAGTTGAGGGGGTTGATAATTCTCCCCCTGGCTCGCCTGAAGAGCTTGCAATCATGGATGAGTTGATTGCTTCCATTAAGCAGACGCTACGTTTGCAGGACGAGGTGTGTCCCCCAGCTGCCTTGGCGGCTTATGGGACGCAGAGAAAACGCAGGACGCCGCAGGTTTTTCCCTGCAATGCTGATTTTCAGCGCGCTGTTAAGGACCAATGGCGCGATTTGCGCAAGCCTTTTGCGGTGCCAAGTAAATTTAAGCTGCGTTATCCTTTCTCGCCTGCCACTGATGAACGGTGGTGTGTGCCTCCGCCAGTGGATCATGCTATTGCGGTTTTGAACAAAGCCACTGCGATCCCTGCAGAGGGATCCCCTGTTTTCCGTGATGCCACGGATAGGAGACTGGAGTCTCTTGCCCGTCATACTTATTCTGTTACGGGTTCTATGCTTAAGGCTCTGTTTGCTTCTCTCATGGCGGCCCAGGCGATCGCAAGTTGGACGCAGATGCTTAGGCGCGTCCTAGTGGCCGATTCGGCCTCGGCGGCGACCCTGGATATGGTGGATCAGATCCACCAGGGTGTCATGTATCTGTGTGATGCGGACCTGGACCTGATTCCGTTGGCCGCGCGTGTGCACAGCGTGGCGGTGTTGTCTCGCCGCCTGGTTTGGTTGAAATGTTGGTCGGTGGACCAATCTTCACGTAAAACCTTAGCCAATCTGCCTTATGATGGGTCTCGCCTTTTTGGGGAGTCCCTGGATGTGTTGATTAAGGGGATTACCGGGGGTAAGAGCACTCTCTTGCCCCATTTCCCCAAGGCTAAGGGGGCTTCTGGGAAGAAGCATGCTCAGTTTCGGCCCCCTCAGGGGTCCTTTCGTGCCTTTCGGCCGCACTACAAGGGCAAACCGTTCAAGGGCCAAGGCTCTCAGAAGAAGCCCTGGTCTGGGAAACAGAAGTCCGGTCAATCCGGACCTGCGGCCCATAACAGTTCGGCCTGAAGGGGCGCCCTCACCCAGTTTTGGGGTGGGGGGACGCTTGCTCGGTTTTCTTCAGCCCTGGTTGGCCCGTGTGAGGGACAGATGGGTTCTGGAAATCGTTCGATCTGGTTACAAGATCGAGTTTCTCTCTCGGCCGGAGAGCAGATTTTTTCCCTCAAATCTTCAACTGTCTCCAGAGCGCCTGCGGGATCTGCACCTGGCGGTGCGGGACCTGAGGGCTCAGGGAGTGGTGGTTCCGGTGCCTCATCGGGACAGATTTCGGGGGTTTTATTCCAATCTGTTCACCGTGCCCAGAAAGGAGGGCAAGGTTCGTCCGATTCTGGACTTGAAAGCTCTGAACCGCTCTGTGCGAGTTCGCAAGTTCCGCATGGAATCCCTGCGCTCGGTGGTGGCTGCCCTGGTTCCGGGGGAATTCATGGCCTCCATCGATTTGAAGGATGCGTACCTTCACATCCCCATATTCGAGGGTCATCAGAAGTACCTTCGATTTGCCATTGCGGAGGATCACTACCAGTTTGTGGCGTTGCCCTTTGGGCTCGCCTCGGCTCCGCGGGTCTTCACCAAGGTGCTTGCACCGGTTCTGGCATTATTGAGAGCCCAGGGCATTTCTGTCCTGGGGTATCTGGACGACATTCTGGTTCGGTCTGCGACCAGACAGGGTCTGGAGAAGGACCTGTCTGTCACAATGCAAACTCTGCAGGAGTTCGGTTGGACGATAAATGTTCCAAAGTCGACACTGAGTCCGTCGGTTCGTCTCCCCTATCTGGGAATGATACTGGACTCGGTGCAGGCGAAGGTCTTCCTGCCGGAAGACAAACTCAGGACTCTTCAGGAGGAAGTCAGGTCCCTCAGGGACGTTCCACACTCGTCTCTGCGGACGGGTATGAGATGTCTGGGATTGATGGTCTCGGCCTTCGAGGCGATTCCTTTCGCGCAGTTTCACACGCGGGGTCTCCAAGCGGAGATCCTGTCCAGGTGGGACGGGCGACCTCAATCTCTGGATCTTCAGATCTCGTTGAGTCATCGCACCAGGGAAAACCTTCTGTGGTGGCTCCAGTCCCCGTTGGTGTCCGGGGGCAAGTCGTTTCGTCCGATCTCGTGGACGATAATCACCACGGATGCCAGCCTGTCGGGCTGGGGTGGTGTTCTGGGCGTTCTGTCCGCCCAGGGGACCTGGTCGGAGGGGGAGTCTTCCCTTCCGATCAACATTCTGGAATTGCGTGCGATAAGGCTCTGTCTTCATCGCTGGACGGACCGGCTGCAGGGCTGCCCGGTTCGGGTGCAGACGGACAATGCCACGGCGGTGGCCTACATCAACCACCAAGGGGGCACCAGGAGTGCCCGAGCGGCTCGAGAAGTGGCCGACATTCTGTCTTGGGCCGAGACTCATGTCCCGGCGATAACGGCGGTTCACATTCCGGGAGTGGAGAACTGGCAGGCGGACTATCTGAGTCGCCAGACCCTGGATCATGGGGAATGGTCTCTCCACCCGGCTGTCTTCCAGATGTTGTGCGCGAAGTGGGGTCTTCCAGATGTGGACCTGTTCGCGTCTCGCCTCAACTACAAGGTGAAGAGGTTCGTGGCAAGGACGCGCGACCCTCGGGCAGACGCGTCGGACGCGTTAGTGGCCCCGTGGCATCAGTACAGGCTGATGTACGCTTTTCCACCGATTCAGTTGCTGTCCAGGTTCCTTCGCAGGTTGCACTCGGAACGCAGCACGGTGATTCTTGTGGCACCGGACTGGCCTCGCCGGTCCTGGTACGCAGACCTCGTGAATCTGGCGGTCGACGCTCCTTGGCGTCTGCCTCTTCGAGACGATCTACTGTCTCAAGGACCGATTTACCATCCTGCTTTACAGTCGCTGGCTTTGACGGCCTGGCTGTTGAGACCGAGGTCCTGAAGGAGAAGGGTCTCTCTCCAGAGGTCGTTCATACTTTGATCAACGCGAGGAAGTCTTCCTCGGGGAAGGTTTATTACCGTACTTGGAAGGCCTATTTTGCCTGGTGTGAGTCCAGGGGGTTTTCACCCCGCACGTACTCGGTTTCCCGTGTGCTGTCTTTCCTTCAGACGGGTGTCGATCAGCGTTTGGCGCTGGCTACGATTAAGGGTCAGGTGTCGGCGCTGGCCGTTCTATTTCAACGTCCCGTGGCTTCCAACTCCTTGGTTGGCACTTTTATTCAGGGTGTGCGGCATCTGGTTCCTCCTAGGAGGGATCCTTTGCCCCCTTGGGACTTGAATCTAGTTCTGTCTGTGTTACAACGTGCTCCTTTTGAACAGATCAGGGAGATCTCGTTGTCTATGTTGTCCAAAAAGGTCGCCTTTTTGGTGGCGATCACTTCGGCTCGCAGAGTGTCGGAACTGGCGGCTTTGTCCTGCAAGTCTCCGTACCTGGTTGTTCATTTGGATAAGGTGGTCTTGCGACCTAATCCTTCTTTTCTACCGAAACGAGTTTCGGAATTCCATCTTAACGAGGATATTGTTTTGCCTTCGTTGTGCACGAAGCCTAAACATCCAAAGGGGTGAGATTGCACTCTCTGGATGTTGTTCGGGCGATAAGGGTTTACCTTAAATCGACTGAGTCTTTTCGTAAGACTGACTCCTTGTTTGTTCTTCCAGAGGGTCCTCGGAAGGGCATGGCGGCTTCCGCCTCTACCATTGCCAAATGGATCAGGCAGACCATTGAACAGGCCTATGCCTTGCAGGGGAAGGTTCCCCCTGTGCCTGTGAAGGCGCACTCTACTAGATCACTGAGTACGTCTTGGGCCTGCCGTCATGGGGCTTCTGTAGCCCAGGTGTGTAAGGCGGCGACTTGGTCGACCGTACACACTTTCACAAAATTCTACAAAGTAGATGTTCAGGCATCGGCGGATGCTTCCTTTGGCCGCAAGGTTCTTAGTGCGGCTGTTCCATAGGGTCCCTTATTGGGGACTCCTGGCTGTTGGGATAGTTTTTTTGTATCCCCTGGTTTTTTTGTCTTTTCCTGGGTTGTTGCTCCTGTTGAGCACTTATTTTTGCCGTTGCCCAGCTGGTTTCCTTCCTTTGGTAAGGTTCCTTTCTTTGATGTGGAGACTGCGTTGCCTTTCGGCGCGGATGCGTTTCCCACCCCTCATGTTTGCACTGCTTTGGGACGTCCCCATATGTGACGAATATGAAGAGGCGGCGACTGTCGGAGGACGTAAGAGAAAACGGAATTTTTGTAAAATCTTACCTGTAAAATTCCTTTCTCTGAGTCCTCCGACAGTCGCCGCCCCCACCCCTCTTTTGGGGTTTGAATGTATACTCTACTGCTATTCCACTAAAACTGAGATATGGTTGCAGGAAGTAGGAGGGTATTGACTGAGGGGACCACCCCTTGAGGGTGGGATATGTTAAAGCTTTATTGTTAACATATTCTGTTGCCTAGCTACTCCTTCGGAGCAAAGTCTAATACCCCATATGTGACGAATATGAAGAGGCGGCGACTGTCGGAGGACTCAGAGAAAGGAATTTTACAGGTAAGATTTTACAAAAATTCCGTTTTTTTTGTTGTTGGACAATTTGTTTATAGCTTCTCGATGCTGGACCGAGATGTTTGCATGGGGAGTGGAATCTATTTTCATCTTCTCAATTTCCCTAATAACAATCCTTAAGAATGTACTGATGTTTTGGTTTTGAATGGGCGGATACATATCAGACTTCTTCTTAAGTATTGTGGTATTTTTGTTGTCCTCAGTTTTGTCCGACGTTACGCCTGCTAATAGAGAGTCAATGTCAACGCGATCGATTAGATTCTCATTTTCCTCCAAGAGGGATAATAGGATATCTAGGGCAGGATCTTTTTTCACGCCTTGTGTATTATCCTTGTGGAACATACATTTTAAATTCAATTTTCGTGCAAACAAATGTAGGTCTTTAATGACCTCAAATTTGTTTGTGTTGGATGTAGGGCAGAAACTGAGGCCCATTTTAAGGATCTCATTTTCTGCTTGAGAGAGAGGATAATTGGAAAGATTAATAATAGAGAAATCCTGCACCAAAGAAGAAATGTGATCTAAGGTAGTGGTATTGGGTCTGGGGGTGAGGGTGTTGTGTTTGTCATGGGTGTGAGTTGAAATGCTCGTTGGTATATTAGGTCTAAAAAAGTGGAATCCTGTAGTTCAAGATTAGTTGAAGTAGTGATTGGAGGGGGTGGTGGAATAGTTGAGTCCTGGTTTAATTGTGATGGTGGCAATGAGGGTGTCTTTTGTGATGGGGTGTGTGCAGGAAATAAAGAAATATTGTCTTTTTTGGAAGAAGGTAAATTTGACTTCTTAGTTGTTTGTTGGGGTGCTAGATCCTCCTGATAGGGACGTTTTATGCGATCGTTGATTTTGATTATTTTGCCCTTGGGAATATCCCTTTGGACAGGGGCAGATGGATTGTCCCTTCTAAACATATTAATAGGGTTTTTATTCTGTGCCCATGAATACGCTTTACCCTGTTGGGTAACAATTCTACTTCTATTTAGGATTTTTTGTTTTTTCATTAGGATGTCTTTGTTGAAAGCATCCAAATGATCTTTAAGTTTTTTCTCGCGCTCAGTGTAAGTTTTGTGAGACTTGAATTTTTGAATTTTTTCACATATAAGGGCAATGTCCCTGTCCAGTTGTTTAGCTCTTAAAGAGTATTCCTCAATGAGAAGCCTCATGAGAGATCCTGAACAAGCCTGGAGGGCATTTTCCCATCCGGTCCTGAAGGCAGGCGTTATGTCCTCAATAGAGGGGAACACCTGTATTCTTAGGCCAAATGGGCTAATGCCCTCCAGGATGTGATCTTGAAAGGATTTGCAATGCCAAAATAGCGTTGACTTTTTTTCAAGTAACTTGGAGAGATGGAACAACAAAGAGGCCAATTCAGTTTCGATGAACTCCTTGTGTTCATATTCAGCTAAATAGTTTGACATGAGAGTGTTCCAATCATCCCCAACAAACCCAGACATTCTGTAGGATTGTGATAGTAAAGAAAACACTATATATCGAATGTCTATTTTCCACAATAAAAATTTTTTTTATATATGAAAAAGTTATTTAACAAAAATTTTTTACCATATAGTAACAATGGACAATAAAGTTAGAATTTACAAGGATGACTAGTCACGAGCTTCGGGGAAAGGTATTTTCTACCTAATTATACAAGAAAGGGTTTGCTCGTGGCTAGTGATCCAAAATCTGTGCCACATCCCTAATATAGATACACAGGAAGAGGTCCCCTGGATTCGGGATTTTTTAGGCACACAAATATGAATACAGAGGTTATGCAAAAATGATATAGTTTATTAATGTGCGAAACATATAAGTGTAAAAAAGGCATAAAAACATTACAGGCATTTGAATATTATCAAGAACATGACCGTAACCATGAGATGGCAGGAACCAATACCCAATATATTTCGGAAAGTCAGATTTCCTTCTTCAGGGGAGGTTCAAACAATAAGAAGTGTTCTAACAATAGAAAATAACAGGAATATAATTATATCTTTGCACAATGTAACAAAGTATATATATAGGTACACTATACAGTATTGTCATTAGTATAGCACTATACAGGTATATTAAATGTTGATTTATCTATTGAAACATAAGATGGAACACTTACATGGTTAGTCTTGAGATAGATATAAAGCCTGTAGGGTAGCTAAAAGCATAGCTGGTTCACCTCAGATGTGGATTCACTGTTATAGGCAGGTCTATCCCATAGGTTAAACCAAACCCGTATATTGGAGTAACAACGCAGGATGATTCTATATGTGGGCCCCCTATCCTCAAATACAGTGTAGCCACCTGAAGTCCCAATAGAGGCCGTGGTGCCAGGAGACTGACCGTGTGGACCAACTGGAGGGAGAGATATATAATGAATGAGGAATATATTGTTTGCCAAAACAGTTTTTTTTTTTTTGAAGACTCTAAGGTCAGACAATCGGATCATCAGAGGGATGAGTTCCAATATATCTTAGGGAAAAAAGTATGGAAAGATAATGGTTACCTGTGCGGTGATGGAATAGCGGATACCACACCTGGGGATCAGCCAGCACCATTCAAATGATAAAGAAATACAAAATGAAGTGGGTGGATTTAAATAGTACCTTCAATTAGATCCAGTTGTCATCAGCTGGCATCAGGCTGTGGGGCTTCCCGGATCGCGGACGCCAGGACCGCCCCGCCGTATGAATGGCGCATGATCAAAGCATCACAGCGCCGGCGGAACCGGAAATGGCGTCCGCGTTCCACCGGCACGGGTCACGAAACCGGAAGTGGAAGTCCACATCCGGTTTTCGCTTAGTTAGCCCAGCCTCGATCTGCAACAAGTTGCAGTGGGCAGGGCCAGCCAAAGACAGCAAGCGCCAATAAGGCGCCCTGTCTTCCCGTGCCGGGGGGGCCACAGGGGATAGGAAAGAAGGGGACGAAAATAGAAAAAACATCCAATATTGTGTACATTGTGGTCATAAAGTGTTGTCATGTTTGTTGAGTAAAAAACTTTTTGAAAAATGGTCCCAAGGTTATCTGGAACCACCAATAAATGAATGAATAAATATTCCAGTAAAAAGAACTGGCCAAGTCGCTGCTAATGACTTGCGCGATAGATTAACACGAAGAGGATACTCCAAAATGTCTCTTAAAAAAGCATATAAAAGGGCCCTTCTCAGTGATAGACAGGAACTCTTAAATCCTTCCAATCACAATAACAACAAGGATAGCAACTACATTAGGATAATCACTCCATACATGTACCAACACAATAAAATAAAAAAATTGGTGACCAAACATTGGCACCTATTAACCTCGGATCCTATTTTAGGACAATACTTACCTAGCACACCAGAATTTACCTATAAAAGAGCTCCAGCTCTCCGTGATAAGCTTGTCCGAAGTGAATACAACAACAGCGAGCTAATGTGTTGCAAATACAAGGGCACCTATATATGTGGTTCATGCCACCATTGTGGCTATATGCTAACCAAAAAATTTCCTAACCTACCTAATGGCCAAATCTTCAAGGCACGACATTTTGCGAACTGTCGCACGATCGGTGTTGTCTATTTACTCCTATGTACATGCGGATGCTTCTACATAGGAAAAACTAAACAGGAGTTCTGGCGACGCGCATACCGTCACATCCTCAGTATGCGCAAACCAGACCCTGAGCTTCCACTAGGACGTCACGTTGCATGTGTCCATGGGGGCAAATTCCCCAAAATTAAATTCCTTATTTTGGATCGTGTCCATCCCAGCTCCAGGGGAGGAGACTGGAACAAAAGTCTCCTCCAGCTTGAGCTGAGATGGATACATTCATTAAAAGCCACTGAACCCCCTGGCTTAAATGGAGCAATGTCCTTCAAGCCATTCTTGGAGGGTTTTGCCTCAGGGGGAATGGAGATTTAGCTCTATTTCCACCTTAATGTATTCTTTATGTCATTTCTTCTCTTCCATTATTCCCTCATAGTCTTCATTCATACCGTTTCTAAATATCGAATTGTCTATTATATGAATCATATAAATTAGTATGTATAATTTCTTACTTAATATTGTCAAAGGAGTGGCTAATCACTGGCTGTTTTTCACTGCATATGTGTATTCACTGTTAATTATCCTTAGCCAGTTCTTTTTACTGGAATATTTATTCATTCATTTATTGGTGGTTCCAGATAACCTTGGGACCATTTTTCAAAAAGTTTTTTACTCAACAAACATGACAACACTTTATGACCACAATGTACACAATATTGGATGTTTTTTCTATTTTCGTCCCCTTCTTTCCTATCCCCTGTGGCCCCCCCGGCACGGGAAGACAGGGCGCCTTATTGGCGCTTGCTGTCTTTGGCTGGCCCTGCCCACTGCAACTTGTTGCAGATCGAGGCTGGGCTAACTAAGCGAAAACCGGATGTGGACTTCCACTTCCGGTTTCGTGACCCGTGCCGGTGGAACGCGGACGCCATTTCCGGTTCCGCCGGCGCTGTGATGCTTTGATCATGCGCCATTCATACGGCGGGGCGGTCCTGGCGTCCGCGATCCGGGAAGCCCCACAGCCTGATGCCAGCTGATGACAACTGGATCTAATTGAAGGTACTATTTAAATCCACCCACTTCATTTTGTATTTCTTTATCATTTGAATGGTGCTGGCTGATCCCCAGGTGTGGTATCCGCTATTCCATCACCGCACAGGTAACCATTATCTTTCCATACTTTTTTCCCTAAGATATATTGGAACTCATCCCTCTGATGATCCGATTGTCTGACCTTAGAGTCTTTAAAAACTGTTTTGGCAAACAATATATTCCTCATTCATTATATATCTCTCCCTCCAGTTGGTCCACACGGTCAGTCTCCTGGCACCACGGCCTCTATTGGGACTTCAGGTGGCTACACTGTATTTGAGGATAGGGGGCCCACATATAGAATCATCCTGCGTTGTTACTCCAATATACGGGTTTGGTTTAACCTATGGGATAGACCTGCCTATAACAGTGAATCCACATCTGAGGTGAACCAGCTATGCTTTTAGCTACCCTACAGGCTTTATATCTATCTCAAGACTAACCATGTAAGTGTTCCATCTTATGTTTCAATAGATAAATCAACATTTAATATACCTGTATAGTGCTATACTAATGACAATACTGTATAGTGTACCTATATATATACTTTGTTACATTGTGCAAAGATATAATTATATTCCTGTTATTTTCTATTGTTAGAACACTTCTTATTGTTTGAACCTCCCCTGAAGAAGGAAATCTGACTTTCCGAAATATATTGGGTATTGGTTCCTGCCATCTCATGGTTACGGTCATGTTCTTGATAATATTCAAATGCCTGTAATGTTTTTATGCCTTTTTTACACTTATATGTTTCGCACATTAATAAACTATATCATTTTTGCATAACCTCTGTATTCATATTTGTGTGCCTAAAAAATCCCGAATCCAGGGGACCTCTTCCTGTGTATCTATATTAGGGATGTGGCACAGATTTTGGATCACTAGCCACGAGCAAACCCTTTCTTGTATAATTAGGTAGAAAATACCTTTCCCCGAAGCTCGTGACTAGTCATCCTTGTAAATTCTAACTTTATTGTCCATTGTTACTATATGGTAAAAAATTTTTGTTAAATAACTTTTTCATATATAAAAAAAATTTTTATTGTGGAAAATAGACATTCGATATATAGTGTTTTCTTTACTATCACAATCCTACAGAATGTCTGGGTTTGTTGGGGATGATTGGAACACTCTCATGTCAAACTATTTAGCTGAATATGAACACAAGGAGTTCATCGAAACTGAATTGGCCTCTTTGTTGTTCCATCTCTCCAAGTTACTTGAAAAAAAGTCAACGCTATTTTGGCATTGCAAATCCTTTCAAGATCACATCCTGGAGGGCATTAGCCCATTTGGCCTAAGAATACAGGTGTTCCCCTCTATTGAGGACATAACGCCTGCCTTCAGGACCGGATGGGAAAATGCCCTCCAGGCTTGTTCAGGATCTCTCATGAGGCTTCTCATTGAGGAATACTCTTTAAGAGCTAAACAACTGGACAGGGACATTGCCCTTATATGTGAAAAAATTCAAAAATTCAAGTCTCACAAAACTTACACTGAGCGCGAGAAAAAACTTAAAGATCATTTGGATGCTTTCAACAAAGACATCCTAATGAAAAAACAAAAAATCCTAAATAGAAGTAGAATTGTTACCCAACAGGGTAAAGCGTATTCATGGGCACAGAATAAAAACCCTATTAATATGTTTAGAAGGGACAATCCATCTGCCCCTGTCCAAAGGGATATTCCCAAGGGCAAAATAATCAAAATCAACGATCGCATAAAACGTCCCTATCAGGAGGATCTAGCACCCCAAAAAACAACTAAGAAGTCAAATTTACCTTCTTCCAAAAAAGACAATATTTCTTTATTTCCTGCACACACCCCATCACAAAAGACACCCTCATTGCCACCATCACAATTAAACCAGGACTCAACTATTCCACCACCCCCTCCAATCACTACTTCAACTAATCTTGAACTACAGGATTCCACTTTTTTAGACCTAATATACCAACGAGCATTTCAACTCACACCCATGACAAACACAACACCCTCACCCCCAGACCCAATACCACTACCTTAGATCACATTTCTTCTTTGGTGCAGGATTTCTCTATTATTAATCTTTCCAATTATCCTCTCTCTCAAGCAGAAAATGAGATCCTTAAAATGGGCCTCAGTTTCTGCCCTACATCCAACACAAACAAATTTGAGGTCATTAAAGACCTACATTTGTTTGCACGAAAATTGAATTTAAAATGTATGTTCCACAAGGATAATACACAAGGCGTGAAAAAAGATCCTGCCCTAGATATCCTATTATCCCTCTTGGAGGAAAATGAGAATCTAATCGATCGCGTTGACATTGACTCTCTATTAGCAGGCGTAACGTCGGACAAAACTGAGGACAACAAAAATACCACAATACTTAAGAAGAAGTCTGATATGTATCCGCCCATTCAAAACCAAAACATCAGTACATTCTTAAGGATTGTTATTAGGGAAATTGAGAAGATGAAAATAGATTCCACTCCCCATGCAAACATCTCGGTCCAGCATCGAGAAGCTATAAACAAATTGTCCAACAACAAAAAAATAGTTATTAAGCAAGCTGATAAGGGGGGCAATATCGTTATAATGGACAATACACAATATGTCCAGATGTGCACCCAGATTCTCAATAATATCAACTGGTACAGACGCATCACCCCAACGATCGTGGCCAAATTTGATCAGGAGTTTTACCATTTGATTGACCAAACTTACCTTAATAATATCATAACCAAGCAAACGTGGGAGTTCATTCGAATAAAATTTCCTAAAATTCCAACTTTTTATGGACTTCCAAAAGTCCACAAAAACCCCATCAACCCCCCTGGTAGACCCATCATATCAGGGAGAGGATCTATATCTGAAAATGCCAGCCGCCTGGTTGATAATTTCTTGCAACCCTTTGTACAGGAGTTACCCTCCTTTACAAAGGATACAATACATTTTTTAAACAAGGTTGAGGGCGTTCCGATTTCTTCCATGGCAATACTCGTGACAATTGACGTAGAAGCCTTATACAGCTCTATACCCCATGACAAAGGTATAGCTGCAATCCAACACATTATTTCACAAAAAGGACCAAACAATGCCTACAGTGAATTTATAGTTAGTCTCTTACGTTTCATTCTCACACACAATATCTTTATGTTCAATGGCTCCCACTACCTCCAGGTGCAAGGTGTAGCGATGGGCACATGTTGTGCCCCATCCTACGCCAACCTGTACCTGGGGGAGTGGGAGGCATCCTTCCTAGATGATGAGACCTTATCTTTGTACACGGACCACATTCATATGTGGACGCGTTACATCGATGACGTGTTCCTCATCTGGGAAGGCCCCCTCGAACTACTTTATACCTGCCTGGAAAGAATGAATAGGAACGATTTCAACCTATCGTTTACTATGAACTGGGATGCCAATCGCATCACGTTCCTAGATGTCGAGATCTTCAGAGGTGAGGATGGCACCCTACACAGTAGCCTGTATCGTAAGCCTACTGCGGGGAATACCATCCTCCATGGTTCAAGTTTTCATCCTGAACCACTAATCCGATCGATTCCCATCAGTCAATACTTGCGCTTAAGACGCAATTGCAGCGACTTGCAATCTTTCCAAGTCGCTGCTAATGACTTGCGCGATAGATTAACACGAAGAGGATACTCCAAAATGTCTCTTAAAAAAGCATATAAAAGGGCCCTTCTCAGTGATAGACAGGAACTCTTAAATCCTTCCAAACACAATAACAACAAGGATAGCAACTACATTAGGATAATCACTCCATACATGTACCAACACAATAAAATAAAAAAATTGGTGACCAAACATTGGCACCTATTAACCTCGGATCCTATTTTAGGACAATACTTACCTAGCACACCAGAATTTACCTATAAAAGAGCTCCAGCTCTCCGTGATAAGCTTGTCCGAAGTGAATACAACAACAGCGAGCTAATGTGTTGCAAATACAAGGGCACCTATATATGTGGTTCATGCCACTATTGTGGCTATATGCTAACCAAAAAATTTCCTAACCTACCTAATGGCCAAATCTTCAAGGCACGACATTTTGCGAACTGTCGCACGATCGGTGTTGTCTATTTACTCCTATGTACATGCGGATGCTTCTACATAGGAAAAACTAAACAGGAGTTCTGGCGACGCGCATACCGTCACATCCTCAGTATGCGCAAACCAGACCCTGAGCTTCCACTAGGACGTCACGTTGCATGTGTCCATGGGGGCAAATTCCCCAAAATTAAATTCCTTATTTTGGATCGTGTCCATCCCAGCTCCAGGGGAGGAGACTGGAACAAAAGTCTCCTCCAGCTTGAGCTGAGATGGATACATTCATTAAAAGCCACTGAACCCCCTGGCTTAAATGGAGCAATGTCCTTCAAGCCATTCTTGGAGGGTTTTGCCTCAGGGGGAATGGAGATTTAGCTCTATTTCCACCTTAATGTATTCTTTATGTCATTTCTTCTCTTCCATTATTCCCTCATAGTCTTCATTCATACCGTTTCTAAATATCGAATTGTCTATTATATGAATCATATAAATTAGTATGTATAATTTCTTACTTAATATTGTCAAAGGAGTGGCTAATCACTGGCTGTTTTTCGCTGCATATGTGTATTCACTGTTAATTATCCTTAGCCAGTTCTTTTTACTGGAATATTTATTCATTCATTTATTGGTGGTTCCAGATAACCTTGGGACCATTTTTCAAAAAGTTTTTTACTCAACAAACATGACAACACTTTATGACCACAATGTACACAATATTGGATGTTTTTTCTATTTTCGTCCCCTTCTTTCCTATCCCCTGTGGCCCCCCCGGCACGGGAAGACAGGGCGCCTTATTGGCGCTTGCTGTCTTTGGCTGGCCCTGCCCACTGCAACTTGTTGCAGATCGAGGCTGGGCTAACTAAGCGAAAACCGGATGTGGACTTCCACTTCCGGTTTCGTGACCCGTGCCGGTGGAACGCGGACGCCATTTCCGGTTCCGCCGGCGCTGTGATGCTTTGATCATGCGCCATTCATACGGCGGGGCGGTCCTGGCGTCCGCGATCCGGGAAGCCCCACAGCCTGATGCCAGCTGATGACAACTGGATCTAATTGAAGGTACTATTTAAATCCACCCACTTCATTTTGTATTTCTTTATCATTTGAATGGTGCTGGCTGATCCCCAGGTGTGGTATCCGCTATTCCATCACCGCACAGGTAACCATTATCTTTCCATACTTTTTTCCCTAAGATATATTGGAACTCATCCCTCTGATGATCCGATTGTCTGACCTTAGAGTCTTTAAAAACTGTTTTGGCAAACAATATATTCCTCATTCATTATATATCTCTCCCTCCAGTTGGTCCACACGGTCAGTCTCCTGGCACCACGGCCTCTATTGGGACTTCAGGTGGCTACACTGTATTTGAGGATAGGGGGCCCACATATAGAATCATCCTGCGTTGTTACTCCAATATACGGGTTTGGTTTAACCTATGGGATAGACCTGCCTATAACAGTGAATCCACATCTGAGGTGAACCAGCTATGCTTTTAGCTACCCTACAGGCTTTATATCTATCTCAAGACTAACCATGTAAGTGTTCCATCTTATGTTTCAATAGATAAATCAACATTTAATATACCTGTATAGTGCTATACTAATGACAATACTGTATAGTGTACCTATATATATACTTTGTTACATTGTGCAAAGATATAATTATATTCCTGTTATTTTCTATCGTTAGAACACTTCTTATTGTTTGAACCTCCCCTGAAGAAGGAAATCTGACTTTCCGAAATATATTGGGTATTGGTTCCTGCCATCTCATGGTTACGGTCATGTTCTTGATAATATTCAAATGCCTGTAATGTTTTTATGCCTTTTTTACACTTATATGTTTCGCACATTAATAAACTATATCATTTTTGCATAACCTCTGTATTCATATTTGTGTGCCTAAAAAATCCCGAATCCAGGGGACCTCTTCCTGTGTATCTATATTAGGGATGTGGCACAGATTTTGGATCACTAGCCACGAGCAAACCCTTTCAATCAGGCAGGCCCTTGCACTACATAGAAAATGTCAATCTGAAGGATAAAGTCTTCTCTAAATCTTACAGTGTGGATGGCCCTTTTGTCTGTAGGCACCCACACAAAACAAAAAAACACATGTTCAATTCTAATGTATTTATTTATTTGAGAATGACAGCAGAAGGAGGGATGCAGCAAAAGAATATTGTCACTCTCCAGTCCGTGTGCCTTTACAGCGCCAGACCACGATCTTTGCTCCATGGCTACGGGATTCTGATGTCTTCCACAACTTCCGGCAGAGTTCAGAATCCATTCTGCACCTCTACCAGCTCATAGGGGACAGGCATGGCAAGGTTGCTGGGCAGCTTCCAAGCCACTTTCGAAGTTCCAGGGTGTTCATGTTGGTCATTGGCCATGTGCCTTACCAAATATCCACTGACCACAAAAGAAAATGAGTGGAGTCCATCAAGGTGGGTTTCTACCACCTACACCCGCAAGCAGTACCACTCCTGGAAAAATAAAACAAAGGATAAGACATTTCATAATGAAAATCACATCTTAATGCCTGTTTGCTTCATTCTGAACTTCATTTAATTTCGACATCACGAGTGAAATAACACATTTTATGCCAACTTACACAAACCAGAAATCATTAATGTAAACATTTGAATACACACCTGTGACGCCAGACAGCCCATCACCACAGGCTTCCCATGGTACGTGCCATGATTCCAAGATGTTGATGTTCTGGAAAATTACAACACCATAAGATACCAAGCAGCCGTTCATGTTATCAATAACTACACAGGTGGCATAGACACAAATAAACACCTGCCAGCTCTTCTCAGCCCTTTACACTATTCACAATACCAACATGTTTATGGTTAGAGGTGCATGTTTTTGCTCAAGTAACACAATTTTACCAATGTTGACTACACTTTATCTACAATGGCAAGTGTCATTGGCAGATGATAATCACCCTCTGTCTCCCTGTGAGTGGAACCTCTGCTAACTAGCTAATTAATACACATGCCCTATCTTGACCGGTTACAGTACTTACATGTAAAGTGGCTAGCAACCAGGGTATTCCGGGTGGCCATACTGGCAGCGGTGCTCCGCCGCCTGGGGGCCGCCGGCTGACGGACCTCTGGCTCCCTCTCCTCCGTCAGCTCCCAAGAATCATCCCGGGCAACGCACATGTTGTGCAACACGCAGCACGCCAGGATGATCTTGGAAGCCTTTGTAGGAGAGTACAGGAGTTCACCCCCAGGCCGGGCCAAGCAGAAAAACCGGGACTTGAGAAGACCTATGGTCAACTCAATGATACTCCGGCTTCTCCGCAAGGCCCTGTTGTAATTCCTCTCTGCTGGGCCCTGGGGGTACCTGATTGGAGCCATCAGCCACGTCAGCTGCGGGTAACCAGCATCCCCTGAAAAATAAGAAAAATATACATTAGTTATTCATATCATGTGACTTTAGATGACTCCTCAAAATGGGAGACAATTAGGCATTTTACTAAACAACCTGCTCGTCTGTTTGCAAAAAATCATATGAAACATCTCAACTCTGTCTAACTGCCTAAATCACTAATACAAATGGGAAAAAGGACACACAAAGTGGTGGGTTTCTCTTGCAAGTTACAACTTGGCCCCTATTTTGTTCCTATTACATTAGCCTAGGTCTTACTTCTGGAATATATCTGCAACTAGAGTGAGGAAACCAATATTGACTCACTTATGCAAAGTACTTTGGGGATATGGCAATACCATTGGAATCATTTGTAGGTTTTCTTTGGGTGGCTAGAGGACACCATTTACACATTGGTTAACCACCTTCATTGGACTCAAAGACAACTTTGCAAATCTTTCTTTTGTGAGCTGCTAAGCTGCTGATCTGGTTGTGTGTGAACAGCCTGACAACTCCTAACACATCCATTTTAGGTAGGCTTTGCTTAAATCAGGGTGTACACCGATGTAGCTTATTCCTATGTCTATGTAATCTTACAGTTTATGTTGTTAAGACAAAATACTTTACCAATAAGCCACCCTTCGGGCATTTGTCCACTTTCAAACACCTCGTACAGAGTACTTGTTCTTAACATACTGGAATCATGGCACGACCCTGGGTGACCAGTGTTGACACTCATGATGCGCTGTTTGGCGTCACACACTAATTGGACGTTCACGGAGTGGTACTGCTTGCGGTTCCGGTATTCACTTTCGTGGCTCCTTGGGGGCCTAATGGCTATGTGGGTGCCATCGATTGCCCCTAGGATTTGCGGCATGTGTGCCCGCCGGTAGAAACCCAACTTGACTTCATTCCACTCATTTTCATTCTGTGGCCAGTGGATAAAATTGGGCACTATATCCACTATGGCATTAATGACCAACATGAACACCCTTGAAACTGTGGGCTGGCTAATGCCCATGATACTTCCCGAAGTGGCTTGGAAGCTGCCACGCCCTAAAATATACAAAGTGGCCAGCAATCTGGCCATGCCGGGCACCGCATGGCCGCGCTGTGTGTCCGGGTCAATTTTCTCTGCTATGAGCTGGTAGAGGTGTAGAATAGTTCCTCGCTCGAGCCGGAACTTCCTCCTGACATCAGAATCCCGCAGCTTGTCCAAATAGATCCTTGGAGCAAAAATGCGTGGCTGGCGAGGTAAGGGCACACGGACTGGAGGTGCTGCTGCTGGAGGTGCTGCTGCTGCTGCTGCAGCTTCCCCACCTTCTGCTGCCTCCTGTGCCAGGGCCTCCTCAAACAAGGCACCGATAAATGCCAGCATTGCACCATCTAATGCGTCTGGGATATCGTCCTCCATTTTGAACGCGCAAATTCGCGAATGCGCAGATATATATAGAAACGGCCGCTAATTATCACACCTGTGAGCCAGCTATAAAAGGAGCACATGGCCAATATGGCTGCTGGATGTTATAGATCGATGTTTCTTATGTGCTAGCAAGACCCTGTGACCCACAACCTACATTATCTGGAGGTAAGACAATTGTATCTCTCTCTCCCAAAAAAAAGGAAGGAGACAATTTGTACTTATCTTGGGTGTGCTTAAGTTGTCTATGGTGAATCCCCTCCAACCCACAATAGCTTGGGAACCCCTCAAGTGTCTTTTAATCATTGGCAGTTGGCCCCATGTGCATGTGGTTTGGACATGTGTTTTCTCATGTTTGTTAAAGGTGTGCAGTCTAGATTTGGCATCTAAACCTGCCCCCTTACCTTCCCAGCTTCCAAAGACACCATTTTTGCTTTCCTGATAACTGTAATTTATTATGTGCACGTATGTAGGTCATGCGATTTCTCATGTATGTTTAATGTTTGCAGCCTCCTTTTGCCTATAAAGGATTACACCACCCCCCCTCCACCACTGTGTTTGTGCCATTAGGTAAGTGTTTGGAGGGCCTCGTGTGATTTGTACCCCTATGCGTTTTCTTATGTGTTTTTTTTTTCCATTTCTTTGCAGCCTCTTCTGCTCTTTGCCACCACCACCACTGTGTTTGTGCCATTAGGTAAGTGTTTGGAGGGCCTCGTGTGATTTGTACCCCTATGCGTTTTCTTATGTGTTTTTTTTTTCCATTTCTTTGCAGCCTCTTCTGCTCTTTGCCACCACCACCACTGTGTTTGTGCCATTAGGTAAGTGTTTGGAGGGCCTCGTGTGATTTGTACCCCTATGCGTTTTCTTATGTGTTTTTTTTTTTCCATTTCTTTGCAGCCTCTTCTGCTCTTTGCCACCACCACCACTGTGTTTGTGCCATTAGGTAAGTGTTTGGAGGGCCTCGTGTGATTTGTACCCATATGCGTTTTCTTATGTGTTTTTTTTTTCCATTTCTTTGCAACCTCTTCTGCTTTTTTTGCCACCACCACCACCACCGTGTTTGTGCCATTAGGTAAGTGTTTGGAGGGCCTCGTGTGATTTGTACCCATATGCGTTTTCTTATGTGTTTTTTTTTTCCTTTTCTTTGCAGCCTCTTCTGCTCTTTGCCCACTACTACCACCACCACCACCACCAAGTCTGTTTGTGCCATTAGGTAAGTGTGTTCTGTAACTGTTCACTAATTATACTGTATATGAAGAGCAATCTGCAAATCCTGTTTTTTCTGTTTTCTCTTTTGTCATTTCAGACAGTTTGGGGCTCTTTGCTGCTGCTGGACAGCCAGATTCTCTGCCCACCTCGTGCTCCCATGGCCCCACCCACTGGAAGGATGAGAAGGGGCAGGGTGGCCAGGGGGGCCAGGGGGGCCAGGGGGGGCAGGGGGGGCAGGGGGGGCAGGGTGGGCAGATCGTCTGGCTCTGGTGTGAGGGAGGCTCCAGCTGTATCCATGAGGGAGTCCACCATCCCCATCCCGGAGGAGGAAGCCGGGGGAGGTGTTAACACACCAAGTGGACAAGCTGGCTCTTCTGACAGTAGTCCTGGAGCGGGTCCGTCCACCAGAGTCAGCTTGTCCACATTACCCCGGCTTCCCCGTTTCACCCACAATCAGTGCTGTGCCCTGGTCCACGCCTATATGGCCAGATATCAGGCGATACATGGGACCAGGGCCGCGTCTTACTCAGTAACAGAGAAGAACAGATTGTGGGATGAAATCCGGGATGCTGTAAATGCACTGGGTGAAGCACCTCGCCACCGTGACAGTGTGCGGAAGAAGGTCAACGACATCTGTGGGTCCGTTCGGAAGAAGCTAATTGCATGGGCTGCGGAGGGTCTTTATGACCGTCAAGGTCGGCTGGATGAACGTGCACGAAGTTCTCTCTGGGATTATCAATTACCTTTCTTGAACATCATAGGACCCGATACCATCTTTCCCAGAGAGGACTTAGATTCGGATGCTTTGCACCGAGGTAGGATATTATCTTGGATGTCAATTGTGTGAGTTGTTTGGAAAAGATTAACTACTATCCTATGTGTGACATTAAGAGAATGTGATACTTGCCCTTCCAATTGTCCTTTTTTTGTTTTCCCCAACCTGCAATTTGTTCATCTGTAGCACGGATCTCAGCCCCTCCACAGCCCATGCAGCTTGGCGAACCAGACGGACTCACAGGTGTTGACATCAGTGCTGACCCTCCTCCTGGTAGGTCCAATATCATACTGTGCCAAACAATGTAGATGTTTTTTTTTTTCCAAGATAGCTCATATTGCTATGTCCTTTACAGAAGATCCGCAGCAGGGAACACACCCAGTGCAGCTAGGCCTGGAGGAAGGTGTTGGTATGTCTAGTCAAATAATGTTTTTTTGAATCTTATTAACCCCATTAACACACATGTTTTTTCTTATGAAAGAGTGTTGCCTTTTAGATGTTTACCCTGCAAAACACAGTTGACAGCATTAATGGGTGCCGTCATTAGTAGGCAGACCAAGCCTTCTTAACCTTTGGGAGGGTTTAACAAGTGTCCTATGAGCCCAGGAAAGCACTTTTGAATGTTTGGCCTCAATGCTTCATTCATGAAGCTAGGAGGGCAATCTGGCCATAATCATTACTGACTAAGGTTATGTACTAAACATGTTTTTTTTTTTTTGTTTTTAAAAGAACATCAGGCCCCTCTTGACGTTGCAGCTGGAGTTGGATCAGGAGCTGGCGACGATTCTGCATCCAGTGCTGTGGTATGTGATATAAGGGAACAAGGTGCACATGTAACATTTCAATGGTAGCATTGATTTTGGACTAGATGTGGCTTACATTGTGTGTGTTAAATTAGTGCTATGACATTCTGACGATGCACCAGCACAACAAGAGTTCTATCTTGAACATCAGGGAATTATGTTATAATTTGGTGTGCCACTAATGTTCCAAAAACATCCAGGATCTTTAACCGGTTGCCGACCGCCGCACGACTATATACTGCGGCGGTCAGCCCCGGCCAGGCAGAGTGACGTATCGGTACGTCACTCGCCTGTCACTGACTTGCGAGCCTATAGCGAGCGGGCGCGCGCCCGCCGAGGCGCGCGCCCGCCGCGGCTCGTTCACAGGCAAGTCAGTGCGTGTGACCGGCGGACTCGATGTCCGCCGGCCACACTACGATCACTCCTGTGAAGGGAGAAAGACAGAGCAGCTTGTGTAAACAAGCTGCCTGTCAGTTCTCCCTGTGTAAAAGTAAAGATCTGACCGTTCTACTATGTAGAACGGTTGATCTTTGCTTTTACACCAATAGCAATGTCCCTACACAGTAGAAAGCACGCCCCTAGGACACACTTAACCCCTCCCTTCCCAATAAAGTTAACCCCTTCCCTGCCAGTGTCATTTTTGCAGTAACAGTGCATATGTATAGCACTGATTACTGCAGTAATGTCACTGGTAACCCCAAAAGTGTCAAAAATGTCAGTCAAGGGTCCGATCTGTCCGCCGCAATGTCGCAGTACCGAAAAAAAAATCGCAGATCGCCGCCATTACGCGTTAAAAAAAAAACCACCAAAAATGACAAAAATCTTTCTCTTTGTTAGTAAACGCGATAACTTTTGCGCAAACCAATCAAAATACGCTTTTTGCGATTTTTTTTACCAAACATAGGTAGCATAAAACAAATTGGCCGAAAAATGTTAAAAAATTTTGATTTTTACTTTTTTTTTTGGGGAATTTCATATAAAAAAATGTGAAAAATATTGTTATTTTTGCAAAATTTACGCTCTTTTTTTGTTTATAGCGCGTGATCAAAAAATCGCACAGGTGATCAAATACCACCAAAAGAAAGCTCTGTTTGTGGGAAAAAAAGGACGTCAAATTCGTTTAGGTACAGCGTCGCACGACCGCGCAATTGTCCGTTAAAGTCACGCAGTAAAAAATCGCAAAAAAAACCCTGGTCCTTTAGCAGCCAAATCCTCCGGGGCTTAAGTGGTTAAAGTCCGGCCCGTCTTTGATTTTCCAGGTCCAAATTCATGGGTATCGTTTGGTTGGGTTGTCCTGTA
Source organism: Pelophylax lessonae (assembly GCF_965119305.1). Lineage (NCBI taxonomy): Eukaryota > Metazoa > Chordata > Amphibia > Anura > Ranidae > Pelophylax > Pelophylax lessonae. The sequence continues at coordinate 151,981,876 of NC_138772.1, forward strand.
GCCGATTGATGGCAAGATTTTAGACAACATACGTAGATGTATAAAGTCATTGGTGTAGTAACAGATTTACCAAAAGCATAAACAACCTACCACACCAGGGTTAATTGGGAACACCTTCATGTTGAATCTTTTTTGCCTTTGTCATATTAGTCATACCAATATAATATGTACCCATTATCAGAAGTGTTGCTAGCTTGGATAATCTTACAATGAACAAGTACTCATTAGAAGCACATCAAACTTTTCAACGTTCTGCTTGGGGTGTTAAGTTGTCAAACTAATCTGAAATATTTAGTCATGATGTTTGATAATGATTTGGTCTATTTCTTCTGCTTTCAGGTAGCCTTAGATGCAGAGGGATTGTCACCTACCCAACTTCGTCCATCTATGCTGGATGTAGCCGAGAGGCTGCTTGATGAGTATCAGGTCCAAAATGAGTTAAGGAGGCGTACTCAGCAATCTACTGAGGCAGTACGTCTGCTCGGGCTCATACAGGAATCTGTAGCAACAATGGTACAGGTTCACCAGGATATGTTACAGGTTCAACAGGATATGCGTAACAGCTTGGTAAGTTTAGCAGACCAGCATCAACGGGATCGGCAAAGTGTTGACACTCAGGTGCTGGCCACACGCCAATGCCTGTTTGGATCTGAAGATGCCCCATTGGCAGAGCCCTCCCAAACATCTCACTCACCTGCCACTGCAGGTTGTGGTAGTGGGAGGGTAATGCCAGTGTTGGCCACTTGTCAGGCAGCTGGGGATGGGACAATTCCTCCTGTAGCCACTCCTAGCACTTCACACTCCGTTCGGACTCCCACACCCCTCAATGAGCAATCCTCCTGCACAACCTCAATGCGCACTGGTTCCACAGTACCCCTTCCACCTGACTACATTCCCTCCACACCTTTATCACTTCACTCCTCCCCAGGCCGTTCTTCTTTTTTGTCACCAATGCGACATGTCGTTTGCCCCCGCACCGTGGACCACAACAAACAATCAACCACCACTCCCCACACATCTTCACAACCCTTGCACCACCAGCAGCATCAAATAGCCTTGGAGCAGCAACGATCCCATCTCATGGTAATGGCACACGTTGCCCAAATGCTTAGGCTGACCCCAGAGCAGATGACACTATTGGCCGAACATCTTCTGTCTGGGACATTTCCAACGTTCAACACCCTGCATCATCAGCAGCCTCAGACAGAAGATATGATCCTAATGGGCCACTTGAGCACAACTCTACAGTTAACCCCAGACCAGATGGAACTATTGGCCCACCATTTGATGGCAGGAAACTTAACAGTGCTCACCACACTGCTTCAGGCACGACCACCAACTTGATTTTTTGTTTTTTTGTTTAATTTGGTTTAGTTTTGTTAATGATTTACATTGGCCAATTTTTTGGGCCATTTTTTTTTTTAATTTGAGGGTGGCACAATATGATTTATTATAGTGCTTCTTTTGGGGATGAAATAAAATTTTATGCAAAATGATTAGTTTGTGTTTGCTCTTTGGTTTTTTAGGAGTGTTGGTGGCCAAGTAATGGCCCTGGTTAATGTAGGCATTTATACACACGTGCTTCTCTATCTCCAAACATATGATTTCATGTAAATTTAGATAACTCAATGTTCACATAACGACCCAAGAAAAGGTCTCCCTTCAAATGTAGCTTCAAAACAAGTCTCAAGGCTAACATAAACCAAAGCCAACATACTAACAATTACAGACCACACCACTCAAGTAAACAAATACAACACAAAAGACATTCGATGTGTACACCAAAAAGAAAACTTGGGTAATAAAATAAATGTTTTAATAACACATGTGGGTGTCTACCAACTGTAGCGTACAAAAAATATATTACAATATATAATAGAATGAACTAAATTGCCAATGTAACATTTGTGTTGCAAAGAGCAACATACTTAAATTTAATTTAGATAAACATTTTAAACATTTTTTATGTTTTGACATCATTTTTTGGAAGGTTTTCACAAAAACAATTCTTTTTTGTAAACATTTGTGGTTTTGTCGTTTGCCCTAAAAACAACAAGGCTTTTTTGTAAACATTTTTGGTTTAGTTTGTTACCAAAAACAACAAGGCTTTTTTGTAAACATTTTTGGTTTAGTTTGTTACCAAAAACAACAAGGCTTTTTTGTAAACATTTTTGGTTTAGTTTGTTACCAAAAACAACAAGGCTTTTTTGTAAACATTTTTGGTTTAGTTTGTTACCAAAAACAACAAGGCTTTTTTGTAAACATTTTTGGTTTAGTTTGTTACCAAAAACAACAAGGCTTTTTTGTAAACATTTTTGGTTTAGTTTGTTACCAAAAACAACAAGGCTTTTTTGTTAAAATTTTTGGTTTAGTTTGTTACCAAAAACAACAAGGCTTTTTTGTAAACATTTTTGGTTTAGTTTGTTACCAAAAACAACAAGGCTTTTTTGTAAACATTTTTGGTTTTTTCCGTTGCCAAAAACAACAAGGCTTTTTTGTAAACATTTTTGGTTTAGTTTGTTACCAAAAACAACAAGGCTTTTTTGTAAACATTTTTGGTTTTTTCCGTTGCCATAAAAACAACAAGGCTTTTTTGTAAACATTTGTGGTTTTGTCGGTTGCCATAAAAACAACAAGGCTTTTTTGTAAACATTTGTGGTTTTGTCGGTTGCCATAAAAACAACAAGGCTTTTTTGTAAACATTTGTGGTTTTGTCGGTTGCCATAAAAACAACAAGGCTTTTTTGTAAACATTTGTGGTTTTGTCGGTTGCCATAAAAACAACAAGGCTTTTTTGTAAACATTTGTGGTTTTGTCGGTTGCCATAAAAACAACAAGGCTTTTTTGTCAACATTTGTGGTTTTGTCGGTTGCCATAAAAACAACAAGGCTTTTTTGTAAACATTTTTTTTTTTGGTTGCCAAAAACAAGGCTTTTTTGTTATTTTTTTTTTTTTTTGGGTCCCAAAAAAAGGGTTTTTTTTAAATTTTTATATTTTTTTTGGTTGCCAAAAACAAGGCTTTTTTTGTTTTTTATTTTTTTTGGGTCCCAAAAAAAGGGTTTTTTTTAAATTTTTATATTTTTTTTGTTTGCCAAAAACAAGGCTTTTTTTGTTTTTTTATTTTTTTTTGGGTCCCAAAAAAAGGGTTTTTTTTAAATTTTTATATTTTTTTTGTTTCCCAAAAACGAGGGTTTTTTTAATTTTTTTTTTTTTTGGTCCCAAAAAAAAGGGTTTTTAATTTTTTAATTTTTTTGTTTCCCAAAAACGAGGGTTTTTTTATTTTTTTTTTTTTTTGGTCCCAAAAAAAAGGGTTTTTAATTTTTAAATTTTTTTGTTTCCCAAAAACGAGGGTTTTTTTTTTTTTTTTTTTTTTTGGTCCCCAAAAAAAGGGTTTTTAATTTTTAAATTTTTTTGTTTCCCAAAAACGAGGGTTTTTTTATTTTTTTTTTTTTTTTGGTCCCAAAAAAAAGGGTTTTGAATTTTTAAATTTTTTTGTTTCCCAAAAACGAGGGTTTTTTTATTTTTTTTTTTTTTTTGGTCCCAAAAAAAAGGGTTTTGAATTTTTTAATTTTTTTGTTTCCCAAAAACGAGGGTTTTTTTATTTTTTTTTTTTTTTTTTTGGTCCCAAAAAAAAGGGTTTTGAATTTTTAAATTTTTTTGTTTCCCAAAAACGAGGGTTTTTTTATTTTTTTTTTTTTTTTGGTCCCAAAAAAAAGGGTTTTGAATTTTTAAATTTTTTTGTTATATTTTTTTTTAGAATGTCGAAATGTGACAGTTAAAAAACATTGTAAAATTAACCAAACAAATTAAAAAATAAAAACTATAATCTTTTTAAGGGGGAAACATTCCTGACAAATGGCTCCTGAGGGACTGGATCGGCCCCATAAGTTTCTTCCAAAACTAAGATTCTGTCGATGCACCATGTTACGTATTCCAAAAGGACCTCATAGGTGAGGTGCGTGTGTCCTGGGTAGAAAAAGACATGACAATTAGTTTTATGCAAAATGATCCAAACAACGATTGTAATTAATGTGCCTCAACAAATATGCTTAGGAGTCTATTGGTTGGCTTTTATCAACACTCTGAAGCAAATATGCTAAATTGCTGGTGTAAACCTTAAACTCAAACTTTCACAGCAAATTGTTCAAAAGGTTACATAAGATGGCTTGGAATGTTAGTAGCAGTTCCACCAAAGCTAAGTAAAAGGCTTTTCTTCATGTCAACACAAGCAATCATTTAGAAGAATGTAAGGTGTTTTGGGTTCAATTGGTCAACACGATACATGTGCACACATTTATCTCTATCACCATTGGAGTTTGTGTAGCGTTCTCTCTCCCTCTTACTGTCTATAGATTGAACCTGACACATAGTAGAGACTTACCCTTTGGAATTCGGAGGGCCAGTTGTGGACGGAGCAGATGTGTCTGCTCCCCTGATCTCCTTTCCGCCATCCCAGCTGTGTTAAGAGAGAAGAAAAAGTTTATCAACAAATGGACTCACGCTAACTGTAGGTTAGGCAGTCATGAAAACGCTCTAACACCCACTCATTACCCCTCCACATTTCCCTGAAAGTTTTATTTAGACTTTGATATGGTGGTGATGCAGATTTGTACAGTGCAAGCGTCATTCTACTGGGTGAAGCTTGTAGCGTTAAGGATACGTACTCCCTGCTTTTGTGCTGATTGTGTTTTTCGGATGTTTTTGGTGCCTCAGCCCTGCCTGTTCTAAGTGTTGGAAACATATTTTGGGAGGGCTGTGGAAAACTAATCAGGTTAGACTTACACTCTCTAGGTTTTTGGGGACAAGATAAATAACAATCCTCCTTTTTACATGGCCCCTGTACACACCTCTAGGCACCTCCCTCCTGTTGGTTGACCCCACAGCAGGCAGCTTGCTATGGAGGCACATGAGATGAAGCCAAGCACCCTGTGCCTGTTCAGGCACCTAACTGTGAGCCAGCCTTGCCCCCCTCCCTTCCGATGGTCTCAATGATTAGGAGTGACAGCATCAGGAGGCAATATTGGCATGCTGTCACCTCAGTTAAGGAGGAGGGGGAGTCTGTTCCAGACAAGTATTAGTGCAAAAATGTGGACAGTAAAAAATGGTCCCAGTAAGTCTGAGGGGGAATATGCACACCTATCACTTGGAATACTAATGCATAGAATGCATTCACATAAAGAACCTGCTGCCTTTAGAGGAACTTGAAGCCTGAGCGGGGACATACACAGTTAGCATTTCTCCACTTACTAAGTAGACACATTACTGGAAAAGCACACAACTTACCATCATCAGTTTTTTTTTGGGCCCCCGAAGTTGATGGCGTGGCTGGCTCGGGAGAAACTGCACAAAAAGAACACAAATTGTGAACTGGAATGTGGTACATTACCGAGGAAGAGTATTTATGAAAGATTGACAAACACACATTTTCAGTGTTGACTAAATCAGGACATGATTAAATTACAATGTCCACAAAAAATTTACAAGTACAAAGCACACCATTTCCAATGTAGAGAAACTAACACCAATTTAGAATAGGGTGGCTTGAGATAACTTACAAAAGATAACATGTCCTGTAAAGCTCCCCAAAACCACCTTGCAAACATGAAGGTTAAGCAAGAGTGTTTCATGACCAACCTTCCTGTCACATATAGCAAAACTACACTTGCTTAGACTCCAACTTAGATTATCCTAGATACACATCATCCTAGCACACACAATTCATGTGAGAATCTAATTTTAGGTACTTACAGACTAGTTCAGGGGAGCCTGGAGTGGGGGAGGATGGGGGAGACCCTACATGGGGGGATGGTGTCCCTTCATGGGGGGATGGCGTCGTATCTCCTAGAAACACAAAGACACAAATACAATCCTTTAACCAAAGCTATTTGATAAAGGCACACAGAAAGTAGTTGGGAAACATTGAAGGTAGTAGTTACTTTGGACTGGGTAAGCAGCAGCCCCTCTTCCCCAGTCCTCCACAACTAACATCCTCAATGTCAGCTGCTACATAACCCCAATGGCAAAATATAGATATTACAGCCCTTAGATTTCCCAGGACACATTGAACACACAAACACATGTAGAATACTTACTTCCCATTTGAGGAGAGCCCAGGTCCTCATCCGGTTCAGACGAATTGGCCTCTTCTTGGGCAACAATGTGTTCCTGGCCCGGATCCAGGCGACTTGGCCCTGCCTGAGGCTCCTCTCTTGCTGAAGTTACATCAACCACAAAAGAAAACAAAACAAACAATCATTCCTCCAAGTTCGACCTAATACACAACACACCAGCACATCCACATTACTTACAGGGGGCCTGAGAAGGCTGAGCCGCAACATCCTGATCACTGGTTTCTAAAATAAAAGAAAAACATTATATATTATTTATGGACACAAATAGGCAGTAACCTCTCATCATGCTAGCACCATACTCAATGCCCCTAAAATTCAGAACATAGAAGTGCACTTACACCAATGAGATGCATTGACCATGTTTTAAAACAGGAGGGCACCATGCAAATTAAGCGGGCGCCTAAGGCCTCGCACCTACAGGGGCCTTGCGGCCAGTGGCGGAGCACCAACATTTCGAAGGGCGCAGTCAGGGAAATCTCCCAAGTAAAAGATTGCTTTCAATCCTCGGATCAAAAAGTTGCAGCAGTGTGCTGCAGTCCCTTCACTGCGTCTGCCAGGTGTCTGTTGTCCGCTGACACTTACTCCTCCTTCTCTGCCTGGGGATTGGCCGTCTGATCATGTTATCCTAAGATGTGGAGGAATCGGTAGGTGTGTACCTGCACCAGTAGGAAGTGACTGGCCGGTCAACTCACTCTGCTATCATCATTTGTTGCTCTGGGAGGAGAGCTCCGCCCTGGACCCGGAACATACAGGTAACCAGGCCCAGACTTGATATTTTGCAGGCTGGTCATAGATTTGTTGTGTCCACTATGCAAAGGGGTTGAGTTGCCCAAGGGAAGTTGGAAGAGTCTGAAAATGGTTGGTGGAGGAGGAGGAGAAGAAGGCCCTGGGTGGCTGGGGGACAAGGAGAGGGCCCCTGGGTGTTTTCTAGAGGAGGAAAGATCCACAATGACGCCAGAGTCAATTGCCAAGGAAGAGAGTGGAGCTGAGCAAGTCCTGCCTATCTGACCTGAAAGCCAAACATGGTGTAGATGGAGCCCTTTGCCCTACACAATGACAGCACCAGAGGTGGAAGGTGAGTGGTAGCGGGTCTTTGACATTATAGAGCATATGGACTCTGTCCATTATTGGTAGTTTTGTTTGGAGTTGTCCTTTAGATGTTTAACTGTGTTGCTTTTGACCCGAGCTGTGAGGGACTGAGGTATGACAGCCCACTATGCTGAGACTTATAGTGCCCTAGAATGTTGAGGACTGAGGAATCCTTAGTCCCTAACAGAGGGCACTACAAGTCTTAGCATAGCAGGCAGTATTTCCTCATTCCCCTACAGAGAGGATTACAAGTCCA